>NW_008343597.1:1762489-1789526 GCF_000622305.1 Nannospalax galili | reverse complement strand
CAAAGAGGAGGGTCAACACAGAGGAATCATTTCTTCCATGCTTCCAAGCGAAGCCAACCATGATTGTGTAGGACCTTTGACTTATCTTCACATAGATGGAACTGGTAAAAGAAAGGAGCCAGGGGATCCTCCCAAGCCCATGTGACCCCTGAGGAACAGACCCTCAAATGACCTTAAGAGTAAAAATAAATTGGTTTGTCTGAGCCAACTGTACAGCCAATTTTGAAAAAGATGCATCTTTGCTGTGGAAATTGTTATTGAATATGTTAATACTGTAATGAAATGCTTCTTCTAGTCATGTGTTATTAAATAATTTTTTTAATTAAAAAAAAAAAAAGGTGGCTCTTGGGAAAACCCAAGATGGGTAAATAGCTTCCAAAGAGAGGGTTCAAAGGGCAAAAGTTACTGGAGAACCAGCTGTTCTACCTCATTAGCCACAAGCAGATGAGGTCAGTCATTCTGGTCAGGAAAACTGCATGAGGACACAGGATCAGAGATCTCAGACAGGCATACGCGGAGAGCCGAAGTCCTTTACAGTCCACAGTCTGTATTAGCCAATTCAGAGTGAGCTGCGTGCCCTTAGTCCTCTACCAGGACTCTAAGAATCCACAGCATGAAATGCCCCTTCTCAAACACACTGAATCTGGAACTCTATCTTCTGTGTAGTCATCAAACCAACATCTACTGAAGATGCTAATCACACAATTCACTGAAGTCAACTGTGAAGAACACAAAGAATCTTTGCTCCCTAAAGAGCAGTAACTGCGGCTGGCTGACTAGTGCAAAGGACACAGGAGATAAAATGTCCTGTTAACAAAAGGGGAAAAAAAAAAAAAAACTACACTAAGATAACTACTTCACGGGGCTGGAGAGATGGGTCAGCTGTTGAGAACACTGGTTGTTCTTGCAGAAGACCAGGGTTCGAATCCCAGCACCCACACGGCAGCTAACACCTGTCTGTAACTCCAGTCCCAGGGGATCCGACAGCCTCTTCTGTCCTCCACGGGCATTGCATGACACGGGTGCACTTACCTATATGCAGGCAATACACGCATACACATAAAATAAAAATAATAAAATAAAATAAAAATAACTTGTTCACAATAGGCAAAAACAGCAATGTCCAACCTTGCTAACAGTGGCCATAGCATCCTGCCTCTAAGGAAGGGCCAGCGGAACAGAGACGGACTTCTGGATGCTTATCCCTAACTCTGTCGAGAGAAAAGTTCAAAATCTTCTACAAAACTAACAGGAAAAAAAGCCTCGGCTTTCTTTTCTGATCTCTGGGCTATTATAAAATTAAAACTGGGCAGGGCATGGTGGCACGTGCCTTTAAAAATCCCAGCACTCAGGAGGCAGAAGTAGGCAGATATCTGTGTTTGATCACAGCAAGAGAAATAGTAACTATTGCATCTTTCATTCCTTCTGTCTTTCCTTTTTTAAGGCAGGGTCTCCCTGTAGCCCCACCTGGCCTGGAACTTGCTATGTGGACCAGGCTGGCCTCAACAAAGTCCACCTGCCTCTGACTCCCAAGTGCTGGGACTAAAAGTGTGCACCACCACACCTGACTCATTCCTTCTTCCTTTTTTAAGAATTTTTTTCATTTCTTTTATTATTTTTATTTTATGTGTATGTGCATTGCCTGCATGTATGTAAGTGTACCCATGCCATGCAATGCCCGAGGAGGACAGAAGAGGCTGTCGGCTCCCCTGGAACTGGAGTTACGGACAGTTGTTAGCTGCCATGTGGGTGCTGGGATTCGAACCCAGGTCTTCTGCAAGAACAGCCAGTGTTCTTAACCACTGAGCCATCTCTCCATCCCTCATTCCTTCTTAATAGTTCTTCCAGAAAGACTACTTTTGAGAATAAACACATCGCCCCTGGCATGCTACCCTTCCTCTGTGCTCTCTCTTTCCCAAGCTAACCGCACTGCATTAGAATGGTTTTCATCAGCATCATGAGCTATATAAGGACAGAGACTGTTTAAGTGGCATCTTTGTATCTCCTGCACATAGCACAGAAATAAACATATAGTAACACTGAATAGATTTTTATAAAGAACAAATATTTTTAAAATCTCAGTTCACCCACACTGCCTTGAAATTTCATTGCCTTAGGTGGAACCCATGTGGGACATCACCACTGGCTTCCCTGTGACCCACCCTTATCTAGCTTGGCCTTTAACAGACTAGACACTGTTGCTTACTGATTATTCTTCCAGCCAGTATCTCACTGGTTCCTCTCTTTATGGCATTTTGCAGAATATTCTTCAAATGCTGGTATTCCTTAAAATTCACTTCTAATCTCCTTTGTCCACCCTTTCTACGACCTGGTCCAAGGTCATTTCATCTGTTCCTGTGGTTTCAAGTAATTCCTTTCAAGTAAATGACAATGACTCCCAAAAGCATATTTGATTCTAGAGAAAGATAAATACCCTGATCACTACCCCTTCAGGCTGGAAAGATGGCTCAGCAGTTAAGAGCACTAGACCGTGGTTTGGTTCCCAGTACCCACAAGGCAACTAACAACTGTCCATAACTCCAGCTCTAGGGGATCCAAAGTCCTCTTCTGGCTTCCAAGGGCATTGCATGACAGGGTGCACATACATAAATGTAGGCCAAACACTCATATACATAAAATAAAAATAAAATTTTTAGAAATGACTACTGAGTACCAGGCATGGTGGCATATGCCTATAATCCTATCACAAGAGGCAAAACTCTGTATTTTAAGCCTACCTAGTCTACAGACTGAGACACAGTCAAAAATGATGATGATGATGATGATGATAATAATAATAGGGGTGTTTTGTTTGATTTTTTGTTGTTGTTGTTGTTTTGAGACAGGGTCTCCTGGTAGCCCCACTTGGCCTGGAACTTACTATGCAGACCAGGAAGGCCTCACTATCACAGAGACCTGCCTACCTCTACCTCCCAAGTGCTAGGATTAAAAGAATGTGCTACCATGCCCAGCTTATATTTAAAAAAAAAAATGTTTTAGTATTTTTTTTTTAATTTTCTGTGTATGCATGTATTGCCTGCATGTAGGTAAGTGCACCCACATTGTGCAATGCCCACAGAGGTCAGAAGAGGCTGTTGGATCCCCTGGGACTGGAGTTATGGACAGTTGTCAGCAGCCATGTGGATGCTGGGATTCAAACCTGGGTCTTCTGCAAGAACAACCAATGTTCTTAGCTGCTGAGCCATCTCTCCAGCCCATGTTTTAGTATTTTATTTATTATTTTTATTTTATGCGTATGAGTGTATTGCCTGCATGCATGTAAGTGCACCCATGTCATAAAATTCCTGTGGCGGTCAGAAGATGGCATCAGATCCCCATGAACTATAGTTATAGACAGTTGTTAGCCACCATGTGGGTGCTGGGAACTGAACCCAGGTCCTCTGAAAGAGCAGCCAGTGTTCTTAACCACTGAACCATCTCTTCATTCCCCAAAATATTCAATCTTGAAGCCTTCAGCTTCTGAGTAAACAGTCTGACTTCCCTGAAGCTGCCATGCAATGATGAAGCCCAACAAATACATGAGGAAAGATGGTAAGAAAGGCTCTGGAATCTCCTACCTGGGAGAGTGAGGGAGGATTGCCTTGAGGTCAAGTCACCATATACCACATAGCAAGTTCTAGACCAGCCTGGGCTAAAGAGGAAGATTGCCTCAAAAACAAAGCAAAACAAAAACAACAACAACAAAAAAAACCCACCAATTCTACTGAGGCTGCAGAGACCAAGGGTACCCATTCTCCCTTCCAACAACACAGCACCATGTGGAAACTTCTAGAGCCAAAGGGATCTGAGAACCTTGCCTTTCAACACAGCATAGCTGTGCCAGCAACCCCAAGTGCTTTCTCTATCTCTCATTTTCTATTTTCTACTCTTTTTTAAAATTTTATTTCTTATTTTCATTTTATGTGTATGGGTGTATTGCCTAGAACTGGAGTTACAGATGGTTGTTAGCTGCCATGTAGGTGTTGGGAACTGAACCCAGGTCTCTAAAAGAGCAGCCAGTGCTCTTAACCGCTGAGCCATTTCTCTAGCCCTGTATTTTCTAGTCTTGTGTATGTCACCTAATGACTTTGCTTTTGTATGTACATTACTCAGTTACGGTTTAGGACTGATGCATCTTTCCCCACCCAGTTCACTAGACAGCATTCTTTATTTATATTTTTATTTTTGGTCTTTTTGAGACAGGGTCCTCCAATAGCCCCAGCTAGCCTTGAACTCACTATGTAGACCAGGCTGGCCTCGAACTCACAAAGGTCACCCTACCTCTGCCTTCCAGAGTGCTGGGATTAAAGACATGCACCACCATGCTCAGCTTAGACAGCATTCTTTTTTTTTATATTTTATTTATTATTTTTATTTTATGTGTATGAGTGTACTGCCTGCATGTATGTGAATGCACCCGTGTCCTGCAATGCCACGGAGGTCAGAAGAGGGATTCAGATTCCCCTGGAACTGGAGTTAAGGACGGTTTGTGGCCACCATGTGGGCACTGGGAAGCGAACCTGGGTCCTCTGCAAGAACAATCAGTTCTCTTAATCACTGAGCCATCTCTCCAGCCCCAAGACAGCATTCTTTACCATACTTTTCAGTCACATCGAGGATGCTCTCTTACTCCTCTTTTCCTTTCTCCCATCTTTACCCACTCCCCTTCTTGCTTCTGAATTATAACATTCCCTGGTTTTAGCAGTTTCTAAAATCTGTGCATCCTGAAACACCCCAATTTTCCCCTCCTGGCTACTTTGCCCACCTTTTTTTCAAAGTGGATCGATGTCATCTAATGATCTCTTTCTTAATCATTATCCTCATCCACCTACTTCCCTACTTCCTTCACTCCTAACTTTATTCATTTAAATCTTGGTATACGCCACGCTATCCTTGGTTGTTTATCCTCCATCAGCTATTGAAGCTGATGGGGCCACTGTTGCTAATTGGCTAGTATGACTTTTGCACAGTGGTAATAACAATCAAGCAGCTGGGGCTCCTCTCCCAGTTAAGGTCCCACTCAGGGAATAAGATAAAGCTTACACCCAGAGCTCCTAGCTTGAGGTGTATAAATAAATAAAATAAAAAATATTTTATTATGTTTATTATTTTTTTTTTTTTGCCTTTTTTTGAGATGGGGTCTCCTTGTAGCCTCAGCTGTCCTGGAACTCACCATGTAGACCAGGCTGGCCTCGAACTCACAAAGATCCGCCTGCCTCTGCCTCCCAAGTGCTGGGATTAAAGGCATGAGCCACCACGCCCGGCTATTATGTTTATTTTATGTGTATGAGTGTATAGCCTGCATGTACATAAATGTACCTGTGTTATGTAATGCTCAAAGAGGTCAGAAGAAGGCATCAGATTCCCCTGGAACTGGAATTATAGATGATTGTTAGCCGCCACGTGAGTGCTGGGAATTGAACCTGGGCAGTCGTTGCATTTCATCACTGAGTCATTTCTCCAGCCCCGGGAATTTTTTTTTTTTTTAATTTTGTGTATGAATGTTTTACATGTATAGATTTAAGTACACCACATGCATGCAGTGCCCACGGAGGCCAGAAGAGGTCATCAGATCCCTTGGAACTGGAGTCATAGAAGGTTGTTAGCTGCCATGTGGGTGCTGGGAATCAAACCCAGGTCCTCTGGAAGAGCAGCCAGTACTCTTAACCATTGAGTCATTTCTCTAGTCCCAGGAATTATTTTTTGAACTACACACACATTGCTACCACATTCAAGGCCCACTTGAACATTGCAAATATTTCAAATCAAAGAATATAGATGATTAAAAAAAAAAAAGTAAACCGAGCACATAATACCAGATGTGTCAATCTCAGAGAAGTAACAGAAGAAATGTGAATAACCAGGTCAACGTAACTTGTCTGAAAATTATTAATGCTACAGCAATGGCATTTAGTGAGAGAAAATTAAATGAAATCCCAGACAGAGAATTCAAAATAAAGATTGTAAGTATGTTCAAGACACACAGCATTGAATGAAATAAGGAAGGTGGTGGATGATATAAAAGAGGAATTCAGCAAAGAGATAAAAAATATTAAAGAAGTGGCTGGAGAGATGGTTCAGTGGTTAAGAACACTGGCTGTTCTTGCAGAAGACCCGGGTTCAAATCCCAACACCCACATGGCAGCTAACAACTGTCCATACCTCCAGTTCCAGGGGATCTGATGGCCTCTCTGTCCTCCATAAATGCAGGCAATACACTCATATACATAAAATAAAAACATTAAAAATATATATATTAAAGAAAAACCAGCCTGAAATGGTGGAGACAAAAAGCATAGTAAGTCAAGCTCTGAGGAAAGTCTTAGCAATAGTGATCAAAGACCGGACAGAATTATCTAAGCTTGTAGACAAAGTGGAGGAACAGAAACAATCGAACAAGGACAAAGGTAAAATAAGAAGGTACAGGGCTGGAGAGATGCCTCAGCAGTTAAGGGCACTGGCTCCTCTTTCAAAGGACCTGGGTTTGGTTCCTAGCACCTACATGGTGGCTAACAACTGTATATAACTGTAATTCTAGGGGATCCGATGCCCTCTTCTGGCTTCCATGGGCATTGCACACATGTAGTGCACTTACATACATGCAGGCAAAACACTCCTAGGCAAAATAAAAATAAATTTTAAATAATGTTTTTTTAAAAAAAAATTTTAAATGATGTTTTAAGAAGGTACCGATGGGAATTCTAAGGTAGACACAATGCTCTGAGAAAACCAAACTTACAGATTAAAGTCATAGAAGAGAGGAATCTGTTTCTAAAGGCATCTAGTAAGAGTGAAAACATTTTCAAAAGAATCATAACCATCCAGCCATGATGGTCCCATGCCTTTTATCCCAGCACTGGGGAGGCAGAGGCAGGTGGATCTCTGTGAGTTCAGGGCCAGTCTGGTCTATGTAGCAAGTTCCAGGTCAGACTGGGCTACGTAGTGAGACCGGTCCAAAAAATAATAATAATAAAAAGAAGAAAGTAATGAAAAAGGGAAGGAGGGAGGGAGGAAAGGAGGGAAGGAAGATAAGAAACTAAGGGGATGTTTTTGTTGTAGTTAGTTGGTTCTGATGTTGAGGGTTGAGCCTGGAGCCTTACACCTTTTAAGCACATGTTAACCACTGAGCTGCACCCCAAGTCCAAGAGAAAGCCTTTTGGGCAGGTCTCTGGTAAGGTGACGTTTGTACAAAGGTGAACGGAGTGAGAGAACAAGCTCTCTGACCATCTGGGGAAAGAGCCTTCTATGTTCTGCAAGCAATTTCCTTATGACTAGATTATTTCCCAGTGACTATGGTTTTGCACTCTGCTATGTGAAGTCAACATCTAGGAAGGAGATGCCTCAGTAGTGAACACATACATCCAGCCACTGAAAATCATACATGCATTGAGTAATTTAGGTATATAACTAATTCTTTTCCTAAGCATCTCTCTCTTCCCTTAATGGTCATGTTCAAACCTATGTACACTAATACCTGGCATATCATTCACACACCAATTTCTTTTTAAAGTAAGTATGACTCAGTTGCCAGGAAAATGACCCAATTCTAGGTCATAATGACCTAAGAAATGATGGAAGTGAGGCAGGCTAGAAGGACAGGAAAAATTAAGGAGATGTGGGGAGAGAAAGGAGCCCCTCATCCCAGAGTCTGGTTGAGACCTCTCACAAGCTGAGGGCTGAGAATCCGACACAACTGAGAAAATTTGCCATGAAGATTGCCTACAATATTCCTTTTATATAAAGATAATACAGGAGCTGGAGAGATGGCTCCGAGGTTAAGAGCACTGGCTACTCTTGCAGAGGACCTGGGTTCGATTTTCAGCGCCCACATGGCAGCTCACAACCATCTGTAACTCCAGTTCCAGGGGATCTGATGCCCTCTTCTGACCTTCGAGGGCCCTGCATGACACAGGCAGGCAATACGCTCATACACATAAAATAAAAATAACCAATAAAAGATAAAATAATGTTAAAATAACAATGAACCATGCTTAAGGCCTAAGCATACATAACCTTTGAGTTTAACCTCACTCCTTCCCCAGCTATAAATCCATAATTTTTTGAAAATCTCACTAATAAGATTGCTGACTTTGTTCATAATCAAAATGTATGTCTTCACTTCCTTGTAAACTACGGAACCACCCTATGATCTCATCTACCGAAAAAGAGAAGAAAAATAAAGTTCTTATTGCTGGGTATGGTAGTGAACACCTTTAAGCCCAACACCCAGGAGGCAGAGGCAAGTATATCTCTGTGAGATCAAGGCTACCCTGGTCTACATAGTGAGTTCCAGGCCCCCAGCTACAGTCCCCCCACCTCCAAAAAAAAGTTCTTTGGCAACTCTTTGAATCAAGTAATTTCAGAAGTCACTCAAATCATATAAATGGCTGTTGTTGAAACAGTCGAGAACAACCATCTCTTGAGAAGCCCATGCCCACACTTGGCTATACAACTCTCCTTTTCCTAAGCCTCCCGCTGCCTCAATGGTCATGTTCAAACCTATATTTAAACCTTTTATTAAGAAACTCCAACTTGCCGGGTGGCACGTGCCTTTGATCCCAGCACTTGGGAGGCAGAGACAGGCAGATCTCTGTGAGTTCAAGGCCAGCCTGGTCTACATAGTGAGTTCTAAGACAGCTGGGGCTACAGGGAGACTCTGTCTCAAAAAGACTTAAAAAAAAAGAAAAGAAACTCCAACTTTGGGGCTGGAGATATATGGCTCAGGGCTTAAAGTGCTGCTCTTGCAGCTGAGGTATTGTTCCCAGCACCCAGGTTGGGGAGTTTACAACCACCTGTATATAACTCCAGCTGCAGGGGATACAATGCCCCTGCCCTTCATGGGCACCTGCAAACACCCCTATATAAACCCCTATCGGGGGGGTATACAGTCCCTCCCCTCCTTGTGCGCGCGCACTTATGTTCTCTCTCTCTCTCTCTCTCTCTCTCTCTCTCTCTCTCTCTCTCTCTCTCTCTCTCAATTAAAAATAAAATCAATCTTTTTTTCTACCTGGTGACCCCTTTTTTAGTCAACCCTTCATCTCTGTCCCTAAGGCCACTCCTTTCCAGTACTCTTGGCTGGGCTCAGGTTTCAGGTTCCCAAACCCACCTCTCCACCTCCCTTTTCTCACTCTTTCTAAAAACACTTTCCACACAGCACCAAATTTCTCCTTGAACCATTTCACTATGTGTCACCTCCTTCAACTTCACCTGCTGTATGAAATCAGCAGCTTTCCTTACCTTCAAGGTGGAGTCCGTCCTATTCGGGCACGGGGCCATCTCCTCGCCTCTTTCCCAGCCTACATTCCAGCCACACACCTCCTAAAACTCTGACCATTCTGTGCCTTGTGTCTCCATCTCCAAGAATACAGTTTTCTCTGTGGGAAGTGTCCTAGGAGTTAGGCATGCAATTTCAAAATCCAGCTCAGACCAATATCCAAACCAAGCACGATCATTCTCTGTAAAGTCTTCCTAAGTGCCCTAAAATGTTGTGCCAGGCATGATGGTAAACACCTGTAGTACCAGCACTCAGGAGACCGAGGCAGGAGGCCAGCCTGGGCTATATGGTGAAATCATCTCAAAGCAAAACAATGAAACTGAAGTTGTCCTATTTACTTCTCTCATCCTGTCACCACACGGATTATGTTACATGGCAAATTATTTGAGAGCATGTCTGCCTCCCTCCTGCCCTAGAATTCTTGAAAGAAAAGGGACATGCATTCTTATTCTTTCCAAAGTAAAATACCTAGCACATAGTATGCCCTAGATAAATGTATCCTGAGGAGGGGAATGATTGAAAGTTAATATTCAAGTCCTTCTCTTGCTAAACACAAAGATTTAGCTGAAGTCCCCACTAGGGCTAATCGGAAAGTCCTCACAGGTCACAACATCTGCCTTGTGCTATGAAGTTATTAAACAGTTACTAAAGGACTGAACCCATGAATCATGTCACTAAATCCTTACAATCTCAGTTGCCCTTCTGGACCTTCTTCCAGATCTCTGTGTCTCTCTGAAGCTATTAAAGATAGAACAAAGTCCAGCTGCTACGGATGTGATACTATCTCGTCTATCTGTCCATGCATAAGCACAGGAGAAAGCTATAGAGCCTAAGAAAAGGTAAAGGCTACAGATAGCCCCCAAGGAGGCAGTAACGTGCAACATCATAACGATCAATACCTTGTGCTTGAGTTCCAGTGTATGGCTTTCACCTAGTCTTCCTTTCTTTGGTTTTGATTTTTTGAGACTGGATCTTGCTATGTAGGCTAAGCTGGCCTTGATCTCATGATCCATCCATGTCCACCTCCCAAGTGTTGGGATTGGAGATATGTGCTGCATGTCCAGATGTTTTTCACTGAATCTTTGCAACATGTTGCCCAGAAATCCTCCTGCCTCAGCCTCTAGAGCAGTTGTACCCATAAGACATACTGAAGCAGCTAGATTCCCAGAATCTTAATTCATTCTCAACAGTATCTTGGAAGTTACCAGTTGTACCTATGACCACATGTTACTGAGTTCAGCGTCAAACACAAATCCAGGGCACTTTTCACTCTACCATGGTTTTCTTAAGAGTATGCCCCAAGTCCACATGCAAAACCCCATGCTTTTCCCTCACTGGAGAACTCTGTAGACTACTCATAGCCATAGCCATGGCTACTTTGCACGTATTCTTCCAAGGATGTGCATTGTACGTACATGTGTATGTGGGTGTTCAAGAGTTTGAGTACATTTCCATCCCCAAATTAGAAGCAGCATATTAAAAGGGAGTGACTGGTGTAGGTAGGCATGATGCCAGCCAGAATCAAGGAATGGCAGGCAGCTGTCACAGAATGCACAAATAGACACCAGAAAAGAATAAAATCTGCAGAACAAGCCAGCAGTCTGAGTCCACTCGGGAAGCAAACGTTCATCCCTACCCGAGGGGCTAGCCTATGTTACTCGGCAAGACCCTGTCTCGGGCAGAGACAGGAAGATCCCTGGGTCTTGCTGGCCAACTAGTTTAATCAGTCAGCTCCAGGTTCAGGGAGAGACCGTGTCTCAAAAAATAAGGTGGAGAGTAAATGAGAAAACACTCGACATCAACTTCTGGCCTCCACACACATGCTCATACACATACGTGCACATCTGCACATACGAAAACACATACACACACACACACACACAGACATGAATGACTTCAGGATATGTATTAAGCATAAGCAGCTGGTGCCACCACAGATGGGCTACATGAGGTAGAGTCAAGAATTATCCAGAGACAGAAGAGGTTGCTTAGGAAAGAACTCCTGGAACAAGGTGTCTGGAGCTGGTTGGAGGGAAATAAAGGAGCAAAAGGACCTGGGGAGGGAAGGAGACAGGGAGGGGAGAGAAAAGAAAGTGGGAGAAGAAAAAGAGACGTGCAATAATAACCCTGAGTCACCCTAAGAAATGTCAAATTACAACAACCAAATGTGTCATTAGTTTTAAAGAGATGTCAGCAAAAATGGTTAAAAGTTTGGTGCTTATAGTGATGCAGTCATCTTAAAAATATCACTTAGTGGGCTGGAGAAATGGCTCAATGGTTAAGAGCACTGACTGCTCTTGCAGAGGACCCGGGTTCGATTCCCAGCACCCACATGGCAGCTATGAACCGTCCTTAACTCCAGTTCCAGGGGAATCCGAAGCCCTCTTCTGACCTCTGCGGCATTGCACAACACAGGTGCACTCACATACATTCAGGCAACACATTCACAAACATAAAAATAATAAATAAAATATATTTAAAAATAAATATTTATTTTAAAAGTCACTTAGTGCAACGATCCCTTTCTAAACAAGTGGTGTAGCTATTACACACATTTGAAGGGCCTAACACCATCAGATCCTGAGTTCGCCAGTGAGCAACCTACCAGATTATTTACAAATGATACAAGAGAAACTACAGTTTACATGTAAGACCTTGGGGGGTGGGCAGGGATCTCCTTCCTCAACAGGGCATCCCCCCTTCTTAACTCTTGTTATGCATCACTAATATTCCATACACAGTGACTAGTCTTAGCCACAGACGCGAATGCATAAAGCACAGAAGAAGCCCACAAAGTCAGCTCTCTGCATAATGGTAAAACGGAAGCCGAAGAAGCTGAATAAAGGCAGCAAAGTAGAAAGAGAAAGAGAAAAGCCAACAAGGTTGACCGGAGTCAGTCCAGTGAGCAACGGCACTGGTGCAAAATTCCCAACAGCCCACTGCTGCTGTGCGGCTGGCTCCTTCCGGAACGTGTACAATTCACACCTGGGATAAGAGATATGGCCAAGACCCTAGACTCTCCCAGGCTGGACCAGGGCGCCTGGAGGATGGGGCTATAGCGCATCCTGTTCGCAGCGCCTCCAGTGTACCTCTGTTGAAGGTACAGATTTTAAGAGAATAAGAAAAAAGTGAAGATGGACTGAAATGGCAAGTGTGAAACTCGAGCCCGTAGAAATGCTCATGGAAACGGCCCACAAGTCACTAAAGTGAAGAGACGAGAAAGAGAAAGAGAGACCATGCGAATGGAAACCAAAATAAACAGCTACACTTTCATCAGACACAACACACTTTAATTCAAAAATACAAAGATAAGAGAAGTGAGCTCTCCCTGTAGTCCACGTTGAGGCAGGCGGATCACTTGAGCCCAAGAATTCAAGAGCAGCCTCGAAAGAGAGACAGACAGACAGACAGACAGACAGACAGACAGACTATATAAAGGGATCAATTCAACAAGAAGAAATAATAACTGTAAATATTTATATACTCAGTGCTAGAGCAAAAAAAAATTTAAGTTTTTTTAAATTTTTTTATTTATTTTATGTGCGTGAATATTATGCCTGCGTGTGTTGTGTTGTGCAGTGCACACAGAAGACAGAGGAGGGTGTCAGATCTCCTGGAACTGGAGTTACCAACAGTTGCTAGCCACCATGTGGGTGCTGGGATTCAAACCTGGGTCTTCTTCAAGAACAGCCAGTGCTCTTAACCACTAAGCCATCTCTCCAGCCCCAAAAAAACATTTTTATATGAATTGAACATTATTTACTCTAGAAAGAGGGAGAGTCTAATGTAGTAATAGTTAGGAACTTCTACACTAAACTTTAACACTTTCATTAACGACAAGATCATCTAGACCTCCCCAAATCAACAAACATTTGAGTCCGGACCAGCGAGATAGCTTAGCAGGTAAAGTGCTTGCCACACAAGCCTGGTGACTTAAGCTCAATCCCCAGGAGCCACATGGAGAAAGGAGAGAATAGACTTCCATAGGTTGTCTTCTGATCTCCATGCATGTACTGTGGTATGTACATGCAAGTGTGTACACACAAACAGAAAATAAATAAATGCCATAAAAATTTTTAATTGGGGTTCAACTATACTATAGACCAAATAAATCTAGGAGATATTTACAGAGCATTCTGTTCAATAGACAAAGAATACACATTCTTCTCATCTGCACAGGAACTTTCTTCAATATGGACAATTTGTAGGGCCATAAAACAAGTCTCAACAAATTCAAAAACTCTGAATCTTAGCATGCTATGGCTGGGGAAGTGTCCTCAAGGGCCCATGTGTTAAAGGCTTGGTCCCCAGCCTGAGGCACTATTGGAAGGTACTGGAACCTCTAACAGGTGGAACCTATTTAGAAGTCTGGTCACATGGAGCATGCTCCCCCAAAGCATATTAGGAGCCTCGTCCCTCCCCATCCTTTCACCCCATCCTTTTGTTCTGACAAGGAGGACTAGGCTCCCTCCCCCACATATTCCTCCCAGGACATATGACAGGCTTGCCACAGGTCCCGAAGCAACAGGACCTACCAATCCTTGACGAAAACGAACTATAAATAAAGCTCTTTTCCAGTTGATGGTTTCAGGTACTTTGTAACAGTAACACAAACCCGTCAGACATGGTGGCCCACACCTGTAATTCTAGTACTCAGGAGATGGGAAAATCAATACTAGTTCAAGCCCAGTCTGGTTTATAAGCAAGTAACAGGCCAGCCAGGACTACATAACAAGACAATATCTCAAAAACAAAGCAAAACAAAACAAAACAACAAAACAGCATATTTCTTCTCTGATCACAAAGTAAAACTAAAAAAAAATTATAAATTATACAAGTAATCAAATATGATGACACACATCTTTAATTATTCCAGCACTCAGGAGGCAGATTTCTGTGAGTCTGAGACCAGCCTGGTCCACAAAGTAAATTCCAAGATAGCCAGGACTACACAGTGAAACTGTCTCAAAAAAAAAAATTGTATATACAATAGGGGCCAGAGTTTGGTTCCCAGCCACCTCAGGCAGCTCACAACTGCCTGTAATTCCAGGGGATCTGGTGTCCTCTTCTGGCCCTCAAGAACAACACACACACACACACACACACACACACACACAAATAAATAAATAAATAAATAAATAAATAAATAAATAAATAAAAATTAAATCTTGAAAAAAATTGTATAAATACATGGAAGACAATATATATGGGTTTTGTTTTGTTTTGTTTTGTTTTTTTGGTCTTTTTGAGGCAGGGAGACCTATAGCCCCAGCTGTCCTGGAACTAGCTATGTAGACCAGGCTGGCCTTGAACTCACAGAGATCTGCCTGCCTCTGCCTCCCAAGTGCTGGGATCAAAGGCGTGTGCCACCACGCCCAGCCCAGCGGAGGACAACATTTTTTTGAATGACTGTTTTGGTCAGTTTTCTGTTACTATGACAAAATATATTAAAAAATCAATTTAAGCTCAAGGCTAGCCTGGGAACCATGCAGTCCTGCCTCAAAGGGAGGGAGCATTTTGGCTCATGGTTTCAGGGGTTCCAGTCCATGGTCTCTTGACTCCATTGTTTCTCAGCCATGGTGAGGTAGAACATCATATGAGGAAGCATGTGGTAAAATGAAGCTGCTTACCTCATGGTGGCCAAGAAACAGAGAAAGTGAAAAAAAAAAAGAGAAAAGGGGGGAGGGAGAGAGAGAGAGAACATACCAGTGACAAGATACACACTTCAAAGGCCCTAGTGACCTACTTCCCCCAACAGGTCCAACCAGGTCCAACCTCCTACAGTCTCTAATACCTCCCAATGGACAATTCAATTAAAAACCCATCAGTAGAGCTTACTGATGAGATCAGAGCCTTCATGATCCAATCACTTCCCTCCCAAAAGCAAATCCCTAAACATTGCTGGACCACAAGGGACCAAACGTTCAACACGTGAGCCTTTGAAGAACAGTCCAGATCCTAAATTTAACACTAACCAGTGTCAACGAAGACAGCATACCAGGCAAGCACTCTATCACTGAGCTACATCCCAACCCTAAAAATTTCAAGAAATAAACAAAAATGCAGTTGTGAAGATGCAGCTCAGTGGTAGAGCACTTTTGCCTAGTTTGCATCAGGCCCTGGAATCAACGCCCAACAGAGAGAAAAAGTGGAAATGTAAAAAAAAATACCAAAATCTATGAAATAGAGCAAAAGTAGTACCAAGAGGGAAGTTCATAGCAGTAAGTCCCTACATCAAAACAAGCAAAGATTTCAGATAAACAACCTAATGTACAACTCAAGGAACTAGAAACAGTTACAAGCTAAACCTAAAGTCAGTAGTATAAAAGGAATTAAAAAAAAAAAAAAATCAGAGCAAACATGAACTAGAGACTTTAAGAGCACTGCAAGTCAGGTGTGGGTCAAGCCAGGCATGGTGGTTCACACCTATAATCCAAACACTTTGGAGGCAAAGGAGGAAGGACTGCCCTGAGGTGAATTCAAGGCCCACTTGGTCTACATAGTAAGTTCTAAGCCAGGAAGGACAACATGGTAAGACTGCCAAAAAAACAAAAAACAGGCTGGGAGAATGGCTCAGCAATTAGAAACACATACTGCTCCTGCAGAGGACCTAAATTCATCTCTCAGCACCCACATCAGACAGCTCACAACTGCCACCTGCACTCACAAGCGCACACACCCACACACTGACACACATATACACATAATTAGAACAAAATAAATCTTGAAAACATGAAGAGTGAGGGGCTGGAGAGAAGGCTCAGTGGTTACGAACACTGGCTGCTCTTGTAGAGGACCTAGATTTGGTTCCCAGCAACCACATGGTGGTTAACAACTGTCCTTAACTCCAGTTCCAGGGGATCTGACACCCTCTTCTGGCCTCCTTGGGCATTGTATGCATAGGGGCCCTTAGACACATGCAGGCACAACACTCATATACATATAAAATAAAAATAAATCAAAAAAATTTAAATAAATAAAAATAAAGGGCTAGAGATATAGTCAGAGGTTAAAGTCATGTCACTCACTCTTCCGCAGGACCTGAATTCAGTTCCCAGCACCCACATCAGGTAGCTCACAGTCACCTGTAACTCCAGCTCTAGGGAATTTAATGTCCTCTTCTGGCCTCCACAGGAACCCATATACATGTGGCATACACTCACACAGACACACACATGTACATAAATAAAAGTAAGAGGGCTGAAGAGATGGCTCAGTGGTTAAGTGGCTCTACTCTTCCAGAAGACCCGAGTTTGGTTCTCACCACCCATATGAGGCAGCTCACAACTGCCTGTAACTCCAGCTCCAAGGGGATCCAATTCTTCTGGCTTTTACGGGCACCTTCGCTCATGTGCACATACCCACATATAGAAACATACATACAAACACACACACACAAATGAAAATTGATATAAAATAATTTTTAAATAAATAATAAAAATAAAAACAATGCAAAAGATCAATGAAACAAAGCCTGGCATGGTGACACACACTTGTAGCCCTTGGGAGGCAGAGGCAGGAAGATCATTCACAAGTTTGAGGCCAACTTGGCCTACATCATGAGTTCAAGGCCAGCCGAAAGCTACACAGTGAGACTGTGTCTCAAAAAAAAAAAAACTAAAACAACAAAAAGTGTTGAGTTTCCATCGTGCTGGCATTAAACCCAAAGCTGTGCTAGGAAGGTTCCTTACCACTGAGCTAGAGCCTAAACCAAAAGTCTTTTTGAAAAGATAAAATTAGTAAGAAAACAAAATAATGAAACCTATTATTTTGTATAATTAACATATGCCTAATAATATAAGAAATAAAGATAAAAACTGACAAACCTTTAACTAGACTAAGAAAAAAAGAAAGAGAACCCAACAGGCATGGTGGCACAAGCCTTTAATTCCAGCACTTGGGAGGCAGAGGCAGGTAGATCTCTGGGAGATGAAGGCCAGCCTGGTCTACTGGTCTACCTATAAATTCCAGGTCAGCTGGGGATTCAGGGAGACCTTGTCTTTAAAAGAGAGAGAAAGAGAGATAAAGATGATTTTATGTATGAAATACACAAAAATTCAATAAAAGAGAGAGAGACCCCAAATAAATGAAATCAGAGATGAAAAGGAGATATTAAAATTGAAATACAAGGGACCATTACAGATTATTGGGAATGTATGCCAACAGATTGGAAAACCTAGAAGAAATATATAAACTTCTGGGTACATATAACCTATCAAAATAGGATATACATATCATGAGGACATATAAAACCTGAACAGACCACTAACAAATAGTAAGACTGAACCATCAATAAAACGTGTCTCAAGAAAAAAAAGTTCCATCCCGCAAGATGATTCCGTAGTTAAAGGCACTTGCCATCAACCACCTGAGTTCAATCCCTGGGACCCTCATGGTAGGAGAAAACAGACTCTCACAAGTTGTCCTTTGACCTCCACATGCACACATACACACACAAGCACACAAAACAAATAACTTGTTTTTAATGTTTAAAAAAAAAATGCTGGGCATGGTGGCACAAGCTTTTAATCCTACCACTCAGGAAGCAGAGGCAGGCGTGTTTGAAGTCAACCTGGTCTAGACAGTGAGTTCCAGGCCAGCCTGTCTTCCCCAAAAAACAAATATGTAAATAAATAAATTATATAAATACACACACACACATACACACACACACACACGCATATGTATATAATAAAAAGAAAAGCTCACTACGAGATGGCTTCACTGTTGAGTTTTACAGTACTGGAGACTGAACCCAGGGCATCACACATGCCAACCAAGCGCTCCACTACATAGCTACATTCCCAGCCCATTACCAAACTTGTTTGTTGCTGTTCTTTGTTTTGTTTGTTTAAAGGAAGCTGCATTGCTAAGGATTAACACCAAGTCCTCACAAAGCTAAGCAAGGGGCTGGAGAGATGGCTCAGTGGTTAAGAGCACCGGCTGCTCTTGCAGAGGTCCTGGGTTTGATTCCCAGCACCCACATGGCAGCTAACAACCATAAATAATTCCAATTACAGGGGATTCTACACCCTCTCCTGACCTCTTCAGGCATTGCATGACACGGATGCACTTGCACACATGCAGACAATACACTCATACATGAAAAATAAAAATATGGCCAGGAGTGGGTGGTACATGCCTTTAATCCCAGCACTTGGGAGGCAGAGACAGGCGGATCTCTGTGAGTTCAAGTCCAGCCTGGTCTACATAGTGAGTTCCAGGTCAGCTGGGGCTTACAGGGAGTTCCTGTCTCAAAAAGACCAAACAAAAATATAAAATAATAATAATAATAAATGCTAAGCAAATATTCAAGCACTGAACCACACACCCAGCCCACCAAACTTTTAAAAAACTGATGCCAGTTTTCAAGCTATTCCAAAATAGCAAAATGGAAGAAACCCTTCCAAAATCATTCTGGGGCTAGCGAGATGGCACAGTTGTTAAAGGATAAGGTGTGTTGACACATGCCTTTAATCTCAGCACTTGCAAGGCAAAGGCAGGCAGATTTCTGTGAGTTCAAAGCCAGCCTGGTCTACATACATGTTCCAGGCCAGCAAGGGCTATATAGTGAGACCTGTCTAAAAAAAGAAAAACAGGGTGTGGTGACAAGCACTTGTAATCCTAGCACTGGGGAGGCAGAAACAGGTCATCCCTGGAGCTCGTTGGCCAGCCAGCCTAGCCTAATCGCTAAGCCCCAGGTCCCAGTGAGAATTCCTACCTCACAAAACAAGATGACAGTTCCTGAGGAAAGGCACCTGATCTCTGACCTCTAACCTCTAAACACATATACATGCGGACCTGCACACAAAAATAATAGATGAAGCTAAGAAGGTCCAGTAGATAAATCACTTGTGCACAAGAGGATCTGAGTTCAAATCTAAGCACAATAGCATATAGTTGTACTATAGCAAGGAGGCAGAGACAGGAGAGTTCCCAGAAGGTCACAGGCCAGCTAGGCTGGGATGGATAGTGGATAACAAAGAGACCTGTCTCAGCATGGGACACTTCCCTAGGAGTGGTTGGTCAGGAAAGACCCAGAGGTCTTCAAAGCAATATAAGCTATTATTATTGCTCTTGGTTGCCTACCAGAACTAGATGGTAAAACCCTATTGCTGAAGACACCACACACCGGTTATAGAACATAAAGAAATCAAGCTGGAACTGAGCTAGTTTCTTCCCTACTGTTTAGCTTTCATAGTGCAGGAAGGTGCTATGCAGACTGCTGGGGGAGAAAAGTCATCAACAGTCTTACCCAGCTGTGAATCAAACATGCTACAGTACCCACCTGCCTGGCAAGATGTACCCACTCATGCAATAGAAAATGTGGCTGTAGCCGGGCGTGGTGGCGCACGCCTTTAATCCCAGCACTCAGGAGGCAGAAGCAGGCAGATCTCTGTGAGTTCAAGGCCAGCCTGGTTTACATAGTGAGTTCCAGGCCATTTAGGGCTACAAGGAGACCCTGTCTCAAAAAGACCAAAAAATAAAAATAAAAAGATGTGTCTGTTATAGGAGTAACCAACCACTCTGTGATTAGATTTGAGGCCTGCTCCACAGGTATGCCTGGTACTGAAGATTCTGGCTCAAGAGGTCATGAGCCCTAAGCAGGAACCTACTACTGTTGTTTACTAAGTGGACATGGTGTCAAACTGCCATCTAAATACTTGTTTATACCCACAGATTAATGTTGCTCTCAATGTTGGTCAGAGAAGCTCCTTTTGCACTGAGCAACAGTTAATGCAGAGACACATAACTGGTCAATGTGCTGAAAACAAGTTACTATTGAGTGCTCAGCTCCAAGTGAAACATCTGTTACCCCGCCCCCCCAAGGTTCAAGGACATAGACGGCAGAAAGAATGTAAGAGCCGGAGGGTAGGGAGGAGCGCCATCCAGTGCTGTCTTCTAGGCAGGACATGATCCTTACACTTAAACTCTCAGCAGCTGTGGTTACCTGCACAAGGCCTGCACCAGATGGGCCAATCAACACTCCACTAGGGACTATAGAGGGGCTCCTAAGGCCCCTCTCTGCCCACTGGCAGTTAATGGTTGCTGGAGGAGGGAGAAGAGTCTTCTTCAGTGGTCTAGCCCCTGGTAAGCTGCCATGTTCCAGTAGGTAACTCCACCAATGCTCAAGCAACCCTAAATAAATTCAGTGGGTCACAAGAAAACAAAACAAATATACAAACAAAAAGGACATGAAATAGGAGGGGAGTTTGCTGGGACCAAGTGGGTTCAGTGGGAGGGATGAGAGAAGGTAATGGGGGGGAAATGACCAAAATGTATTATAAACATGATGAAATTTCAAATAATAAATAATCTTTTAAAGAGACCTTGTCTCAAACAAGGTAGATGATGAGGGCTGACACCTGACTGAGATTGTCCTTGGACTGCCACATGTGAATGCACACAAACACACACACATACACACATAAAGACAAATATATATGTCATAAGCACTTGAACAGGGCACTGAGTTCCAGCCATAGCACCACAAAATACACAAATAAATCTTTAAAAAAATAAAAGCTGAACATTCTAGCACACATTTGTAATCACAGTATTCAGGAGGCTGAGGCAGGAGAATTTTCAGTTTGAGGGGAGCCTGGGCCACAAACTCAAGTTTGAAGTCAGTCTCAACTACATAGTGAGACCTCATCTCCAAAAAAAAAAAAAAATTGGGGGCTTGGGGGCTAAGACAGGGTCTCAGGTAACGCAGGTGGACCTTGAGCTCACTATGTAGCCAAGAATGACCTTGAGCTCCTGACCTTCCTGCCTCCACCTCCCAAATACTGAGATTATAGGCATGCACTACCAGGCCCAGCTAGACTCTCACATAGTATAGTATGAGAAGTGTTGGCCACAGAAATAAGGCCAGGGAAGAAATAAAGAGCACTGAAACAGGAAAAGAGGAAATCGACCTCTATCCTGGTTTGCATATGACACTAGTTTATATATAGAAAACCTCAAGACTCCACCCAAAAACTGCTAGAACTGATAAATTCAGTGAAGGTGCAAAATACAAAACCAAGCTGCTGCACGTGCTGGTGCACAGCTTTAGTCCCAGCAGCTGGGAGGCCGAGGCAGGCAGATCTCTGAGTTTGAGGCCAGCCTGATCTACAAAGTTCCAGGCCAGCTGGGGCTGCACAGTGAGACCCTGTCCTCAAAAAAAAAGGCAGACACATAGGCCAATGGAACAGAACTGAGACCCCGGAAATAGAACCATATGTTTACAGTCAACAAATTTTCAGCAAGGGCAGCAAGAATATATACATGGGAGGGACTGGAGCACTGGCTCAGATGCTAAGGGTACTAGCTGCTCTTGCAGAGGACCCAGGTTCAGTCCCAGCACCCACATGGCAGCTCCATCACCCTCTTCTGGCCTACCTGGGCACTGTACACATACCAAGGACACTTACATACAGGCAAAACAGTTATGCGCATAGCATAAAAATAAGTCTTTTTAAAAAGAATGTACTTGGAGAAAAGCAATAGAAAACTGGATATTCACATGCAAAAGAAAGAAATAGACTCTTACCTCTTACCACATGCAAAAATCAACTAAAAAATAAATCAAAGGCCAGCGAGATGGCTCAGCAAGTAAGGGCATGTGCTACCAAGCCTGAGGATGAGTTCCATTCCTGGGACCTACATTATGGGAGGAGAGAAGGGACTCCCAAAAGTTGTCCTCTGACCTCCAAATACAAGGTGCTACAGTACGCATGCACCCACACATACGTACACAAAAATAAATAAAATCGTTAAAGTTTGAGCTAAAAATAGAACAGTGGTAAAGACTAGGAGGTGGAGGGAGAGGAGGAGGAAGAGGAGGAGGAAGAGGAATACCAGAATCCAGGAAGGGGCAGGAAAGCCAAGAGGAATGGAAAGGGGAATGATTGATGGGTACAGGAGTGCAATTGGAAAGGACACAATTTCCAAGTTTCTCTAGCATAGTAGGACTATGGCTGATAGCAATACATTGAATGCTTCCCAACAGTTTACAGGACTTTGAATGTTCCCAACACAAAGAAATGATGATAGACATATGAGATAATAGATATGCTAATTACCTGACCTGATCCCATTGCACACAGTACATATGTATTCAAATGCCACACTGTATCCCATCATATGTACAATTACTATGTATCGATTTAAATATATATATAATTAAAAATTACTCATGAAATAAGGTATGATGGCACATGCCTATAATTCCAGCACTTGGGAGGCTGTGACAGGAGGATCCCAAGTTCAAGGCCAGCCTAGGAAAATGGTAAGTTCTAGTCAGTCTGAGCTACATAGCAAGATCCTGTCTCAAAAATAAAAATAAAACCTCCTGAAAAATACATAATTTTCACATAAAGAATACACAGTGCATGGCTTCATTTTCTTCATCATTATCTGTACAACTGAGAAACTGGAACTAACGCACATGGCCATGAACAGGACTGGCTAAGTAAGTTACATCCACAGTACATCGTTAAACCTAACATGAAATAACATGACACATTTTTAAAAGGTAGATCTCAGTCCTGCACTGGAAAGTTGAGCAGGAAGATCATGAGTTCCAAGCCAGCCTGAGCTACACAGTGAGGCCTTATCTCAAAAAACACAAAAATTAAAATTAAAAATAATTTTAAGTTAGGTATGATGACACAACCCTGTAATCTTAACACTTAGGAAGCAGGTGCAGGAGAATCAATTCCAGTTTAAGGCCAGCCCGAGCTACACAGAGACCTTTCTAAAGAAAAAATAAATCTCTAAGTAGAAATGAATGTCACTGATAAACGCTAAGGATGTTACAGAGTTACAAGTATGAGCTGGGTGTGGTGGCGCATACCTTCAAACCGAGCACTCGGGAGACTGAGGCAGGAAGATCTCTGTGAGTTCAAGGCCAGCCTGTTCTACATAGTGAGTTCCAGGCCAACTGGGGCTACAGGGAGATCCTATCTCAAAAAAAAAAAAAAAAAAAAAAAAAAACAGAGTTACAAGTATGACAGTATTATCTACTTTGGTAAAAGACAGAACACAACTATTCCTGAAGGAGAAAAATTACGAAGAGCATACGGATTGCTATCGGCAGTTATCATAAGGGAAAGATGAGTGGCTTTCTTTACTTTTTAGCACTGTATTAAAATGAATTGATGTTTGGGGCTGGAGAGACGGCTCAGCGGTTAAGAGCACTGACTGTTCTTGCAGAGGACAGGTTCAATTCCCACATGGCAGCTATGGACCAAATTTAACTCCAGTTCCAAGGGAATCCAAAGCCCTTTTCTGACCTCCGCGACATTGCACAACACAGGTGCACTCACATACATGCAGGCAGTACACACACATAAAAATAATAAATAAAAAAAATTTAATTCATGTTTATTTATTTGGTGGATGGTTTGTTTGAGACGGTCTCACTATGTAGCCCTGGTTGGCCTGGAACTCACTACATAGGCTAGGCTGACCTCAAACTCAAAAAGATCTACCAACCTTCACCTCAAATGTGCTGGGATTAAAAGGATGCGCCACCGTGCCCAGCCGTTTGTTTTTTGAAACAGGGTCTCATGTAGCCCAAGTTGGGCTCAAACTGTTAAAGAAAGGATGATGACCTTGAACTCCCCATCCTCAGGAAGCCTCCATCTCCCAGACCCTGGGTCTACAGGTATTGCTACCACCATGGTTTATGCAGTGCTGGGGATAGAACATAGGGCCTCATGCTTACCAGGCACTCTATCCACTGACCAACATCACCAACCCTTAAACTAAGTTAAATTTTCACACAAAACTTTTGGAGGAAGCAGTGCTGGTAATCCAGCCCAGGGCCTTCACCTCAGTGCTCACACTAAGCTACATCCCCACAGTATATATTAATTTGAAAATAAAAAACAGCATATCCTCAGAGGCATTCATTTTCCAACTCCTTACTTCTTAACTGGACTCACATGCCCACTCTGCCCAGTCCTCCACCCACCCTTGCTCACCCATCCCTACTTACAGATACAGGTAGCAGCCAGCAGACGGCCAGCAGCATATGGGGCACCACAGCTTGGGAAGAGGGGCTGCACCATGTAGTTGGCAAAGGTGATGGCAATGACCGCCTGGCTGGTGGGTTCGATGATGAGCAGAGAGGTCCAGAGGCGGATGAAGGCAAGAAGTCCCCCGAAGGCCTCCAGGATGTAAGCATAGCTGGCCCCAGATTTCTTAATCGTGGTACCCAGTTCGGCATAACAAAGGGCCCCAAAAACGGAGAAAATGCCCCCGACAGCCCAGATGACCAGTGAGAGGCCAAAGGAGGCGCTGTACATGAGCACACCCTTGGGGGACACAAAGATGCCGGAGCCAATCATGTTCCCCACTATCAGGCACACGCCATTAAGCAGCGAGATCTCCTTCTTCAGTTTTACCTGCTCAGTCCCTGGGCTGGCTGCATGGCCTAGAGGGGAGGCATCTGCCTCGTGCTGGGGGGCCACTTCATACTTGGTGCTGTTGACCATGGCGGAGAGGAGGAGAGCCTTCACCAGCTTCCTGGCATTGCCCTCTAAGAAAGAAAGATGACTGGGTGGTTGGTAATTATATAGCACCTCACTTCCCCCCCAGACTTCTCCATTCCCACTTCCCAATAACCTCTCCTCCAGCAGCTCTTCAAAATGGCCCCAGCTTGAATTTACCCCAGAAGGTGCCTGGTTCTCATCCTTAACATGATGCAGCACACCTGATTTCCCTGACAACTAAATCCTGGTTCTTCTGACACTAGCATGGGGTAGTTTGGCAGCTCTGGGTACAAATACAGTGGTTTTGAGCCTTTTTTTAGCCTTTGAAGTACCCCCAAAAAGTCTGTCTTCCCTGCAATTTCAGCCTCAAATGTCACCTAGGCTGAGACCAAGCCTGAAGAGCCAGCCTTGCAAGAACTGATCTGAGATGTCTGTGTTGCTCCTCTACCCAAAGACTGTAGCTCTAGCAAGCTTGAAGGTTTCAGAGATCCTGTTGGGAACTGACAATCACCTCCCTGTTCCAGAACAGCCATTAACATCAGCTAGCATCTTCAACCCTGGAAAAGCCCAAGATGCCCCACCCTCCTGAAAAAAGGCAGGCAATTCTTTCTGTAGTTTTCCTCTGCAGATACCTGTACTCTAGCACTCCGGGTATCCTGTCACCAAATCCCTCACATCCACATAGTTGTATCAGTCAAGAAATATGAATGAGAGTGGCCCAAACAGACAAGAAACCCAGAGATGACCAGAGGTAGCTGAGAATGCCCCCCGACCCCAGAGCTCCTGCTGGAACCACACCACCCAAACCAAGGAAAGCTCTACCGGTGGGCAGCTGATGTCTGGAAATACAGAGGTAGAGACAGCTGCAGAGAAGAGAAAAGCTTAGCCAGGCACGGACGGGAATACTAACTACGGCAAGAGGCTCTGGACCTGGAGGAAGTGATCGATGGGACAGGCAGAGCAGCAGGGTTTAGCAAGAGGAACGCTAGAAGGTGACAGGGTGGGACACACTCACTCCGGGGCCCCCGGATATAAGCAGGTTCCCACAGCAAAGGCCAGCCACCGTCGCACCGTCTCTGCGACCGCACCCTCTGAAAACAGTGGTCCAACTGCTCCTTTTCATCCAACAGGAAGAGGGAAGCCCAGACAAATGACTTCAGATCTCAGTCAAGAAGGGCGGAGGAGAACAAGGAGGTTCGAAAAGGAAGGGGTGAGGGAAAGGAAGAGTGTTAAGCAATCTTCTGGTCCAAGGTTCACAGGCTCTTGCATCTGCAAAAGGGGCAGCAGCTAGGAGCTCTTGGCTCAGCACTTTCCGCGATAAGAAGGCGCTCTCTCAGGAATCTCCTTTGTCAGCTCTGCTCCTGGACAGGGGGCCCGGAAGAAAGGACAGCCAACTGGGTGCACTCTGCCATCCCGGAGAGGCTGTGCCCATCAAGTTAGCAAAGGGCAGAGCAGTGCACAGACCTCCTGAGGTAGGTTCCCCATATCCCACAGTAGCCTGGCTACTCTCACCCAAACAACTCAGAAAGGCAGGAAGTTTGCAGAAAGTGACACAAAACCAACCTTGTTCACATGCTCACATTAGAGGAAGTATAACAGCAGTTCCTACATGTGACTGGGTGTCCTAAAATGAGAACTCCACACATTTCCCTGCGCAGAGACAGTGGCTGCTTCTAAACTTGGGCCATCACCTCAATGTCTGAGCCTCAATCTATCTCAAAGGAAATAAGGTCAAGAAATGAGATCAAACTTTTGGGTACAACTCCAACCCTCCAGTGTGCTTTTTCATTCTTAGGGAAACACAGTAAGATAAGATCTCTGGAATATCACAAACTTCCTGTGAACACCCAAGTACAAGCTTATTCCAATTTTTTAAAAATATATAAATTTGGGGCTCTCTAGAGAGATGGCTCGGCGGTTCAGAGCACTGACTGCTCTTGCAGAGGACCCGGGTTCGATTCCCAGCACCCACGTGGTGGCTGCGAACCGTCCTTAACTCCAGTTCCAGGGGAATCCAGGGCCCTCTTCTGACCTCCACGGCATTGCAGGACACGGGTGCACTCACATACATGCAGGCAATACACTCTTACACATAAAATAAAAATAATAAAATATTAAAGACACAAAAAATCAACAATTTTTTAAAAATGTATTATATTTGAGGAGGAAGCATGGAAATTTACATCATGTTAATTAGTAGAGGTGATAAACAATACCATTGAAATCTACCTGATGACTTTATAGACATACACAGGCACCAAGGATCCAAGTGCAACCGATT
>NW_008343597.1:1734469-1762434 GCF_000622305.1 Nannospalax galili | reverse complement strand
ATATATATATATATATGACAGGAGTAGTGACTTACACTAATCCCAGAACTCAGAAGGCTGAGGCAGGAGTATCATCATGAGCTTGAGACCAGCCTGAGCGACAGAGTGAGATTCCATGTCAAAAAAAACAGTGGGCTGGCAAGATGGAGCCAATTGAAGGAAAGGACTGATTCCTCTTGTCCTCTGACCTTCCCACAAACACCTCGGCATGCCTGCACATGTGCACATCATATATACACAGGCACACAATATAATAAATAAAATTTAAAAATTTAAAGTATATACACATGCATATATGGAGGGCTGGGGTGTAGCCCAATGGTAGTGTGTTTACCAATCCCTCTCCCCCCAAAGAAGTGGAACCCGGAGTTCACTGACAGACAGACCCAGAACAAGTCGAAACAGTTCCACATTTTTGAAATCACAGTTTACTTACCCTACCTTTATAATCTACTTGAAGTCTAGTATTCTGGGTCATTTTTGATAGCCCACCTGTTCTGCAACCCAACTGCTTGTCCCTTCTTATACCCTTCCTATACATCTATGGTTATTCTCAAAAAAAAAAAAAAATCTCTGAAGACAATTACTCTGTGGCTCATCTTCTCATTCTAACCCCTTAAATTTCTCAGCTGCACCAGGAGCTAGCTTTCGGGCTAGCCTTCCCAAAGACCTGCCTCTCCCAAGACAGCCCCACATATATCTGAAATCCATCCAGAGGACACAATCCTTTTCTCCCAATTACCCCCACCCCCAACAACAAAATGCTTCCATAATAGTAATAGCTAGAATTCACTGGGTGCTTGCCCAGGCCAGACACACTGCTAAGCATTTAAGTGCATTATCTCACTGGCCCCTCCCTGCAGTCCCATGAGGGGAGTATTGAGTGCCTTGAAGTGTGCCAGGACAGAGAGACGCAGGCAGCTAAAATACCACTCTTAATACCAGAAATATGCTGTCTCCCCAACCTCCTACCCTCTGACCTGCCTGGTCTCTCAGAGGAACTCCAGGTGGCTCCCTGCTGAGTTACCTGGAGGAGAATGTAAGATTGAAAAGAAAGCCTCTGCAATCAGGGCTGAAGGCGCAGTCGTGCCTTCTGGCCGCTCCCCCTTTCTCATTCTGAGCAAAGATGAGGAGTACAGCCCTCATAGTTCTATGATTTCTAAAGAACACGCAAACACATATCATACCTGCCCTTTTAAGAGCAAATTCACTGGCACCAAAGGGGCATGCGCTGAAAGGCCATGTCAAGAAAAGGAACAAAGGAAGACACGAGCAGGGGAGAAATGCCTAGCGCACAGTTCCTGACTTACATAAAGACAGTGAAATCCTCAAGGAATTCCCTGGGAGCGGGGGTCTGCCCAGATCAGCCCCACTTGGAACCCATACTCCAGCAAACAGCACACCCTAGTGGTCTTGCCAGGAAGTATTCCAAATGGAATCCTCTTCAACCTCTCCAGTCAACTCTCCCCAACTAGGCACAGGAGGGTCACAGAAATGTGCCCCTCTTTTCTCAACCACTGCCTAGCACCATGGGCAAGAAGGCACCGCCTTTGGTAGCTCACATTCCTCCCTAAGACCCTGGCTCGCAGGATAATGCTCCCACCGTTCAGACAGTCAGGAACGGTAGCATCCTCCAGGCTCTCCTGAAATGACTCAGACAAGCCCTGGTTTTCAGAAGCCTTGTACCCCGTGTCATCATCCCCTCTCTCAGGTGTGCTCAGTGTGGAGATGTCATGAAAACTCCAGAACAATACACTGATCCTACAGCCTAGGGAAGAGGTTTCAGATTTAGGGGTTCCAGGAAGTAGGTAGCAGGGCTTTGAGCATGCAGGATCTGACAGCACCAGCCAGTGTTGTACTGCATCCCGATCTCACCCTCCAACAGCAACACCAAAACACCCTTCCTCCAGGACCCAGGAACCAGTCTCAGCTCCTCAGCCAAGCTCAGTGACCTACTATGAGAACACACTTTCTCCCCCCAGAGACCACCATGGCCTGCCTTCCCTGGCTCCAACCTGTCTGTGTTGCCTCCCCTAACAACAGAAGCAAAACAGATACGCGCTGGTATGACTGGATAATTCATCTCTCAAAACTAGCTGCTCAGCCCCTCCCTCTCCAGTTCTCCGTTTGTTTTTCTATATTCCACTGCAGCTAAGATCGTCCCTTTTAAGAAAAAAAAAAAAAGTGAAATAAGAAAGAAACTGTTTACTGCTATTGCCAAGGTTTCCATTAACTAAAAGCTGAAGTCTCTGGGTAGGAGGTTCTCTGCCTAGAGAGAGCCAGGGCTAAGGCCAACAAATAAGGCTCCTGGGTCTCCATCCTTCTCCTGTACTTCCCTACAGGCCCACTGTCCCTCCTTTCCCACCTCTTACCTGTCCAGAGACCTGTGGGCAAGTACAAAGGAAAGAGAGGCTAACAGCACCCTGGGGAGAGGGTGGTAAAGAATCAGGGGTATGACTCGAGCTGCAGCAGCTGTTGACTCAGAGGAGCAGAAAAGACAGAGGGTGACGACCAAAATGGAAAACAGGAAAACACATGTGTGACTCTGGCCGGCAGCGGGGAGGGGCCAGGGGATGGGCTGAGCTGTAACTGCCCGGTCAGACCGGGAAGACCTCAGTGCCTGCTGGCCTCCAGGCACCTTCCCCACTGCTTCTTAGCTCCTCCTCCCTACATCGGCCCCTAGTCTTCCTTGTTTCCTAATTTACTGAGCCCTTAAATGTTCCCGGGGATTTAAAGTGCCCTCCTGAGCCTCCCACAGCTCTCCACCTCCCTTCCACTCTTTCCTACTCTCCCACTTACAGGCTGAGTTTACTGCGTATGAACCAAGGATTTCACGGTTAGACCAATGAAATCCTGCAGTCCTATCTCAAGAGTTTCTGAGCCTTTGTAGCCTTTAAGGCAAGCCAAGGAAGACAATGCATACCAATGAAGGCCACCTGAGGGCACAGCCAAGCATTTGTGAGCTATCTACAAGTCCACTCACAATTCAGGTCCCTAACTGACTTCAGGAGTTACAAGTGAGTCCCGAGTTGCTAGGTAAGAACGAAGGAGGCCTGTGGCACCCTGGGCAGATTCATAAATTGATACCCCTTCAAACCACTGTTGTTTAAGTATCTGTTGAATATCTACCTGGCAGAAAAGGAGGAAATATCGGTCTTCAAATAAAAACTGGGGAGGTGGTTCAGCAACAAAAGTGCTTTCCAGGGAAGCCTCACAACCTCAGTCCAGTTCCTAGAACAGCAGGAGGGGACGACCAACTCCCAAAAGCTGTCCTCTGATCTTTGCTTATGTGCTATGGCATGTGCGTACCCACGCACACTTACAGTAATAAAAAAAAATGTTTTTAATTGAAACTGGGTGAGCCTCTTTATATTGAAAATTAAAAATGCAATTTTTGGAAGCATAGGTAGAAATAGTAAAGTACTGAAAATACAGACAGTAGTACAAATCTCTGTCCTGGAGAATGGCACTTCACAGTGCAAGATTTTCTCAATTCCAGGTGTGACAGCTGCCTTTAGGTACTGTCAGTATGCTGGTCTCCAGGCAACACCCTGAAATCTTCGTGGTGCAAATTACTCTAGCAAGTGGTCCAGATAAGGAAGGAGTCAAGAATTCTGACCTAGGGCTGGAGCACATAACATTCCAGAGTTCTCTTATATCACGTGGTTTATAACTGCTTGTAACTCCAGTTCCAAGGGATCCAACACTCTTTGTAGGATTTCGAAGGGACCTGTACTCACACGCACATACAGGCATCCACATCCACATAATTTAAATTAATTTCCAAAAAGTCTTGGGGCTGGAGAGATGGCTCAGTGGTTAAGAACACTGGCTGCTCTTACACAGGACCTGGGCTCAGACCCCAGCACCCACACTACTAACCGCCATCTGTAACTCCAGTTCCAGGGGATTTGATGCCCTCTTTTGGCCTATGAGGGTATTGCATGACATGGGTACACTTACATACATGCAGGCAAAACACTCATACAAGTATAATAATAAAAATAAAAAATTTAAATAATAATAGTAGCTGGGTGTGGTGCCAGAAGCAGGCTGATCTCTATGAGATTGAAACCAACCTGGTCTAGGTAGCAAGTTCCAGGTCAGCTGGAGCTACAGGGAGACCCTGCCTAATAATAATAATAATAATAATAAATTTTTTAAGAATTCTGACTGCATCTCTAGATGGGAGCCAAGTTACACACTACAAAAAGACACAGAAATCAGAATTTGTTGGCACCAAATCTTAATTACTCCAAAGAAAATTTAATGCTGTTTTAGACCTAGGATGTTTCCCAGCTGGCCTGCCCTTTTATCTTACTCTGGGGACAGGTCCCAAATAACCAAGTCCTAGGAAGAGACAGAGCTGCAGAGCATGTGGCAGGCTTTCCCTTGCCGGCCTCCCTGCTGAGGCCACACACAGCAAGCTTGCTTCCCCTGCAGAGCTTTTGTGGCCAGTTCTCCCAGCAGGGAACATTCTTCCTGGAGATATTTTTTATTCCCATTATTACTTGTTGGTAGTCACCTCAGCCAATAGAAGATAAACATCACAAAAGCTTTGTTAACCATGGTACCCTCCAGCATGCGGCTCCCTACATGTGTGCTAGATAAAAAGCCCATGAATGAACAATGCATTCTATTCCTCTCAGATCTCCCAACTGGCTGGGCTCCTGGGTGTGTCCTTGAATTTGCCCTCCAGGCCATCTAGTGTTACTATCCCCAGACCCCTTAGAGTAAATGGTATTCACAAGTACTTAATCTTTTCCAACCTAATAGGTTTAAGGGAAGAAGTATGGTTTTCAGTTTACTGAGAGGCCTACATCAGTCGGAATTGACTTTTGGGAAAGCTTACTTGGCCTGCACAAGGCCCTGGGTTCAACCTCCAGCACACAAACAGAAATTTACAGCCAGACACGGTGGATCGCAATTGTAATCCCAGCACTTGGGAGGTGGCGGTAGAAGGCTCTAAAGTTCAAGGCCAGTCTTACTACATGAGTCTGAAGCTACACGGAATTTGTCTCAAAAAAAAAAAAAAAAAGGGGGGGGGGGTAAAGGAAAAATGGGGGAGGAGGAATGGGAAAGCAGGAAAGGCGAAGAAAGAGGAGGTCGCGGCTGGAGAGATGGCTCAAAGGGTGAGATAGCTCAGTGGGTAAGACGGTTCAGTGGCTAGGAGCCCTGGCCGCCCAAGCTTGGGGACAAGAGTTGTGATCTCGGCGATCAAATCAAAACCCAGGCGTGGCCCCACTACTGTGGGGCGGGGACAAGAGTGCTGCTGAGGCCAGCGGGTGCCAGCCCAGCTCCAGATTCAGTGAGAGCCCCCGTCTCAAGGGAATGGGGCAGAGTGGTAGAACAGGACACCTTACATCCTTTGGCCTCCACACCAGGCGTGCACGGACACAAGTACCCGCACACACACCACACTCACATACATGCAATAATACATAGACATATACCAAGAAAAAAATGCCTTTTGTTTCACTAATGGAAAACGAAAAGGCACACATCTAGCGTTCGTTCCGGGAAGTCCTCCACTGCTCTAGCCCACACCCGCGGTCTAGATGCGGCCCATCCCCCTCCGCCCACGGGTTCACCTTCGCTCCTTTTTCTCCCACGCTCCCTCCCCAGCCACACTCACTTTGCAGCCTACACACCCCCCCCCCCGCCAGCCCATCTCCCCATGGTTCGCTGCTCCTCGTCGGTGTTCCGTGTCTGCAGCCCTAAGATCTTGGCCGCTCAAGACCGGATCCAGCCACTGTGGCCCTGGATGCCCTCGGAAGGCTGGGCGCCCACCTGGCCTGTGTCTCGGGATCCACCCCACCGGGCGTCCCTTCCGGTCCCTTCCCTAGGATCTGAAAAGCGCTGGAGGGTGGTGAGTGCAGGCAGAGGGGAGCAAAGGTCTGAGACCCCCAGAGGCCCCGCAAGCCGACCCCCTGCTAGCTCCCGAGCCCCGACGGCACTGCCCCGCGGATATGGAAGAGACCGCGGATACCCTTAAAGACGCGTTCTCCGCCCCAGGCGCACTCAGCTTCCTCTTCCCTCCCTCCCAATCCAGCTCAAACTGGCGGCCCGACGGCGGTCTGGGCAAAAAGCCCCTACCCCGGGCAACCCCTGCCTCCAGCCAGGGAGCTCGGCTGCGTCTCGGGAGGAACCGGGGCCAGGAAGCCCCATGGCAGCGGGGTCAGGGAGCGGCGCCCGCTGCGAGCCGGAGGACTGGTCTCCGAGAGCTTTATCTCTCCCTGGAGGGTTCAGACTCTCCGCCCCCTCGGGGAAGCTGTTGCATCAGCTTCCAGATCCCAAATTAAAGTGGTCTACACCACGCCAGGAAGGTGCTGGGCAGCACAGTAGCCGCCAGGAGGCAGCACTTAACCAGAAATATCCTCCAGGAAGGGGCCAGAAGGATGAAGTCCGCAGGGCATCTTTTATCTGAGAAGCCTTAGCAGCTGCCTCCACCTAACAAAAGGATTTGCTGAGATGGATACGGAATTTGAACCTGGTAGATGGCACGTGCTTGTGACTCCAGCCCTTAATAGGTGGTGCCACAAGGATCAGAAGTTCAGGGTCATCCTCACCTACTTAGCGAGTTCGAGGCCAGGGGAGGGAGGAAGGAAGTAAAGAAGGAAGAAAAACAGTGATGTAACTCCCTCTAGTAATAAAGCCTTGCCTTGCAATAGTGAGCTCCCCACTGTCTGACTCAAGGACAAGATAAGGGGTGTGTGTGTGAGTGTGTGTGTGTTTGAGTGTGTGTCTGTGTCTGTGTGAGTCTGTGTATGTATGTGTCTGTGAGTGTGTGTGTGTGTGTGTGTGTGTGTGTGTGCCGGGTGTGGTGGCAGCACGCCTTTAATCCTAGCAGAGGCAGGTGGATCTCCCTGAGTTAGAGGCCAGCCTGTTCTCCATACTAAATCCAGGCCAACTATGGCTACTGTGAGACCCTGTCTCAAAAAGACCAAAAAAAAAAAAAAAAAATGAGCCTGGTGCGGTGGCACATGCCCTTAATTCCAGCGGATCTCTGTAAATTCAAGGCCAGCCTGGTGTACATAGAGAGTTCCAGGCCAGCTGGAGCTACATACAGGTAGACCCTGTCTCAAAGTACCAAAAAAAAAAAAAAAAAAAAGTGTGTGTGGGCTCTTGCAGAGGACCTGGGTTCGATATCAGCACCCACACAGCAGCTAACAACTGTTCACAACTCCAGTTCCAGTTCCAGGGGAATTCGATGCTGTCTTCTGACCTGTGTATGACATAGGTGCACTTACGTACATGCATATACTTGTGCAAACATACACACACTTGTACACATAAAAATAATTCAATTTTTTAAATTGTGTATTTGTGCTGGGCATGGTGGCACACACCTGTAGTACCAGCACTTGGGAGACAGAGGCAGGAGGATCTCTGTGACTTAGAGGCCAGTCTCGTCTTACATAGTGAGTTCCAGGCCAGCTGGGGCTACAGGGAGACCCTGTCTTAAAAAGACCAAAAAAAAGGGGAGGGGTGAAGAGATGGCTTAGCGGTTAAGAGCCTGACCACTCTTGCAGAGGACCCAGGTTCAATTCTCAGCACCTACATGGTGGCTATGAATTGTCCTTAATGGAGTTAAGGAGTTCCAGGGAAATCTGAAGCTCTCTTCTGACCTCTTCGGCATTGCACAACACAGGCGCACTTACACACATGCAGGCAATACACTATTACACATAAAAGTAATAAATAAAATATTTTTTAAAAAGACCGAAAAAATGTGTATTTGTGTGTGTGTGTGTGTGTGTGTGTGTGTGTGTAGTTCTCAGGCATGCAGAGACCAGAGTAGTATTGTCAAGTGTCCTCCATCAGCCTCCCCCTTCAAATAGTCCCTCACTGAACCTGAAGCATTCCCTTTTGGCTAGGCTGGCTGGCTGGCCAGCAAGATCCAGGATCCCCAAAGCTGGGATAAACAGCCTGGTTTTTTCCTAGATGCTAGGAAGCCAAACTCAGGTCCCCATGTTTACATAGCTACCATCTAAGCTATCTCCCCAGTCCCACAATTTTTTTTAAACTTATTAGTGTGTGTCTGCGTCTGTGTGTGTGCACACATTTGCTTGTCATGTGTATATGTGAATATAGGTGCAGGCATGCCATAGAGTGAGTGTGGAGACCAGAGGACAATTTTCAGGAATTGGATCTCTCCTTCACTATGGGTTGTCAGGTTTGCTCAGCAAACACTTTTACCTGTTGAGCCATCTCATTGGCCCCCATAAATTATTTTGTAAAAAATCTGGAGCCAGCCGCATGGCACTGGCCTATAATCCCAGCAATTGTAAGGCTGGGGCAAGATCTGGAGTTGGAGATCAATCACCCTGAGCTAGTATGCAAGCCTCAATAAACAAGACTAAAAGGTTGACTTGTAAGTCTTACTTTTTGTACAATCTAGCTTTGGCATTTTTTTAAAGGTAACATTGCTTCTCTATAGAGATCTACCCACCTTCTAGACCAACCTGTTGAAAAAAAAAAAAAAAGGAGGAGGAAGAGGAGGAGGAAGAGGAGAGAGAGAGATAAAGAGAAAATATTCCAAGCAAAAATATATATATAGTCCAAAGTCATAACTGACCCATCTAGAAGCTAGGTAATTTAATGGAATTTAGTTATTACAAACTTAGCAGGGATTTGATAGCTCTGGAAAAGAGGAGGAATATGTTCCAATACATTATGTAGGTAATAAAATATTAGCTGAGCATGATAGTATTGGCCTATAATCCCAGCACTCTGGAAGCAGAGGCAGGCAGATCTCTATGAGTTATAGTCAATCCTGGTTATATAGCAAGTTCAAAGCCAATTAGAGAGACACATTGTATAACCCTATCTCAAAAAAAAAAAAGTGTCTGAAGAGGCGACTGCGAACTTAAGAGCACGGGCTGCTGCTCTTGCAAAGGACTGGGGTTCAGTTCCCAGCACCCACCTAGCAGCTAACAACTGTTTGTAATTCCATTTCCAAGGGGAATCCTCTTCTGGCCTCCATAAGCATTGCACAAAATAGACGCATTTACATACATGCAGGCAAAACACTCACACATATAAAATATAAACAGTTCATCCTCCTCTCCAGAAAAGTCTGAGCCTTACAATTTTGTCATACACATAAAAATGAGGAGGTTGAAAACCCAACTAGTCTAACCAGTCAGCTTCACATATATTCTTTTCCGCTGCCATGGTGAAGTAGCCACAACCTTTAAAGCTATCTGGGTTTTGCAGATGCAGCTGTCCTGACCTCCCCTGTGTCCACATGTGCCATCATCTACCTCCACCTGCTACTAACTGTGGTCAACTCCCCACACCAGTGTATTCTTCAGCAATGCCCCTGATGCCAAGCTTTTGCACTCTGAGCAAAAGGATTTGGTTACAAAGCCTGCTCTCGCAATTTATTCTAGGATTCAGGTGACAAAGTGACACTAGCAATAAGTCCATCTACAGAGAGAAATTTGACGATGAGAACTTTATCCTTAAGCATACATCCTGGTGTCTTGTCCATGGCACATGGTGGACCAAAGACAAATGGTTCCCAGTTTTTCATTTGTACTTCCGGGCATGAGTGACCTTATGACAAGTGCACGGTGTCCAGAAAGGCGAAAGATGAAGTGAGCGTTGTAGAAGCCGTGGTGCACTTTGGGTCCAGGAATGGCAAGACCAGTAAGAAGATCTCTCTTGTCAGCTGTGGGCAACCGTGATGCTTTTGACTTGTGTGCATCTTCACCCCTAGACCATCCCATCTATAGCTCAGGAGAACACCTCTCCACCCACCTGCTCACAATCTCCCGTGATCTTTGTGCTGTCACTGCAGTTCTTTGGGTTTTCATATTCTCCTCCAAGTCTAACTGGATTGCAAATTTGTGGTTATGAATAAAAAATAAGTAGCAAAAAGCCATCTAATTTCCCAGAGCAAGGCCCTTGAACAAAAGTAACTGTGTACAGATGTAGGAAACAAAAAGATAGGTAAACATATTAGAAAAAAAATATGAGTGCATAACAAAATGCTAAGGCCAAACATGGGGCCTGATGTCCTTGAAAGGCAAAGGAGTTTTGGAGAGGAAACATGAAGCTCAAACATTTACATAGCTCTTGATTGCAGTGTCGCCAGATGAGGTGCAGAGGACATTCGATGTGAGAAGACAAAGCCCCTTTCCTGTGGTTTATGAAGTTAAGTCACTGAAGAGTGCTGTACCGGTGCCAGACCCCCTCCTTGAAGTGTTCTGTGCAGTTTGGAAGAATGTTGATGTTAGCTGTTGGTGCTCTTGCTTTCTTTTCTGTCTCCCAAATCCTAACATACATTTCCTGCTATTTACAAGCCATGGATTGTGCCCTGCCATATCATACTAACCTTGTATGAAACATAGATATGTAGTCTAAGGCTGGATTTGCCTTCCTTTTCAATTCCTCCCTTCCCAGATTTTGCAATCCTGATCAAACTTCCTATCCTGCCTCCAAAGTCTTCCATCTCCTGCTCTTGACTTCCACAGCTATTGAATGATTGCGCATTTTTTTTGTTTTTTGTGTTTTTTATTTTCAGACAAGATCTCACGATAGTTGGCCTGAAACTCACTGTGTATACCAGACTGGTCTTCAACTCATAACGATCATCTGCCTCTGACTCCAGAGAGCCGGGACTAGAGGTGTGCGACACCACACCCAGTATACATGTCCATTTTTGTGAGTCCTATTGTTCAAATTATTATTGCCCAAAAGCATTTCTATCATTTCTTACGATTTTGCAAATTGATCATGCCCTCCTTGTGTGTGAGCTACTAAGAGATGAAAGTGTGGCTGGTTCAATTCCTTGTATACCACAGGTAGTGGGAGCCTGCCATCTTGCTGAACATTGACTCTTCCCGTTCCTCAAGCTTTTGACTTTACTTGATCCCTCAACTGAAAACTATGGGATTCCAATGCTATCTCAGCACCAAAGGCTCAGTAACTTAAGTTTAAGTCATTCAGTCTTTATTCTGACCCTAACTGTAAAAGAGTAAATCAGTCATTTTGTGCTTGTGTGTTTGCACATCTGTATTGCTAGAGATCAAAACCAGGCCCTCAAAGTGGTAGCACACACTCTTCTACTACACCCCAGCCCAACAACTACATTTACTTCAATTTTCTGATCCCTGAAAACTACAAGAAAATCTGTACAATGATTGATCCCGGGCTGTCTTATGTACTTACAAATTTAACATGAAAAGCACATGGAATAATTTATATGCTTTGAAAAATAAAGATGAAGAGTATGGAGCTAAGGGGTAGAGATCATACCTACCATGTTCAAGACCCAGGACTACAAAAGAAAAAGAAAATATGAATGTCAGCCTGAAGCCAGGCCTGGTGGCACAGGCCTATAATCCTAGTTAGTTTGGGAGGCTGAGTTAGGCCACACTGGGATATAGTCTGAGTTCAAGGCCAATCGGAGCAACTTAAGTGAAACTCTGTCTCAAAATAAATCAGGCATTGTGGCTCTCACCTGTAATCTGAGCACTCAGGAGACTGAGGCAAGTCTGAGGCCAGCCTGGACTATATAGTGAGTTCCAAACCAGCCTAAGCTCAGAGTGAGACTCTGTCTCAAAACAAACAAATAAAAACAAAAACAACATGCTGAACCTTCTGTTTAATCTCCAGTACTAAAATAAAAGAAAAAAAATTAAGATGACAATTGAATTCTATGTCTATGTCTTATTTCCCTAACGGGCTTTTTGTTGTTATTTTGTTTTTTGAGACAGGGTCTCAAGTAGCACAGACTGGCCTTGAACTCATCCTCCTGCCCCTACCTCCCAAGTGCTGGGAGCACAGCCATGCTCTGCCACCACACTGAACTCTCCTTTACTTATTTTGGGGACAGTCCATCTGTCAGTGGCTAAATTTTTGTTGTTGTTGTTGTTGTTGTTGTTGCTCAGCTCCAACCTATACCATTCTTACTGCCATCTTTTACTCTTAAACAGGATCCACCCTTCCCCTCTGTCAAACCACAACTCAGAAATATCTCCTGTGTAAAAATCCCAGTCTAGCTGGGTGTGTTGGCGCATTCCTTTAATCCCAGCACTCGGGAGGCAGAGGCAGGCAAATCACTGTGAATTCAAGGCCAGCCTGGTCAACATAGTGAGTTCCAGGCCAGCCAGGGCTACTGGGAGACACTGTCTCAAAAAGACCAGGGGGAAAAAAAAAGTTTGTCATAAAGCACTTTGACTGACATTATCATCCTTAAAATGTTTTCAGAAGGATCAAGAATTCTACGCCAGCCTGAGTTACATAGCAAGGTCCTGTCAAAAAGGAAGGGAGGGTGGGAAGCTAGCAAGGAGGAAGAACTGAGTATCAAAAGAAGAGAAATTAAGACCAGGCAAGGTGGTAAAAGCCTGTAATCCCAGTACTCTAGAGGACTAAGGCCATCCTGGATTGTGAGTACTAGGTTATCTAGAGCTAAACAGCAAGACTCTGTCTCAAAACAAAAACAAAAATGTGGAGAAATTGATCTGGTTTTGCCAAATACTAGACAGATTATCCCTCATTTGAAATGCTTAGTATCAGAAATGCCTCGGCTTTTGTGAGATTTTGGAACACCTGAATACAGAAAATGAGATCTTGGGGATGGGAATGAAACCTAAACATAAAATTCTTTTATGTTGCTTGTTATTTTTTGTGTGTGCTAGAGATGAACCCCAGGCCTGAGCAATCTAGGCAAGTACTCTACCACTGAAGGTGATTTCACACAACATTTTTAGTACACCTAGTTTTTGACTGAAATTCCCTCACAACTTCAGATGTAGAATTTTCTGTATGTGGCATCATGTTTGGGTTCAAAGAGTTTGATTTTGGAGCACTTTAAATTTCACTTTTCAGGTTTGAGATGCTCAGCATGTACTTAACTCACTGAGTGTTGCAAGGATTATGTTACAGAATGTGGTGCTCTTGGAAATGTGGAATCAGCTCTTAGCACCAATACCACTTCCTCAACAATGTGCTTGAGAGTGTCCCCTATTTCGCATTCCCATTATTTGCAGATGCACACAAAATACACCTACTTTCCTTCCCAGCACTCAATTTTAGTATTAGTCATGTCTCAGATCATCTGCCTTCTCTCTCCTCTAGACTAAGAGCTCTCTGAACTGTTTTAGTTCTCCACACAAATTTCTAGTGTTGTCACATATTACTTCAATTTTTGTTCTAGGTTTTTTTTTTTTCTTTAATTTTTTACGTGTATGAGTGTTTTGCCTGCGTGTCTAAGTACACGCGTGTGCTGCAATGCCTGCGGAGGTCAGAAGAGGGCTTCAGATCCCCTGGAATGGGAGTTACAGGCAGTTGTTAGCCGCCATGAGGATGCTGGGAATAAAATCCGGATCCTCTGCAAGAGCTGTCAGTGCTCCTCACCACTGAGCCATCCCTCCAGCCTGTTTTGGGTTTTTTGAGACAATGTTTCACCATGTAATCCTGACTGGCCTGGAACTTGCTATACAGACCAGGCTGGCCTGGAAATCACAGAGATCCACCTGGCTGTGTCTCTCAAGTGCTGAAATTAAAGGTATGCGGCGGCACATCTTGCCCTTCTTCAGTTTTGTTGGATAAACGAGAACTAAAATTTTCTGATTCGCTCTTCATTTGACCATCTCTTGCTCAGAAATGGTTACACTGACGGGGGAGCCTGTACAACGACGTAGGGTGGAGGCTCGTCTTCTGAATGAAAGTTGGGTTATCATGAATTTCAAAGCCTAGAGCCCTGAGTTCGGAAGGTCTTGAGAACAGTTCCCAGTCACTCAGGCTTTCTCGACCACCCCTGAGGATGCGCTCCCAGGACCGTCCCTCCTACCCAGGCACCCTGCTGGCAATTGGGCCTCACTTCCGTACGACGACCCAAGATGGCGGCCCCGTGATCAGAAAACCACATTCAAGATGGCGGCTTCCGGTTTTCCCGGCAGCGTCGCGAGTGGCCTCCGGGGCCACGCCTACTTCCGGCTCCTTGGCTACAGCAATGGCTGCTCTGGGGACTTGGCTATCCAGTGAGTGTAACGTGGGGTCGGGGGCCCCGGGAGGTCCGGGGGTGGCCCCCCACTAACCGCCTTACCCCTCCAGTAGGTGTCCGGAGGCTGCAGTGCAGCGCGGCGGCTCGGGCCGGCAGCCAGTGGCGACTAAAGTGAGTGAATGCCGGGCGGGGGAGCGGCGGGACCCGGACGCCCAGCGCGGCCTCACCCGGCTGTCCTTCTCCACCCAGGCAGGGTCTGCCTGCCAACCCTTCCGGCTATGGCCCCCTCACGGAGCTTCCTGACTGGTCCTTCGCGGGTGAGCCTTGTATTTACCCTAGGAACTGCCTCTGAAAGTGCAAAACGTTGAAGAAGTTTTAAGTCAGAAAACCGCTGGAGGAAAGAAGGTCTCGTTTATTTTGTCATTTAAACTGTCCATGGAGCTGGATGTGGTGGCTCACACCTTGAAATCCCAGCTCTTCGCAGCCGAGACAGACGGATTGCTTTGAGTTCAAGGCAAGCCTCTGCTAAATAGTTCCCACAGAGTGAGACCCTGTGCAAAAAAAATAAATAAAATAAGTAAAAAGTAAATTGACTATAAAAGTCAGCTATAGGGAATCTTCGCTTGTGTAGTTAAGCAGAAGGTAATTCTAATTTGGGGCACCCGGGGACTGAAGGACTAGTATACTTTTATCAAAAGGGACATGATTTTTACCTAATTAGGAAGACCCATCCTTCTATGCAGTGAGTGCACAAGGAACTCTTTGGAAAGCTGCTGAAAAGAACACCGCAGATGGTAGATTGAGGGTGCAGGCTCTCTTTAGAGAAAGCTTTTCTCTTTACTTGGAAAAAAGTCTAACGTGGTAGTCCATGCCATTTATCCCAGCACTCGGGTGGCGGAAGCATTTGAGAGCTAGAGGACAGCCTTGGCTATATAGTGAGATCAGCTGCCTAAGAAAGTTTCATTGTAAAGTAGGATGAAATTTAGCAAAGATATACATTGATTGAGTGAAGGGTTTCTGAAAGCTTGAATCCAGCATTGCAGATTACCATAATTCCATACTGATGATGAGGGTAAATGAAGAGTGGGTAGGATCCTGCCCAGGAACATGATTCATGATTCTGTTGTGCCAAAGCTGGCCTCATCTTAGGAAAATTAAGTTACAGTGGGTGTGAACTGGTTTCCTTTAATTGGCAGCACTAGAAATTAAACCTGGGGCCTCACATGGGTCGGCACGCACTCTACCACTGAGCTAACTATCCCCCAGCTCTTGTGGGTATTGACTGGGAGAAGGGAGCTAAAGACAAGTTCTCTCCTTATCAGTGTTTAACAAAGTGCCCCAGGCCATATTTAACATTTGCCTTTTTTTCTCACTTCTATCTCTAGATGGCCGCCCTGCTCCCCCAATGAAAGGCCAGCTTCGAAGAAAAGCCGAAAGGGAGAAGCTTGCCGTGAGTGGCTGAAACTCCAGCAAGGGCTGTGGATTTGTAATTGGAGGGAGAAAATTTAACTCATAATTTGTCTTGAGCAGTATTGCACCTAAGCCAACCTGTACCTTGCATACTGATTTAATAGCCAGGTGTTTTAATAGCACTGTGAGAAGCGAAGAGTGAAGTGGTGTACTCTTATAAAAGAAACCAGTAGCAGGCATTCGGCCTCACATTTTGCCACTTCTATTTTGCCTCCCAAACCAGGATCTGATGCCAGTCAGCAGTGTCTATATCCAGCAGAAAAACCTTGGACTTTTTGAGAGAAAGGATATATGCTGCAGTGCTTAAGCCCCAGATGTTATCCTTTTCCTGTCTGTTTCAGAGACGGGTTGTACTGCTGACACAGGAAATGGATGCTGGACTACAGGCATGGACGCTCAGGCAGCAGGAGAAATTGCAGGAAGAAGAAAGGAAGCGGGAAAATGCTCTTAAACCCAAAGGAGCTTCACTGCAGAGCCCACCTCCTAATCAATAAAAGGCGGCTCCTGTCCTGGTTTCCAGACTCTTCGGGCTTTCTACAACCAAGGGGCCTCATCCCAGGGAAAATAAAGCCTCTTGTCTCCCATCTGTATAGCAAAAGAGCTCAAGCCCCAGGAAGAACAGACTGTAAGATCACTGCCTGGGAGGCTTGGCTCAGTGCCCTCATCCCTGGTTCTGTTCTAATTCAGCCAAATCTTGTTCTGGGATCTTTTTTTTTTTTCTCCCTAGTGCTAGAAAACAAACCCAGAACCTTGCAAAAGTTAAGCAAGCATTCAGCCACCCTAGCACCCTGCCTTGCTCAGGATTTTTATCTCCCTTGCTTAGCCATAGGACTGGCCCAGCTAAAAGCAGCTGGTCTGTGAAAGAGAAAAGGAGGTTAGCAGTTTTCCTGGTTTTCCCTACAGACTTGGAGTCACCGACAGCCCATAACCAGCTCAGTCCTGTCCAGTTGGTGTTCAATAAATGTTATATGAAAAAGGCTTTCTGTCTGAGTTCCCTTTCTTGTACAGCAACTAGTGTCCGTTTTCCTGCCGTTCAGATACTTGATCCAGGAGGAGATGCTCACACTGGGAAGGCTGACACAAAAAGCACTAAACTTGGATGTTTCGGGTTCTGACTGAATTCCAGGAGTCTGTTGAAAAGGGGCCTGTGTTTCCCCATCTCCAAAGAATGTCTCAGCCCCTTTTAACAGTCACTGTGGAACTAATATCCACTGATAACCTCCCCTCCCACACTGTCCAAAGCCAAGGATACCTTTGATTTTATTATCAGGAGCCTTCCCAGTGCAAAGGACCTTTGCTGTTCCAGTACAGAATATTGTACTTGTGTCTTTCCATCACAAACATGGAAATTCCTGGATCTCTAGGAAGGATTGCTAGAGCTTCCTACCTGACTTAATCCCCAGCCCCCCCCCCCCTTACTGCTTCCCTCCCTTCCTCTCTCCACTGCCTCCTTCCTCTCTCGCTGACCAAATACAGTTCTTGGATCTTGCATTTTGCTGATGATGGAGTTTTCTGTCTCCCACACTTTTCCTGCTTGTGCTGTGCTGCTTGGTGGTTTTCCAGATCCTGTTCTCAACCTCTTATCTCCCTTTCTCACTGCCAGCTTTAGCCTGTCCTACACTCCCCTTTTGTTTTCAAAGCCCCATCAATCCCTGAAGGTTTTACTCTATGGATCTGCCCCCTCTTTCAGTGCAGAGACTGAAGAAAACTCCAAAATCCTAACTCCCAGTCGTCTCTCCTAACAATCTCATCGAACTTTATTTTCCCAGTTCTCTGACCTTGGACCCCTTTCCAACCCGGGCAGTTCTATAACTTAAGGAACAGATCGCAAAGACCATTCATTAATAAAGGAATGGGCCCCCAGATTCAATGCAGTTGTGAGCTTTGTTAGGCAGTGGCTTTTGTTAAGAGTTTGGGCTTGGGGGCAGAAGGTTGTCCCACAGTTTAAGCAGACACCCTTGTTAGTCAATGCCTTTCTCCCAGCCAAGGAGGAAGACCAACCACTCACCGTCCCTAGGCACTCAGCTTCCCAATACTTGTCACTCTGAGGTGAGACATGCTGAATACCACGAGAATCACGCCACCCAAAATATGCTTAGGAGGAAAAAGTCACCCACATCCCATCCCTTGAGACCCCCTAGGCTCCCAGTTAGACGTTGGCTGTGGCCTCAACCCCTGCAGATGGCAGCCTGCACCACAGAAAAGCAACTTTTTTCCCCTCTAGCCCTTGGCTGTAATTGGATTCAGGCCGCAACTACCACGTCCCCACCAGGAAAGGAGGGCATTGGGGCGGGGGCGGAGGAGGAGAGGCTGTGGGAGAAGGGAGGGACCAAAAGAGAGAGCGGAGAGGGCTTCCACCCCAGTTCGCCGACTAAGCAGAAGAAAGATCAAAAAACGGGAAAGAGAAGAGAGCACAGGCACTTTCCGGAGCAAGCCCCTCTCCTCCAAGCCGACCTCGCTCCAGGGCTCCTAAGTCACTGCCCGCGGAGGACAAAGGCGCCCCGGGAGCGGCGGCGCGACCCCAGGGCGTGGGCCCCGCTCCGCCGCGCGCCCCGACGCCGCGGACATGTCTCCCGCCCCCCGAGCCTCACGCAGCCTGCTCCCGCTGCTCACTCTCTGCACCGCGCTTGCCTCCCTCTGCTGGGCCCAAGGCGGCAACTTCAGCCCCGAAGTAAGTGAGCCCCGGGCCTTCCCGGGAGGCGAGCCCGGGGCCCCCGGGAGCAGCGCTCCGGGGCCCCCGCTGCTCCGGCCTCCCCCTCCTTGTCTGCAAACTTGCAAAGCGAGCCAACTTCTGCCTGCGCGCAGCCACCCCCTCCGCCGCCGCCCGGCTCCCCTTCCCCTTCCCTCGGAGCCCGTTCCTGCGGGCCGGGCCCCCTCCTCCCCGCCCTGCGGGGCTCTGGAACCAGGGAGCCTGGGAAAGCCAGGACCGGCTCGCACCCCGCGCGGTCCCGCGCCTGGTCGTCCGCTCGTTGCTTCTTAACTTCCCGGCGCCTGCGCTCGCAGGGAGCCGGGCTGGCGGCCTCCCCCGACGCATCTCGGGGATCGGGGCGGCCGAGCGGCACCCGCCTCCGGGACAGCCCTGGGGCCCCGAGCCGGCGTCGAGGGTCGCGGGGCCCGCCGCGCTTGCGCGCACACAAAGCTCTCTTGTGAGCCGGGGACGCTGCCCAGCCACCGCCTCCCGCGTCCCCACCCCCGCCGGCGCCTTCGGGCTCTTTTTGCTGTTAATTGTTTCTCTGTGTTAATTGCAGGGAGATGGGGGCGTCTCTCGGGGATTGAGCAGAGGGTGGGCCCGGGTCACCCTTGGGCGCCCTCGAACCTCCATCCCCAACCCTTCCATGACCGTGGCCCACCCGGCCCTGGAGGAAACGGCGTGGGAGTTGTCTCAGGAAATTTTTCCCTCCCTCTCTTATTTTGGGGTGAAGGTGGGAGACGGATTAAAGCAGCTTCTTATTTTGGGCCATCCCAACCCACTCAGCCTGGTTGAGGGCCTGGGTGTGGTCGGGAGGGGCCGGGAAGGGCCCAAGACGGGGGATGGGGTGTGGATTTGACTTCTCTGCCCTAGTCCCAGTCCTGGTTTCTGTCCTGGTCCCAGGATGCAAAGAAATCTCTCCAGAGCGAGCACGCTGTCTGTGCTCCGGAAGAGACCTGGGGCTGAAGGGAAAAGTGTGGTCCTAGGAACCCTGCTATGGTGCTTGGAGAATAGGAAGAGTGACTAACGCCCCCACCCACACACCCCAGGTGGACACTAAACCTGGTAGTCAAGGAGGAGGCACGGCTTCCCAGTCCTGAAGCCCCCCCATCTTAGTCCCAAAGGGAGAGCGCCTAACAAAAGGATCCTGGGAATCTGGGGGACTGCCCACTGCCAACTTCTCCTCCCTGTCTTTCTTCCCCTCCCCAGCACCCGCTAGGCCCCCTAGGGGAGGGGCAGCAACAGTGGCTCAGTTTTAAGTGGGTCATGGGCGTCCCTGTCCCAGAACCACCGTTTGCTTCTGGGCCACAGGGTGGGAGGCTGAGGGAGGGTGGAGCAGACCCAGAGGCTGGGATCCAAGGTTTGATGTAAAACTGGAGAACCCCCACCCTCTCCTGCCTCCTAAGGTGGCAGGCAAGGGGTGTTCCCTTGACTTTTTCCTAGGGGAGTACCCAGCACAGTGCCCACCAACAAAGTTCTCCAGGCCAAGCTGAGGGAGGACTGGGGTGGCTGAGGCCTTAGGCAGCTGGGTCCCTTCCATCAAGCCTCCACAGCTCTGCAGCAGCTCCAGGACAGCCCTCTCCTCCCCTTGGCCTGTCTGGCGCTTTACCCTTCCCCCAACTTAGCCGCAGACACAAGAGTCCTCTCCTGTGGTTCCAACCTCATAGTCTGTGGTTCTTGCTTTGCCTCAGAGCCTAGCTCTGGGAGATGGAGAACAAAACTTCTTAGGTCCTGGGAGGAGGAAAGAGACAGGAGACTCTTCCTTTCATGGCTCTGTGATACTCCTCAGTTCAGGGAAGTCCCTTTCTTGACTAAGCATCCATTTTTCTCTATAGAGTATGGAGCAGGGGTTGTGGGTGTGATTGTTCAGACCTGCTGACCTCTTGAAAAACTCACAGGAAAGGGATTTATCCAAAGCTCCTGGATGTGATGGTCCCATCTTTCAGCCACCCTCTCATCTGTCATCCTGCCTTAGGAGGATTCCCCTCAGCTTGGCTAAGAGCTGAGGACCTGGCAACACTCCTGACTTGCAGCTCTAGGGAGAGGCCAGTCCCACCCTTCCCCAAGCCCTAAAGCAGCCTCTCCCTCAACAGGGGTCAAAGCCTGGTTGTAGCTGTCCTACAGGTGAGAGGAGCAAAGGGAGTTTCCTGCATACTTGGGCACAGGCCACAGCAGGCCTCTGGAGGGCACTGGCTGTGGCATCAGGCAGCACAGGTTAGGGCAAGCCTGCAGCTCCTAGAGAACAGCTCTGGACTGAAGCACCCTGCTTGGCTCTCCTCTGGCATACAAGAGGTTAAACTCCTGAACCCTTGAGGAGGCGTCTCAGAACCAGGTGATGCTAGGGTTGTTTGGCCAAGCCTATTGGCTGGGGAAAGGCTGGGTTGTTTACAACTCAGGCCCTAATTCATGTCAGCCTTGGGGTGATAACTTCCTGGAACTGTGTTGCAATTCCTGCCCTTGTTGGGCTCAGGTCCTTAGTCAGCTGCTCCTGAATCACCCCCAGACCCCTACAAGAGCACTGCTCTGCCACCAGTGCCTAAGCCTGAAAAGCAAGCCCCATGTGGACATAGATCCATCCTAACAAGCATGGCTAGAGGATGCAGCACCCAAGGCAGCCTCTGTCCTTTCCCCTCCAAGTGCCCATCCTAGACAGCCTGAAGTCCCCTCTGGACTCCTTGAAAAAAGTCAAAGCTGAGGGCTGGAGCGATGGCTCAGCGGTTAAGAACACTGGCTGTTCTTGCAGAAGACCTGGGTTCAAATCCCAACACCCATATGGCAGCTAACTCCAGTTCCAGGGGATCCGCCAGCCTCTTCTGTCCTCCGCCGCCGGCATTGCATGACATGAGTACACTTACCTACATGCAGGCAATACACACATACACATAAAATAATTTTTTTTTTTTAAAAAAAAAAGGCAAAGCTGAAGGAGGACCAGAGCTGTCTGGGTCATGTCTCCCATAAAAGAACCCAAGCATCTTCACATACTCTATACGTAACTTGGCTTGCTTGGCTTTTCAGGCATTAGGGAAAGATTCCATTGTTCTTACATAAAGGCTGACGTTTTCCTCAGAGGGGCTTTGCAGTGTGTGTATCTTTTGGTCAAACACCAAAAACGTAATTTAATTTTAAGGCAATTTTCCAATCTTTTTGAAAAATTCAAAACATAACTGAAACAAAATACTACAATCACCAAGTCTACATGCGCACACACACACACACACACACACACACACACACACACCTTCCACTTCTAACAGGAAGAACCTGAAATGGGCCTTTAGGTTCCAAGCCCCAGATCACAGGGTATTTAGATGGGGTTGTAGCTTATCAACTACCACCTCCAAAGGTCTTAGCTTCCACTAATCAGCAGCCAGTCTCAGCTCTGGCTCCTTTTCTGCCCTCCTTTCTGACAAGATCCCTGCTGTGAAGGTCCTGGAAGCCTCAAGACAGACTCACCCTGATTCTACCCCTCTGCCATCATGAGTATGACCCATTTTCAAATGGGACATGCCATAGTTGCAAGAACACTGACACGGAGTAGAAAAGTGCTGGAGGATATATGCCACTCTAAGAAGACATTCTAGGTTGGGGAATAGCTCAGTGGGTAAAATACTTGCAAACATGAGGACCTGAGTTTGAACCCCAGCACCCATGTAAAAAGCCAGGTATGGTAGCACATGCTTGTAATCTTAGCACGTGGGAGATGGAGACAGGCAGATCAAGGCTAGCTGACTAGCCAGCCTAGCCTAATAGGGGAGCCACAGCTCCCAATAAAGAGACCCCGTCTCAAAAACCAGGGTAGACAGCTCCTGGGAACACACCTGAGGTTGACCTCTGGCCTTTCCATGCATGTACCTAACAAATACAGCCCCAAAAGTCCTAAAACCCTGTCAACTCAACAGGGCTCATTTCCAAGAGCTCTACAACCAGTCAGGAACAATGATTCCTCAACCTTAGATTTGTCTGTGTTTACCACCATCTCCCTCTAATCCCACAAGGACAAGCCATACTGGGGTCTAGGCCAGAGTTTAGGTCAACAGTCAGCCTGGGAGTTCCTGCAGCCCCGCCAGAACCAGGTTGGAAGCCCATCATATTCCTCATGAAGCCAAGGGCTCTGCCAGGCTTTGTGGGGAGGCAGATGTGCCCCTGGGCCAGGTAGGAATGCTCTAAGCCACACCCCTCTCCCTACAGGCCTGGTTGCAGCAGTATGGCTACCTACCTCCAGGAGACCTACGCACCCATACACAGCGCTCACCCCAGTCACTCTCGGCTGCCATTGCCGCCATGCAGAGGTTCTATGGTTTGCAAGTGACAGGCAAGGCTGATTCAGATACCATGAAGTGAGTACCTGACATCCACTGACACACTGAGCTCCAGCAGTGTGCCACCTGAATGCCTTGCCCCTTCTGCACATGCTGATCCCAGCCCTCTCCTTTTCACCCTGCCCTCATAACCTGGCCTTCCCCCACTGACTCACACAGAGCCTCACCCAGCACTGATGCTGGGGCCAGAGGCCAGGGCCCTGGGTCTGCTATGGGGCTCCGACCTCTCCCCTTGAAGACTTTCCGTTTTGTATATTACACTGACCCAGTGCTCCTACCCCAGGGCCATGAGGCGCCCTCGCTGTGGTGTTCCAGACAAGTTTGGGGCTGAGATCAAGGCCAATGTTCGAAGGAAGCGCTATGCCATCCAGGGCCTCAAATGGCAGCATAATGAGATCACGTTCTGGTGAGTCCAATAGTCTAGCCCTTCTCACATCTGGCACCCTCCCTAACTGTAATGTAGAAACTCGGGTGGCTCGCACTTCTCCCGTCCATCCTTAGGGAGTGGGGAGGAAAATGGCTCTAATCTTACAGAGAAGTACAACTATTTGAGGGGTGCACTCCAGTGCCAAACAAACACCCATAAGCTTTCAGTTCCTGGGGCTGAGAGATTATACATGCAGCAGGGAAAACAGGTTGGTAAAATGCCTGGGCAGTTCAGTCAGACCTGGGAGAGAGCAAGGAAACAGAAACTCTGCCTCTTGTTATCCTAACACACTTTCCTCCTCTCCTTTCATGGCTGGACCTCAGCATCCAGAACTACACCCCCAAGGTGGGTGAGTATGCCACATTTGAGGCCATTCGTAAGGCTTTCCGAGTGTGGGAGAGTGCCACACCACTGCGCTTTCGAGAAGTGCCCTATGCCTATATCCGAGAGGGTCACGAGAAGCAAGCTGACATCATGATCTTGTTTGCTGAGGGGTTCCATGGCGACAGCACACCCTTTGATGGTGAAGGTGGCTTCCTGGCCCATGCCTACTTCCCAGGCCCCAATATTGGAGGGGACACCCACTTTGACTCTGCTGAGCCCTGGACTGTCCAAAATGAGGACCTAAACGGTGAATAAAAGAACTCTGGGGAGAATCAGCAAGTCATTTGTGTATGGAGGGTTCTCCTTACAAAATCTTCAGTACTGAGTGCATGGTGGCTCGCATCTATAATCCTACTACTTGAGGATAGATTATATACTAATCTATACTACTACTGCTACACACAGATCTTATCTGACTTCTAATGAAAGCAGGAATTGTATTTTAAGCTATTTCTATCTTTCTATCTGGTCTGACTCCCTGACTCCTTGTCTGACTTTCTAGTCACAGACTTCAAAGCTGCCTCACCCACTTTTCCAGGCAAACAGCATGCCTTGCTTCTGGGAGAAACTAAACTCCCACAGAGTAAAGATTAACACAGGTTTTCTTGGGATCAGGATCCTGTCCCAGGGCAGTCTGCTCCACCCAGAGGAGGTTACTGACTGGCTTTCTGCCTTCCCTACCAGATTAGAAACTGGCCCTCAAGATTTGATCACTTTACCAGTAGGCTTGTATGTGAAACTGAGGTCTCTGATCAGGGAGCCTAAGAGAAGAGTCCCAAGCTGCCATCTCACCATCTCCATACCTCCAGGGAATGACATCTTCCTGGTGGCTGTGCATGAGCTGGGCCATGCCCTGGGTCTGGAGCATTCCAATGATCCCTCTGCCATCATGGCGCCCTTTTACCAGTGGATGGACACAGAGAACTTTGTGCTGCCTGATGATGATCGCCGTGGCATTCAGCAACTTTATGGTGAGTTATCCAGGTCCATACCTGCTCCTGTCTCTGTTCCTTGCCCCCTCCTGGTCGCTGGTCTGCATTTCCCTCCTCATGCTGTAAAGTCTCTACATGCATACACACCACCTGCCCCTGCCTCTGTCAGCTCCCGCTTCTGAGCACACCCCAGCTGACTGCTTCAGCCCTCCTTAAAGGCCTGTTCATGCTTTCTAAGGACTGTTATCTGTTCATCTGTCTTTTCTTTCATCCCTTCTTCCCCAAAACCTGAAGTGCCCCTCTTGTTCTCTCCCCTAGGGAGTAAGTCAGGCTTACCCACCAAGATGCCCCCTCAACCCAGAACTACCTCTTGGCCCTCTGTCCCAGATAAGCCCAAAAATCCTACCTACGGGCCCAACATTTGTGATGGGAACTTTGACACTGTAGCCATGCTCCGAGGAGAGATGTTTGTCTTCAAGGTGAGAGGAAGAGAAGTGAGATGGTTTGGAAGGGCATAAGGGCTCTCAGCAAGGAGACAAGAGCGGCAAAAGTACTGAAAATTAAAACCAAGGGGCAAAGGGCGGTCAGGGAGTTTGGGGGACTGTAGAAGAGGACAAAGTATAAAACACATCTGCTCTTCCCACCTGTACTGACTTCCAGGAACGATGGTTCTGGCGAGTAAGGAATAACCAAGTGATGGATGGATACCCAATGCCCATTGGCCAATTCTGGAGGGGGCTGCCTGCATCCATTAACACTGCCTACGAGAGAAAGGATGGCAAATTTGTCTTCTTCAAAGGTAACCAGGCATTTCACCCCAGTTGGAAGGGCTTGGATGAACTGATTCCATTTGGCTTTCAAAGACCCTAGAGCCAGCCGGACAAGCTTCTGTGAGTTCAAAGCCAGCCTGGTCTACATAGTGAGTTCCAGGACAGCTTGGGCTACAGGGAGACCCTGTCTCAAAAAGACCAAAAAGAAAAACAAAAACAAAAAAAGACCCTAGAGCGCAACTTGAACCTGGATTCTTCCCTTTTCTTCTCTCCAGGAGATAAGCATTGGGTGTTTGACGAGGCTTCCCTGGAACCTGGGTACCCCAAGCACATTAAGGAGCTGGGCCGAGGATTGCCTACTGACAGGATTGATGCTGCTCTCTTCTGGATGCCCAATGGAAAGACTTACTTCTTTCGGGGAAACAAGTAAAACCTCACGCTTTTCCCCTCAGAAACCACCACCACTGCCACCTCAAATTCCCTCATCCCCAATTTCTGGAGAAAGGTCCACTTTTCCCCCAAGTTGTTGCCCTGGAGAAGGAGCCGACAAAGCCTCTGCTGTTGCCTAGCAATGGGCAGTGTTTCTTGGAGCTCTGTGAGTGGGATGTGACCGGGTCACCATTTCAGACCTGGTCATTTGATGCCTCCTGCCCCATCACTACCTCCGCCTCAGCAGCCAGGCACTGTCATTAAGGGCTGCTGGTGGCTCCTTACAGCTTGGACCCTCCCTTCCACCTCCCCCTTCCGCTGCTTTTAGCTGCAGGCCCTCATTACTCAAAACCCCATTCCCCACCTTGTCCAGAGCTAGGCTTTGCTCACTGGTACACTGTGTCTGCTAACCTCTGAGGAGAGGCCGAGTGTCCAACCATTTCCCTTTCCTTCCCCTCCCCCAGGTACTACCGTTTCAATGAAGAGTTCAGGGCAGTGGACAACGAGTACCCCAAAAACATCAAAGTCTGGGAAGGAATCCCCGAATCTCCCAGAGGGTCATTCATGGGTAGTGATGAAGGTGAGTGGGGCAGAGGAGGGTGGATGGGAAGAGGGAGTTGAGGAAGAGCAGAAAGGCAGAGCATGGTGTGGAGAACATTGACAGTGGTCGCAGCGGGGTCCTTGTCACGTGCCAGGCACTAAGCCAAGTGCGTCATGCATCGTACCCCTCTCCTCCGACCTGGTACTGTGATTACTTCCAGTCTACACTTGAGGAAATGATTGTTCAGAAAGACCGAGGTAAGCTTAGCTGACCATCACACTAACTAGGCTTTCTTCTCTTCTCACTTTGGGGCTTCTCTGGACCCTGCTGTCGCCCTGGCTCTTGTCCTCTCCCCTCCATCCTGTTGGTGCCCTTCAGTCTTCACATACTTCTACAAGGGGAACAAATACTGGAAATTCAACAACCAGAAGCTGAAGGTAGAGCCAGGGTACCCCAAGTCAGCTCTGAGGGACTGGATGGGCTGCCCGTCAGGAGGCCGGCCGGATGAGGGGACTGAGGAGGAGACGGAAGTGATCATCATCGAGGTGGATGAGGAGGGCAGTGGGGCTGTGAGTGCGGCCGCCGTGGTGCTGCCTGTGCTGCTGCTGCTCCTGGTGCTGGCAGTGGGTCTCGCAGTCTTCTTCTTCAGACGCCACGGGACCCCCAAGCGACTGCTCTACTGCCAGCGCTCCCTGCTGGACAAGGTCTGACCCCCACCGCTGGCCCACCCACTCCTACCACAAAGACTTTGCCTCTGAAGGCCAGTGGCAGCAGGTGGTAGTGGGTGGGCTGTTCTCACCCATCCTGAGCCCCTTCCCTCCAACCTCCTTACTCATCCCTAACTGGCCTCTCTCACCCTCACCCCTGGCATTGCTTCTGTAGGTGGGTCCCCTGAGGGCTAGCCTCTGACCCTCAGGGGACCCCTGAGCTTGGTGTGAATGTTGGGACTCTGCACTTGAAAGCAGGACCTCAGACCTCACTGGCAAAGGTCACTTGGGGTCCTCTGCAGCTTTCCCATCCCTGAACATACCTTAGATCTCTGAACTCTGACCTCAGGAGGCTCTGGGCGTGTGAACCCTGCAAGTACCAGGTGTACCCAATTGGCAGCCTCCCACCACTCTTTGGCTAAGAGGGATCTAAGAGTGTGTGTGTTTGGAGGTGGAAAGATTGTTCCACCACCTTAAAGACCGTGGTAGAAAGGCTCGAAGAGAGTCTTGGTGGCTTGGTCAGTCAAGTTCCTCTCCGCAAAGATCTGCCTCTATCCCACCCAGCCTGGAGAACTTCCAAAGGAGCCTGAGCCATTAAGGAGGAAACTGGGGCTGAGGAAACCCTTGGCAAACCTAATCACTCTGAACATTAGCCTTGGATGGCAATTTCGAGATTGGAAGAACTGAAATCATGGGGAGTGGACCAGGGTGGAGTGAGGTCAAGGGAAGACAACAGGATCTGGAGCCTGGGGGTGAGCCTGATGGCCATAGAGAAAAAGACCTTGCTCAAATGCAGGCAGCTGGGGCTGGGACCCAAAGACAGAGCAGTCAGAGGGGACAGTGTATGCCTGGGGCGAGGTGGGGGGCTCTGAAGGCAGCATGGGGGGCACTGCGATACCCAGGAGGGCAAATTTTATTGGAGCTCTTGGGAAGGGCCTTAAGGAAACCATGCTGTCCTCTCTGTCCCCTTCTTGCTGACTGTGGAAAGGAAGGGTGAGAGTGGAAACAGGAGTGGCCAGGAACAAAGGGCATGCACACAGGGACTGGGGACTGGACCTTACTGAAAGAAACCACCTGCTTGGGGGACTGAAAAAGGTTCTCAGAGGCCTGGCAGCACTCAGTGCGCCTCACTTCCCCAGTGAGAGGCAGCTTCTCGGGTGCTTCTGGGTAGGTTTGTCCACACTCCTCAGCCCTCCTAACCTATGTCTGCCCTTCTTCCCCAGCCCATCCATTGGAAGTTTCCTTCAGCCACTAAAGGTGGTCATGGTACTGGGGACTTGGGGGAGTGAGACCCTGTGGAGGGAGTGAGAGGAGAGGACTGTCGGGGTGGGGTGGGG
>NW_008343597.1:1729488-1734298 GCF_000622305.1 Nannospalax galili | reverse complement strand
GGGAAAACGGGGTGAACGGTGCTGCCAGTTCAGCTAAACTTCTGTCGTTTGTTTTTTTGTTTTGTTTAATGTATATTTTTATTATAATTATTATATATGAACGCCATTCAAATTGTTCCTTTTTGTTAAAGAGGGGCATAGGGAGGGGTGGGGGCGGGGGGGCAGAGGCATCTGACCCCAGGAACCTGCAGGGCGGGGCTGGGTCAGTGCCCTCTAAGGACATTTTTGACCTTGTTCAACCTTTCCACAAAGAATAAACTGTGTTTCACATTCTTTGTGTGGCTACAGCTATGTGTAGGGATGAATGGGATATTGCCAAGCTGGGAAAAGAGCAGGCTTCATAAACAGCGTTTCCTATGAGGTGGGATTTGGATATTTTTCATTAAAAAATTTTCATTTTTCGTAGATTGATGGGATTTAGGAGCTGGAGTTGGGGAGCAGAGCATTTTCTAACCCCAGTGGGGTAGAAAAGTAGTTCACAGAGCTCAGTTACCCTTCCCCCAACCGCCTTAAAAGGCTACCTTCGAAATCCAAGGCTGCCAGAGACAGAGGAAGTGGTCAAGCTGAGGCTACTTGGAAAATCTTCCTAAACTGCATTACTCTGCCGTGTGATCTACCCACAGACCCCCAGTTTCCTCATGTGTGTGTCTCTGCAACTGGGGTAGTCCCATGATTAGTCCAAGGCTCAGCGCCAGGCCTCGACCTGAGAAGCTTCTTCCAGGCCTGGGACTCTGCTGCTGCAAAGGAAACCAGAAGGAAAAAGAAAGGTTTCCCAGTGGTCTGCTAGGAGCATGCTGCCCATGGCAGAACGGAACTCCTCAGTTGCCCAGGAGAACCAGGACCCTCAGATTGGAAGTTCAGAATAACAAGGCTTTGTTTCCTCTTTCCATAGAAGCTGCTGCCCTAGACAGGGTTCCCAGGCTGTCGACCCACCCTTCCTCTAAAACCAGCCTAAAGGGAGGGGTCAGCTCAGTTGCTGAGTCAGCTCAGCTGGAGGAGATCAGCCCCTTTTCTTCTGCCTTCCCTTCCTGCCTCAGCCCAGCCTTCCCTGGGCTCTGGCCCAGGCCCTCCACAGCCTGACTCTCAGAGCCCGGCCCCACCTATGCCAGTCTTCTCCCCAGCTGCTCTGTAGGGTGGTTGGTATGATTGCTTTGGCAGATGGGGTACCCCACCTTCCTGCCAGCCAGCAACCCTGACCCTACGCCTGGCCTCCTGTGTCTCCCCTGCCAACAGCTGTTTGGCAGAGCCTCCGCATCTCAGAGAGGTCGGGCACCACCACCACCACCTTCACCAGAGGGGATGGGGACTGAGAAGGTAGCCCTGGGGAAGTCAGGGGCATCTGGGGGGAGTAGGGCCCATGCGTGTGGCAAGAAATTCAAAGATGAGCTCATGGCCCCTTTGTGTTTTTGTGGTTCACATCTGGAAGCAATTACAGATGTTATCCAGAGGGAATTCTGCAAAACACAGCTGGAGCCTGTGGAAGAGCCCAGGAGGGGGGACTGCCAGAAGGAAGAGGAGGGGGAGCCCAGGGCTGGAGTGCGGTTTCCCCATCACGAGGAAATTGTTTGGCTGTGATTCTGGAATCACAAGATGCTCTCTGAAGCCAAGGGGGAAGATGGGAACGAAGGACCAGAGACAAAGGGGAAAGAGCTGGAAGCCTGGTTCCAATGCAGACAGAATTGCGGGTTGGATGCTGCAGAGTTGGGTGCTGCTGATGTGCTTGGACCTGCCCGGGCAGTCCCGTGAAGCTGCCCACTGATCTTGGAAGATGCCTTAGTGGTCACAAGGCCCCACTTGAGGGAGCCACTGGGTCAGGCTAAGATGACAGGAGGCAGAGGGCCCTCTGGCTCCCAAGGACCTGCAAACTGTTTTCACTGGCCTGGCCGATTTGTCCATTGGGCCTGACCCAGTTTCTATGGTTCCAAGTTCCTTTATTCGAAAGCAGCACATGTGAGCTGGAGCAGGCAGGAGGGAGCCAAATGGAATCTGTGAGGAGGTTTGGGTGGACCCCAGGCAAACTGATCTAAGAAGGTACCTGACTGGGAGCAAGGGCCAAGGAAGAGTGGTACTCTGCCCACCAGCACCCCCCACACCCTAGATGGGGGATGTGGGCACTCTCCTCCAGGGCTCCTGCCACCATCTGGGCCAGTGCCTCCAGGGCTGCCAGCCAGGCTGTGGATCAGGAAGGGAAGCCCTAAGAAGAGACGCACCCACTGAAAGAGTGTAGGCAGGACACCTCCCCCCCTCACAATCTGGCTAGCCCTGCTGGTCCTTCCCTGACCCTCCCCCAAGTACCCCTCTCCCCACAATGTGGCCGCCTTCCCAGTCTTCTTCCTTCTTCCTTGGTCCTGCAGACGGGCAACTGCAGACAGCTTCACTCTATGCTGCAACACAGGCCCCCAACATGACCCCCATTTTGCAGATGAAGAAACTGAGACCAATGAAGAGAAATGACTTGTTCAAGCTCCTCATCACAGCTCCTTAGTCCAAATTTAAACCCCATATCAGGGGCTAGGGTGTGACTGAGTTGTCAAACAATTGCCCAATATAAGCAAGGCGCTGGGTTTGATCCCCAGCACCACACAAAAACAAAACTAAAACTCAGATCTAACAGGTTTTTTTCCTGTGCAAGCAGATTCTGACAAGATTTCTTGGGTGTTTCTTCTGATGTGGACCCTGTGTAGTTGGGTAATTCCATGGTAGTATGCTCTGGGGACCTGTCAGCATATGTAGGTGTGCTTATTGTGCCATATGGCAGCATCAGTGGCGGGGGTATTATGGCGGAGGAAGCGTCTCAGGAAGGGAAGCACCCCATCACTCCCCTTCTCAGGGGCAGGAGTAGGTCCTCTTAAGGAAAGAAGGCAGCACCACGACTCAGAGGCCAGAAGGTCTTTAGGGGGACCACAGCCCAGAGGGGATTGGTGAACACCTGTGCTAAGGTCTTCAGGATAGTTTCTATTCCCTGAAGCCCCCAGGAAATTCCAGCCTTGACTAGGCCACTGCCCTGCAGCTTCTGTCCCTACTTTCTACGCAATCTCAGTTCATCTTCTTTAGGAGACCAGTTTTCTACACCTAACCTCCCCGTGCCCCCATCCCAGGACTTCCTGCCTTTCTCCTTCAGACAGTCTTGGGAGATTGGGGAGACTCCGTGGCAGCCTGCATTGGGGCTAAGCAGCCAGGGCCTAGAAGGGAGGCAGGCCTATCTGGCAAAAAGCCACCTTCCCAGTGAGCTCACACACATACTTTCCATGCTGGCCCAATGCCAGTGGCTTAGCTCCTTTCAAGCATGCCTTCTCCAGCCAGGCTCAGCCCCCTCTGTCCTCCCCTGTCACCAGTCCTGGAGCTCCACAGCAGGACCATCAGAAACCCCAGTCCAGGACTGTCATCACATCACATGCAGCTTGTCTGTACTCATGCTGAGGCCAGTTCCCGCCAAGCTGTTTTTTCCTCAGCCATGTGGCCTTCATGACTTAAAGGAAGAGGAGACCAGCTCCTGCCCACAAAGACCCACATCTGGGGCTGGAGATGTATATAGATCAGATAGTAGAGTGCTCGCCTTCCATGTACAAGGCCTAAGTTCATTCCCAACATCATATAATACCAAGGGTTGTAGTACACACACGTAACCCTAGCTTTTGGGAGATGAGGGCAGGAGGATCTGATATTCAAGGGCACCCTTAGTTATACAGCAAGTTCCAGACCAGCCTGGGTTACATGAGACCCTATCTTTAAATAAAAGAAGAAGCACACCTGGGTGGAAAAGGACAGTAGAGCAGACAGAAGAGGCGGCCCTGGGGTGAATGGGCGGAAGGGCTTCCTCCATTTCCTGAAGTAGCTCATTGACTCAGGGACCAGATGGGTCTGGGAACTGCCTCACGATGGGTCACATCCTGTTCACTCACTGGATTTCCCACTCTTAACACTTCCCTAACTTTGGGCAGGATGGGGTCCAGATGGGGCAAGGCCGGGCTGCCCACAAAGGGGAAATAAAGACTGGTATCTTGCAGATTTGAGAAAAAGAAGAAATGTCAATATAACTATTATATAACTTTTTAAAAACCCAATACCTTTGAAGGACCCCAGTGTGTCCTTCTCCAAGTGCCCTTCATTAGAGGTACTTGGAGGAAGCCCTTCTGCCATTCACTCCAGGGCCGCCTCTTCTGTCTGGTCTACTGTCCCTTTCAATGCAGGTATACTTCTTTTTCATGATTTTTATTTGTATGAGTGTATTGCCTGCACATAGGTAGGTGCACCCATGTTGTGCGATGACTGCAGAGGTCAGAAGAGGGCATCAGATCCCCTGGAACTGGAGTTATGGATAGTTGTCAGCCACCATGTGGGTGCTGGGAATTGAACCTGGGTCCTATGCAAGAGCAGCCGGTGCTCCCAACCACTGAGCTGGCTCTCCAGTCTGTACTTCTTTTTTGAACACAGGGTCTCATGTCACCCAGGCTGGACTAGAACTTGCTGTATAACTGAGGATGACCTTGAATTTCAGATCCTCCTACCTCCACTTCCCAAAACCTATGTCCTTGAATTTTGTGTTTTTTCCATGCCTTTCTTTATAGTTTTTTTCACATTTATGCATCCTTTTTTACTTTAAAAGTTTATTATTTTTTTTATTCTATGTGTATGAATATATTGCCTGCATGTATGTAAGTGCACCCATGTCCTGCAATGCCCATGGAGATCAGAAGAGGACGTCAGATCCCCTGGAACTGGAGTTACAGATGGTTGTTAATCACCATGTGGATGCTGGAAACTGCAAAAGCAGCTTTTAACCACTGAGCCAGCTCTCCAGCCTCAAATT
>NW_008343597.1:1725300-1729336 GCF_000622305.1 Nannospalax galili | reverse complement strand
TGCCTCTGCCTCCCAAGTGCTGGGATTAAAGGCATGTACCACCATGCCCGGACCTCTTTATAATTTTTAATACCAATCTTTCTTAGTGTTTTTTAAAAAAGACTAGTACTAGCCAGGTGTGGTGGTGCATGCCTGTAGTTCCAGCACTTGGGAGGCAGAGGCAGGTGGATCTCTGTGAGTTCAAGGGCAGCCTGGTCTACATAGTGAGTTCCAGGACAGCTGGGGCTACAGGGAGACCCTGCTTCAAAAAGACAAAAAAAAAAAAAAAAAAAAAAAAAAAAAAAAGACTAGTACTTCAGAAGGCCTAGCAGGTTCATGTACATCCCACAGACTTCAGTTACTTTGATCAGTTATCTGGTCAGAGTCACCGTTCACCCAGCACTGGATCCTGAGGATAAGATCAGCCACGAAATGCTTGCTTCATCTGCTGGGTGCCTAGTGTTTTATGTTAGAAGTATGGCTGAAGATACATCTTGGATCCAATAATGTCTCTTTGAGTTAGTATATTCAGGCATGGCAACAATTCTCTGACTAGCTATCTAAGACAAGATCTCTTGTGGCCAATGATAACCTTGAACTTCTGACCCTCCTGCCTTCACCTTTCTTCTGGTTCTTTGAGACAGTCATGATATGTAGCTCAGGCTGACCTGGTCCCCATTATGTGAGACCCTGGATCTAAATAAATAAAGCACATGAATAAATAAATGGAGCTGGGTCAGGGGGAGGGTGTAGCTCAATAGTTGAGCTCTGCCCAGCATGTGTGAGGCTCTGGGTCGAGTTCCTAGTATGAGAAAAAAAGTTAAAAATATTGTGAACTACATTATGGTAGAGGTTACTCCCTCCACCCCCAGCCTGTCCTTAATCTGGGAGTGGTGTTAGGCTGCACTTAAGATTCCAAGCCTTCAGGTTATATTCCCCAGCCCAGCCTTGTACCCAGACATGGATGGAGAGCCAGCAGGTGTCCCGTGCCCCGTTCCCCCCGCCCCGCACCCCCGAGGGCGTCTTCCCTACCCCCATCCCACCCTTGCCCAAGACTGCTCCTAAATTCTAAGAGAAAGGAAGCTGGGGAAAGGGTTCTACAGGAACGCCCATCGCACTCTGATGAGGCCTAGGCACCACTACAGCAGAAACCAGCTGGGCAGGGTTTGCAGGATGGTGGCGCCCCCTTGTGCTGGGCGTTAGGACTGGAAGAGAATCTAGCTAGGGCAAAGCTGGCCAGAGCCATGGATACCACCAGCCTCCCTTCCCCCTCTCCATGTTTCCACTTCAGACACCTGTACTTAAAGGGGTGGTACCCTGGGCCAGACGGGCCGACTAGCTGTTCTTAGCCTTCCAGCAGCCGAGAGAAAACGTCAGAGTTTCCGTCGCCGTCCCTGTCCCCGGGGGGGGGGGGGGGGTGCTGGGCAGAACTTCACTACCTTCGGGAACCAAGAGAGTGGAGGGGGTGCGGGGCCGAGGGTACGCGGGAGGGAGAAAGGAGGCTCTTCTGCACCCTGTCCTCAGAGTTGAGAGCTGTCACACTGCCCCCCGGTGGACACCACCGACGCTGACATTCCAAAACACCTGTCCCCTGGACCTGGAGTCAGGAGTCCACCTGGCTGTATTTCCCTGCTGCAGGATGCCACCATCGAACTCCCACTGGGCACAAGATAAGCATTCTTCTGTCCCCCTTGGGTCATTTTTGTGTCGCTGCCCTGGGGCCCTTGGAGAGCATACTCAAGTCTCATGAGGTCTTCCAACTTGCACCCCTTTATAAAGCTCCTTACATTTCCAGTTTTGTAGTTTAAAAAAATCTATTGTCGGCCTGGCATGGTGGCGCACGCCTTTAATCTCAGCACTCAGGAGGCAGAGGCAGGCGGATCTCTGAGAGTCCGAGGCCAGCCTGATCTCCATAGGGAATCCAGGCCAGCTGTGGCTACAGGGAGACCCTGTCTCAAAAAAGACCAAAAAAAGAAAATCTGTTGTCGTCTGGATAGAGCACCTTGTTTGGATTTTTTTTTTAACTTGGTAAATGCAAGTATTTTGGGATTTTGTTTAGTTTTTGCTGTTGTTATTTTGAGATGGTGTCTCACTATGTAGCACTGACTAGCCTGTAACTCACTATGTAGACTTGCCTCAAAACTCACAAAGATCTACGTTTATATATACAAAGTTTTGTTTTTTTTTGTTTGTTTGTTTTTGAGACAAGGTCTCTTTGTAGCTCCAGCTGTCCTGGAACTCCCTATGTAGACCAGGCTGACCCCGAACTCACAAAGATCCGCCTGCCTCTGCCTCCCAAGTGCTGGTATTAAAGGCATGTACCACCACAACTGGCCCAAGTATTTTTTTTATATTTTATTTATTATTTTTATTTTATGTGTATGAGCGTATCACCTGCATGTATGCACACGTGTCGTGCAATGCCACGGAGATCAGAAGAGGGCTTCAGATTCCCCTGGAACTGGAGTTAAGGATGGTTCGTAGCCACCATGTGGGTGCTGGGAATTGAACCCCGGTCTTCTGCAAGAGCAGTCAGTGCTCTTAACCGCCGAGCCATCTCTCCAGCCCTATATATACCAAGTATTTTAAAAAACATCTTAGAGGGTATGGTGGCATGTACCTCCCTCTAACCATAGTACTCATGCCACTGGGGCAGAAGCAAGAGGATCAACACAAGTTCAAGGCCAGCCTGGTCTACCTAGCCAGTCACAGGCCAGACAGGGCTACAAAGCAAGACACTATCTCAAAAATATTTAAATAAAGAAACACAACTTGGTGTTTTTCCATTTTGAAATACATAGGACTCAAAACTGACACAATTAAACTCACTACTAAACCTGGGAGAGGTGTCCCCACTCCACATAGGAACAGATTAAACAGGATTTTACTCCCTCTAAAGCACTGACTAGTATACATAACCATAGAGTCTTCAACTTGGCCCCTCCCTACAAACCTACTGTAAAACTCTCTTGGATACTCAGAATCTCCTACGTTTTCCTTGTCTCTCATGCTAAAGTTGTGTGTGTGTGTGTGTGTGTGTGTGTGTGTGTGTGTGTGTGTGTGTAGGGTTTGGCTATGTAGCTCTCTGATTACAAACTCTACCATCCTAGGCTTCCTTTTAACCCAATTGCTGTATCTGCATCTCATACCCAGGCATTTAATGAAACTGCTTCCTAACTTCTGTTGTCTTCACACCCCATGGACTTTTCCCAGCCTTCACTTTCTCTAGCCCCATTTAACATCTGGCCCCATTTGGCATCTAACCCAACTCACTTCATGCAGCTCCCTTTGCCCTTGTCCTCCATATAGCTAGCCATCCTGTCACCTGTGAGCATCAGAGAAGCACTGAAGACCCTAATAGGTTGTTTCTCTACACCAACCTAGGCCCTAGGTAGTTTCCTTATCTTTTTCTTGTTTTGTTGGGGTTGTTTTGGTTTGGTTTAGTTTTTGTCTTTTTGAGAGAGGGTCTCAGCTCTAGCCCCAGCTGACCTGAAAGTCGCTATGTAGACCAGGCTGACCTTATACTCACAGAGATGTGCTTGCCTCTGTCTCCCAAGTGCTGGCATTAAAGGCATGCACCACCATGCCTGGTACTTGTTTTGTTTGAGACAGGGTCTTATTAGGTAGCCCAGGCTGGCCTTGAACTTACAGAGAGATCCACCTGTCTCTGCCTCCTAAGTGCTGGAATTAAAGATGTAGGCCACCATACCTGGTGAGACGTTTCAATGTGATTTTGGATGGTAAGGACAGAAAGGGCCTCACTGGGAACGTGAGCTACAAGAGAACAAGTGATGTAGTTCTCAGGAAAAACATTCCAAGCAGGGCTGGAGAGGTGGCTCAGTGGTTAAGAGCACTGACTGCTCTTGCAGAGGACCCAGGTTCAAGTCCCAGCACCCACATGGCAGCTACAAACCGACCTTAACTTGAGTTTCAGGGGAATCCGAAGCCTTATTCTGACCTCTGAGGCATTACACAACATGGGTACACTCACATACATGTAAGCGATACACTCATACATATAAAATAAAAATAATAAATAAAATATTTTTTAAAAAAA
>NW_008343597.1:1720173-1725146 GCF_000622305.1 Nannospalax galili | reverse complement strand
AAAAAAAAAAAAAAAAGGGTTTCGGTTTTGTTTGGTTTTTTTTTTTTTTTTTTTGAGACAGGGTCTCACTTTGCAGCCTGGTTGGCCTGGAACTTGTTATATGGATCAGGCTGGCCTCAAATTTGCAGATGTTCTTGCCTCTGTCTCCAAGTGCTGGGATTATATGCTCTTTTTTTAATAGTTTATTTATTATTTTATTTTATGTGTATGGTGTATTGCCTGCATGTGTGTGAGTGTACACCTGTGTCATGCAATGCCCTCAGAGGTCAGAAGATGGCATCAGATACCCTGGAACTGGAGCTACAGATGGTTGTTAACCACGATGTGGGTGCTGGGAATCGAACCTGGGTCCTCTGCAAAAGCAGTCAGTGCTCTTAACCACTGAGCCATCTCTCCATTTCCTGTTTCTGTTTTGTAGTTAAAAAAATAATTAAGGGTTGGAGAGATAGCTCAGTGGTTAAGAGCACTAGCTATTCTTGCTGAGGACCCAGGATTGGTTCCCAGCACTCACATGGCAGCTATCAACCATCCTTAATTCCAGGTCCAGGGAATTAGATGTCCTTTTCTGGCCTTTTTGGGAATTGCATGTACAGATGCACCTATATACACGCAGGTAAAACACTCATACACATAAAATTAAATAAATAAATAAACCCCAAAATTAAAAAAAAATTTTTTTTTTTTTTGGTCTTTTTGAGACAGGGTCTCCCTGTAGCTCCAGCTGTCCTGGAACTCACTATGTAGACCAGGCTGGCCTTGAATTCACAGAGATCCGCCTACCTCTGCCTCCCGAGTGCTGGGATTAAAGGCGTGCGCCACCACGCCCAGCTTGGTCTCTTATTTCTAACAGAACCTGGCAGATATGACAGCCTGTGTCCCCAACAGTAATAAGCAACAAGTGACATATTGGTTCTCCACTTTGCTGTCTTTGGGATCACTCAGCTGAGGAAAGTTGGCTGCCATGTTGTGGGACCACTTAAGAAGCCCAACAAAGGAGTCTGCAGGTCAGGAACTGAGCTTTCCACCATGCTAGAGCAAGTTTGCTAGGCACAGGAGTGAGGCCTCTTAGAAAGGCAGCCTCCAGATGACTGTGGACCAGGCCAAGGCCAAGACCTGGACCACACCAAATGTGTGTCCTGAGCCAGGACCACTCAGGTAAGTCACTCTCAAATTCCTGATGTAGCAGTGTAGCAGGTGTCCTAGGGAGGACCTCAAAAAATGGACTCTAGAGAATTAAAATGTTCCCCAGGAGATCCCGTGTTGGGAGAGAATAAGCTTAAAAAGCCCAGAGGGTGCAGTGGGGAGGCGATTCTTTCTCTGAGAAGGAATGATAACTTATATCAAAATCTACAGATGCAGCTTTCCTAGCTTTTGTTTCATCTCTGTCTCTGTCTCTGTCTCTCTCTCTTTGAGACAGGGTCTCAATATACAGCCCTAACTAGCCTAGAACTCACTATATAGATCAGGCTGGTCACCATCTCCATCTGCCTCTGCCTCCAGAGTGTTGGGATTAAAGGTGTGTGCCAACTACACCTAATCAGGTTTCATATATGTATATATATATGTAATTTCTTTTTTATTTAATGTATATGAGAGTATTGCCTGCATGTGAGTAGGTGCACCCATTTTGTGCAGTGCCCCCAGAGGTCAGAAAAGGGTGTCAGATCCCCTGGAACTAGACTTATAGATGGTTTTTAGCTGCTATGTGGGTGCTGGGAACCAAAACTGGGTCCTCCGCAAGAGCAACCAGTGCTTTTAATCACTGAGCCATCTCTTCAGTCTAGTTTCATCTTTTTTTATAAGTTGTAACAATGCTATAGAAAAAGCATAAAGGGGCTGGGCATGGTGGTGCATGCCTTTAATCCCAGCCCTTGGGACGCAGAAGTAGGCAGATCTCTGTGAGTTTGAGGCCGGCCTAGTCTACATAGTGAGTTCCAGGCCAGCTGGGGTTACAGGGAGACTCTGTTTCAAAAAGACCAAAAAAGAAAAAGAAAAAGCATAAAGAATGAGGAGATTTTTTTCTCCCAAGTTCTGCTCAAGCTCTTGTCTCCCAGGCTAGGAACCACCCAATAACACTGGCGGCACATACAAAAGGAATTAAATAGTCAATGTTTATTTTACTTTTTTTTTCCTCAGTGCTAGAGAACTCATGGTCTTGTGTCTGACAGTCAAGTGCTCTACCTTTAAGTCAAATTTCTGGACCCTTCTGTACTTTTTAAACTGTTGATTGGGCTGGGATGTAGCTTTATAGAATATTTGCCTCAAATGAGTCCTTGGATTTGATCCCAAGCACCACAGAAAGCTCACGGGGACAGCCACCTGTAATCTCAGCATTCTGAAGGTAGTGTCAGGAGGATCAGAAGTTCAAGGTTGGGGCTGTAGAGATGGCTCAGCACTTGTACTGGCTGCTCTTGCAGAGGACCTGGGTTCCCAGCACCCATGTGGTAGGTATCCATAACTCCAGTTCTAGAGGATCCAACACCCTTTTCTGGCTTCTGTGGGCATTGCACACACTTGGTACACTTCACATACATACAAGGCAAAACACTCATCATACACATAAAATAAAAATTAACCAATTAAAATTTTTGGAAAAGTTCAAGGTCATTTTCAGCTTCACGTGGAACTTCAAGACCAGCCTAAGCTAGAAGATGTCTCAAGCTAAACCACTAAAGTAATTTTAATTTCTTTAATTTAGTTAGTAATCTCTTGTCCAGTAATAGACAACTGAGTATCAGAATTAGAGTGTTTCTACAACAAATACTTCAAATGGAAGAATTATGTTGGGATCAGACAAAGGACAGAAACTGGAAAGACTGAGATCCTTAAAATGACTATTAGCAGAACCCTGATGGTCTTTCAAGAGGCAGACTAGGAAGGGCTGGAGAGATGGCTCAGTGGTTAAGTGGTTGCTTAGAGAGGACCTGGGTACCATTCCCTGTATCCGCATGGCAGCTAACAACTGCCTATAACTCCAGTTTCAGGGGATCAGATGCCCTCTTCTGACCTCCATGGGCATTGTACAACCTAGGTGAACAATGCACAGGCAATACACTCATACACATAAAAAATTATTATTTTTATTTCATATGTATGTGTGTCTACATTTATGTATGTGACCACTTGTGTGCCTGGTTTCCATGGAGGCCAGAAGAGGGTGGTAGATCTCCTAGAGCTACAAAGTAATACCTGTCAGGGCTGGAGAGATGGCTCAGTGGCTAAGAGCACTGGCTGCTCTTGCAGAGGACCCAGGTTCAGTTCCCAGCACCCACATGGTGGCTAACAACTGTCTGCAACTCAGGTTCCAGGGGATCTGACACCCTCTTCTGACCTACAGGAACAGTGTGCAACATAGGTATACTTACATACATGCAGGCAATACACTCATACACATAAAATTAAAAAGTAAAAGAAAGTAAAAGAGGAGGAGGAGGAGGAGAAAGAGGAGGAGGAACAGCAGCAGCAGCAGTAGCAGCTGGGGCTGAAGAATACTTACCTAGCATACCTAGCATGCATGAAGCCCTGGGTTCCATCCCCGGCACCTCATAAACCAGACATGATGTAGTAAGTCTGTAATTCCTGGACTCAGGAGGTGGAAACAAGGAAGATCAGTAATTCAAGGCCATTCTAGGATACATGAGACTCTGGCTCAGTGGGTAAGAGTGCTTGCTCTGTAAGCATGAGGACCTGAGTTCAAATCCCCAGTACCCATGTAAAAAGCTGGGCATGGCTGCACATGCCTATGACTCCAGGGTTGTGGGGGCAGAGACTGATGGATCCCTAGAGCTTCCTGCCTGCCAGCCTAGCCAAAATAATGAACTTTTGGTCAGAGAGCTTGTCTTGAGGCAGTAAGGCAGCGAGTAACAGAAGACACCTGATGTCTCACTCTGGCCTGTATATGTGATCCACACACTCATGTACATACCACACACAGCCACCACACACACATCACGCAGATGCCTAAATACAAAAAGAAAATGGGACCATATTAGAAATAGTACTGGCTCTGGAACCACCCTGCCTCTGGCTTCATCATAGTCCCCTGAAGGCTTGACTGGGCTGGAAGACCCATTTACAAGACGGTTCACTTTCATGTTTGGCAAGCAGACAAACTACTTGCAGGAAGACCCAGTTCTTTTCTTTTTCTGTATGAACATCTTCATAGACTGAGTATCCTTAGGACATGGCAGCTGATTCCCCAGAAAGAGGAACCCACAAGGCAGTAAAGTGAAAGTAGAGCCTTTAACAGCAGTCTCTGAAATCATACTCCAGGGCTAGGGACGTAATTCACTGGTGGAGTGAAGGCTTGCCTGGTGTAGTACACAAGACCCTGGGTTTGGTTCCACCACACACACACTCATGCATACATACACACATACACACGAGAGAGAGAGAGAGAGAGAGAGGGAGAGAGAATGAATCACACTCTGTCGTTTCTACATCTCTTTAGTTATACAAGTCAAGTCAGCCCTATGCACTGCAGGAAGAGACCACATATGAACAGAGATGTGGGGCTGGAGAGATGGTTCAGCCGTTAAGAACACTGGTTGTTCTTGCAGAAGACCCGGGTTTGAATCCCAGCACCCACATGGCAGCTAACAATTGTCCATAATTTCAATCTCAGGGGATCCGACAGCCTCTTCTATCCTCTGCAAGCATTGCACAACATGGGTGCACTTACCTACATGGAGGCAATACACATATACACATAAAATAAAAAAATAAATAAAATTAAAAATAAAAACAACACAACAACAAAACCAGAGATGTAGCTGGGTGTGGTGGCATGTGCCTTCAATCCCAGCACTCAGGAGACAGAGGCAGGCAGATCTCTGTAAGACTGAGGCCAGACTGGTGTGCATAGTGAATTCCAGGCCAGTCAGGGATACATGATGTGACTCTGTCTCAAAACGCGCACGTGCGCACACACACATACATACACACACACACACACACACACACACACACACACA
>NW_008343597.1:1713623-1720044 GCF_000622305.1 Nannospalax galili | reverse complement strand
CCTCCCACCCCACCTCCCAAAGAGCCACATCCTCCTAGGTACAGATACACTTAACTCTCCTATCTTCTGAAGCACTCAAAAGGCCCTTGTTAATATTGTTTGAAATCCAGAATCTTGTTGTTTAAACAGGCCCGCATACAGGTGAGGCTCTTTTTGATTAGCTCCTTAAGTATAGCTCCTTGGGTATGCTTTGTGTTTATCTGAAGATCTATGAACAGAGTCCTGGAACAAGGAACATACCAGAAAGGGACAGGTTGGCCTTTCCTGACTAGAATTAAAGGCCTCAGAATAATTTTGCAGAGTTCTTGGCTCCTTATTGGTTGCCTGGGCCAACTTTCCTTTCCCATAAAGACAGCACACGCTGGCAGCTGGAGTTTTCTCATCCTCTGTTTGGTTTAGAAGCTTGGTGGTCCCAAGGCTTCTTCTCATTTTGTGTCATCTTTGCTCCTTTCAATGTAAGCTGGCAATGTTTCCACCAAGATCATTACTTTAAAACTTTTGTGGCTCTTGGGTTGGTGAGATGGCCCAGTGGGTAGAGGTATCTGCTCCCAAGCCTGATGACCTGGGACCCAAATGGTGGAAGGGGAGATCTGACTCCCTCCTGCAAGTTGTTCTCTATCTCTACCTCCATGCTGTGGTATGCATGTACCCACACACGTATACCAAACGTAAAATAAAATAAAATAGGGGGCTGGAGAGATGGCTCAGCAGTCAAGAACACTGACTGTTCTTGCAGAAGACCTGGATTCGAATCCCAGCACCCACATGGCAGCTAACAACTGTCTGTAAAGGCTGGTCTAGAACTTGCTATGCAAACCAGGCTGGCCTCCAATTCACAGTTATTTGCCTGCCTCTTCCCCCACAGTGCTGGGATTATAGGTGTGAGTCAATACATCCGGCTGGCTTTTTTTTTTTAATTACCGTTGTGTGTGTGTGTGTGTGTGTGTGTGTGTGTGTTGTGTGTGTGTGTGTGTGTGTGTGTGTGTAGTGTCACAGGACACGGAGAAATCAAATTGGTACTGGCTAGAAAGCTTCTTCCCCACCAGCTAGCTTTCATAGTACCTGAAGGTCCTAATCAACCTGCAGGGGCGGGGACCTGAATCAACAGTCTTACCCGGGTATGAACTGGGTCAGTAATGACTATCTCCAATATATGCCTGTGGTGGCATGAATGTTATTGGGTAGCAATCATTTTATCATTAAATTTAAGGCCCACTTCATGTGAGGAAACAAATGCCTGATACTATAAATCTGGCCAAGAACCCACAGTTGGGAAGCTTATAGGCCCCTGAGGTGAATTTACCACTATTATTTTGCTAAATGGACACAGTATCAAATGGTCCTCTAAATTCATATGACTCTGCTCATAGATTAGTGCAGTTCTCCGACCTCATCAGAGAAGTTTTTCTGTGTGGTGGGTGGTGATTATCACAAAAACCCACAACTAGGGCTGGAGAGATGGCTCAGTGATTAAGAGACGTTATTGTTCTTTCAAAGGACCCAGGTTCAGTTCCCAGCACCCATATGGTGGCTCCCAACCATTTGTAACTCCAAATCCAAAGGATCCAATACCCTCTTCCAAAACACTCATACACATAAATAAATAATTTTGGGGTTTTAAAAAAAATTTAAGTTCGGGAGGCAGAGGCAGGCGGATCTCTATGAGTTCAAGGCCAGCCTGTCTACATAGTGAGGTCCAGGCCAGCTGAGGCTACAGGGAGACCCTGTTTAAAAAAAAAAAACAAAAAGCAAACAAAAAAAAACTCTCTTTTTCACGCACAATCTAGGACACATGAAATGAGACACACATATATATTTATTTATTTTTATTGTATGTATATGAGTGTTTTGCCTGAATGTATGTAAGTGCACCTGTGCACACAATGCCCAAGGAAGCCAGAAGAGGGTGTCAGATACCCTGGAACTGGAGTTGCCAACAACAGTGGTTATTGCAGGGGATCCAGGTTCAATTCCCAGCACCCACATGGTGGCTCACAACTGTAACTACAGTTCCAGGGATGTGATGCCCTCTTCTGGCTTTCCTGGGCACTGCATGAATGTAATACACTTACACACATGGAACACAAAACATTCATACACAAATTACTTTTTAAAAAAAAGGCCATGGGGCTGGAGAGATGGCTCAGTGGTTAAGAGCACTGACTACTGACTGCTCTTGCAGAGGACCCAGGTTTAATTCTCAACACCGACATGATGGCCAAGAACTATCCTTAACTATAGATCCAGGGGAATCTGATACCTTCTTCTGACCTCCGAAGCACTGCATGACACAAACACCCACATACGTGCAGGCAATACACTCATACACATAAAATAAAAATACATATTTTTTAAAAGGATGTAAATTTGAAGAGGTCAGAGGTGACGGGGAGCTGGGGGAAGAGGGGGTGAATATGATCAAAGTACATAGTACTTTGCATGCACGAAATTCTCACAGAATAAAAATTTTGTTTTTTGGTCTTTTTGAGACAGGGTCTCCTTGTAGCCCCAGCTATCCTGGAACTCACTATGTGGACCAGGCTGGCCTTGAACTCACAGAGATCTGCCTGCCTCTGCCTCCTGAGTGCTGCGATTAAAGGCGTGCACCACCATGCCCGGCAAAAATATTATATTTTTTTTGAAAAGAAGAAAGTCAGGTGTGGTGGCATATGCCTTTAATCCCAGCACTCTGCATGCGGATCTCTGTAAAATGGAGGCCAGCCTGGTCTAAATAGCGAGTTCTAGGCCAGCTGTGGCTACAGGGAGACCCTGTCTTGAAAAGTCCAGAAAATAAACAAAATAAATAAAAAGAAGAAACTTGGGCAGAAGAAAGCCAGATAGCTCAGTGGGTAACGATGCTTGCCACTAATCCTGACGACTTAAATTCAATCCCTGGAACTTACACGGTGGAAGGAGAAAACTGTCTCCTGCAAGTTGTCCTTGGACTTCCACACACATACTCACACATGTACCCACACATGCATGCACATACAAACAAAAATAAGTAAACAATTTACTTTTAATATAAACAAGCTGGGCGGGGTGGTGCACCCAGAGGCAGGCAGATCTTTGTGAGTTCGAGGCCAGCCTGGTCTACATAGTGAGTTCCAGGACAGCTGGGGCTACAGGGAGATCCTGTCTCAAAAAGACAAAAAAATACACAAGGAACTTAACAGAAATCCATTATAGGTAGAACATATCTGTAATCACAACACTGGGGGAGGTAGAAACAAGACAATATGGAGTTCAAGGGCTACATGAGATTCTGCCCTGAAAAACTAAGAGGAGATGGAGAAATAACTCGGTCCTTAGCACTTGCTCTTCCAGAGGATGGCTCCCAGCTCCCAGGTTGGACAACTTACAACTGTGTGTGACTCCAGCTCCAGGGGATCTGACACCTTCTTCTGGCCTCCACAGGAACACACATGGCATACACATATACATACACATAAATAATAACAAATATTTGGGAAAGGGGGGATAACAATTTCAATGAAATTGCTAAAAAGTCAAAAAGATGATAAGGTAGGCTGGAGAAGCTGGGAAAAAAGGCAGGCAGGAAGTGGTAGTACCACAGGTTAGACATTGAGCCACCCAGGGAGAGCTGAAACCACAGCAGAGTCAGAGCTCCTGCTGGGAGCCTGGGAAACGCAGTTTACACAAAGAGTAGCAGAGTGAATCTGAAAACAGGTGAATGACTGGCAGATTTTTTAAAAGTCTATTTCTATTTACTTGTATGTGTATGAGCATTTTGCCTGCATGTATGTGTACCATGTGCATGCAATGTCTGCAGAGGCCAGAAGAGGGCGTTGGATTCCCTGGAACTAGAGTTATGATGGTTGTTAGTCACCATATGGGTGCTAGGAACAGAGCCCAGGCTCTACAAGAGCAGCCAGTGCTCTGAACTGCTGAGACATCTCTCCAGCCCTATACCTGACAGATTCCCTCTTCCCTCTTTCCTTATCATAAACCATGTGTTTTAAAATCTATTCTAGAAAGCAGCCAGGCATTAAAGTCCTTGCTCTAGCCAGACATAGTGACATAAGTCTATAGTCCCAGTAGTTGGAAGTGGAGGCAGAAGAACCTGGAGTTCAAGGTTAGTTAGGTTACATGAGACCCTGCCTAAAACAAACAGAAGTTCTTGATTTTAAGATTCTGGAATTTATGGCGGGGCATGGTAGCCCATGCCTTTAATCCCAGCACTCCAGAGGCAGAGGCAGGCAGATCTCTGTGAGTTCAAGGCCAGCCTGGTCTACAGAGTGAGTTCCAGGCCAGTTGGGGCTACTACCACATTTAACAAGGACTCTGATCCAGCCGGCTTGACTGGAGTCTTAGCTCTTAACACATGCTAATAGTTTGATGATCTAGAACAAGTTATTTGTGACTCCATTTCCTCCATTATAAAATGAGGACAAAGTTAACACCCACTTCCTAGAGGTGTGGTCACCACCAAATGAAATAATATACATGAAGGGCTCTGAATGGAGCCTAGTGCATGGTGAATAGGCTCTAAAAGCACTGAAGAAATTTGTTTACATTTTTTTTTTTTTCTTTTTTGGTCTTTTTGAGACAGGGTCTCCCTGTAGCCCCAGCTGTCCTGGAACTCACTGTGTAGACCAGGCTGGCCTCAAACTCACAGAGATATGCCTGCCTCTGCCTCCCTAGTGTTGGGATTAAAGGCATGCGCCACCACTCCCGGCTTGAAAAACTTTTTTTAAAGTTACCATATTATCATTTTGAAAATTGGATATCTACCCATTTTCCATTACCTTACCATTAACAGAATGAGTATCTCTTATCCAAAATGCACAGAACCACAGTAAGTGTTTCCCATTTCTTTTCTTTGACTTTGGAATACTTGTATACATCTAATGAGACCTTGAGGACACAACTCATGTCCAAACAGAATGCCTTCATGTTTCTTATATACATTACACACAGCCTGAAGGTAAATTTAAACAGTATTTTTAATAATTCTATAGATGAAACTAAGTTTCCTGGTGTGGACATTTCTACCTGGGGCATTAGGTTGGTGCTCAAAAAGTATAAAACTTAAGCCGGGCATGGTGGCGCATGCCTTTAATCCCAGCACTCGGGAGGCAGAGGAAGGCAGATCTCTGTGAGTTCAAAGCCAGCCTGGTCTACATAGTGAGTTCCAGGACAGCTTGGGGCTACAGGGAGACCCTGTCTCAAAAAGACCAAAAAAAAAAAAAAAAGAAAGAAAAATATAAAACTTTCAAGTTTGAATTTCTAGATTAGGGATGTTCAACTTGTACTAGACCTTGGGCACAATACTTCTTCATGCGTGCATTTCCTTATCTGAAAGATGGTCATAGCCACAGTACCACTGTATCTACTTCACAGGATTGCTGACAGAATTAAGCTGACAGCTGTAAAGTATTTGTTAGGTATCTACTCAGTGCTTTCTTAGGTACTGAGCCTGAAATGTGGAAAAATCTCAAAAAATACTTACAATTTGTTACTGTTTATATTTCCACAGGAAATCGGTAACTTCAAGCCCACCAAAATTAGAAATTATGACAGAAGGCAGTAGTTGCTATCAGATATTGAGCACTTCCTATGTCTGACCGTGTGCTTAGGACTCAGTGTGCACTATCTCCCTAAATATTTGCAACTACTTTAAGTGGGAGCTGCATTATTATAAACCTCAATTTTGTAAGTGAGCTGAACAGGGAGGTAATTTTCTGAAGAGCATGTAACCAGCAAGTGATGACACATGTTGTATTTACCAGTTCTTACTGAGTCTTGAGTAGGAGAGCTGTGGGGACAAAGGTAAACAAACAGTCTAGGCCCCAGAGTTCAGGAAGTGTCAGTTTCCAAAGAGGGGGCGGGGCGGGGCGGGATGACGAATAAACACATACTGTAACAAATAATTACAATGGCTCTTGGTAATTGTAACAATAAAGGCTTACTAACTAAGACAGCGATCGGACCTCAGACGCCGGCTCAAGAAAAAAGTACACAGCGGAGACACTTGATTCCAAATAAAGCAGACGTCCTTTGGCACAGGCGTTACAAACGTGTCCTGCAACAGAAAGCAGATTACATGCCAAGGACTGACCAAAGCTGGGTTCGGCTAAAAGTTAGAAGACGAAACAGGACTAGCCCGGGCAGAGCCGGAAAGGGGTTAAGCGCAGGCGAGCAGGTGGGCGGGGCCCCCGATGACTGGCAGGGGTGGGGCCAGCTGGCCGCGCCCCGCCCTCCCCGCGCCGGCTGCTGGGTTGGGGCCGGGGTCCGGGCTGGGCACCGAGCTGAGCAGAGCCGCTGCTTCCGGCTCAACTGCGCGCCCGGCGGGACGCGGGGAGCCGAGCAGTGCGCAGCCGGCCGGCGGGCGGACAGTCGGCAAAGTTTGGCCAGAGGAGGAAGTGGCTCCGCGCCCGGCAGGTGGCGGCCGGGCCCG
>NW_008343597.1:1686110-1713337 GCF_000622305.1 Nannospalax galili | reverse complement strand
CCGCCCCGGGGTCAGCGCGCCCGGTCGCCGCAGCGCCGCGCCCCGCGCCCGCCTCTGCCCCTGCGCGGTCCGAGGCCGCCTGCCCCCGCTTGCCCAGGTCCTTCCAGCTCCACGGCCTCTGACCACGGACCTTGCGGCGAGGTCATGCCCCGCGCCTCTTCCGGCTCCTCGAGTCCTTGCTCTAAACTGCCCGGAAGTCCCAGATGGGCCTCCTTCTTGAGTTGTTCAGGTGAGGAAAACTTGACTCACTGTCCTGCCTTTTCTCGCTCTCTCCCTAGGAGGCGCTCTGGCTCACCCAGACCGGATCACTTTTCCCAGCCCTGGTGAGTAGAGGGAAAGTTAGGGTTCTGGGGCTTGGGAATGAGGACGCAGCCGAGAGACTCTCCTGAATCTGTGGTACCTTACGATAGTTTTAGAGTGGACATCATTCGTCTTTTATTTTATAGGTGGGAAAACAGGACCAGGGGGGCCCTAGTAGTTGTTATGCACCGTCTAGTTTTTCCCATGGAATAAATATGTTTGGTCTCCCTAGCTAGAATACAGTCTTCCTCAGAGTAGAAACAGTATTTCCTGTGCCTACTGGCATAGGGGTATGGTGTTAATATTTAAGACAAGGCTGTGCTGGGTGTGGCAGTACACACCTTTAATCCCAGCACTTGGGAGGCAGAGGCAGGAAGATGTCTGTGAGTTCAAGGCCAGCCTGGTCTACATAGTGAGTTCCAGGCCAGTTGGAACTACAGAGAGACTCTGTCTCAAAAAGACCAAAAAAAAAAAAAAGGCTATAAAGAATGTGGAGAGGGATGGGGTGGAGGGTGACACAGTCCTCCTGTAATCCCAGCACTTGACAGAAGGAGGCAGAAGGATCAGTTCAAGACCAGTCTCAGCTACATAGTGAGTTTGAGGATAACCTTGGCCACATAAGAGTCCAAAAAAAAACAGCAAACAAAAAAGTGTGGAGAGGAAGAGGGGAGCCATTGGACTGTGTGTGGTGGGTAAGGGTCTCTGTTCCTTCTTAAAGCATCCAGAGGTAGCAAAGCTGGGGAGGGGCAGGGTGTTAAGGGTCTCAACCATTGTCCCCTCCTTGTTCCCTACAGCCTGTGAGGCACCTCCAGCAGTGCTCTTGGAAGTACAGGGCACCTTACAGAGGCCCCTGGGCCGTGACAGCCGCAGCTCCCCTACCAACTGCACCTGGCTTATCCTGGGCAGCAAGGAACAGACTGTAACTGTCAGGTGAGAAGCAAGGCCTCTCTGCTGCCCTTTTCCCCTCCCTGTGAAAAAGTCATAGATCATTTCTCTTTGGTATCTCCATCCTTGCAGTGGAAGAGTTGAACTGAGTTTGGCCTAGTCTTCTCTAAAAGCTTGGCTTGTTCTAGGCAGGAGATGGTAAATTGGAGCTGGGCTGCGGTACACATTTAGCTTGGGTATTGGCCATCTCCATAGGGCTGTAGGAATTATTCTGGGCTCAAATAGAATTGTTGGGAGGAGTCCATCAAGCCCTTGCTTGGCCTACTCCGCGATCAACTTAGAACCTTCCTCGGGGCTGCGAATGTATTCATAGCTCATTGGTAGAATACTAGTGTAGCATTCAAAAAAGCCTGGGTTCAGTCCCCAGCAAAACAAACCAACAGAAACACCGGCTCTGTTCCCTCCTCTTCCTCTTTCCTCCCCTTCCCCCTCCCTTCCTTTCTCTACCCTCTTTCCCCTGTTCTCCTCTCCCTTCTCTTCCCTGTCCTCTGTCCTCTCCCTTCCCTTTTCTTCCCTCCGTTTTCCTCTCCTTGTCTCTACCCTTCCTGCCTCTTTTTGAGACAGAATCTCACTGTGTAGCCCAGACTGACCTTAAACTTGTGATCCTCCTGCCTCACTTTCCCAAGTGCTAGGATTTCCTGTGGGCCACCATGCCCAGTTTTTGAGGGTTTTTTGTTTGTTTTTGTTTTTAAATATTTTATTAGTTTTATGTGTATGAGTGTGTATTGCCTGCATGTATGTGAGTGCACCTTGTGGTGCAATGCTGCAGAGCATCAGAAGAGGGCATCAGAGTTCCCTGGAACTGGATTTAAGGACAGTTTGTAGCACCCACAACTGGCTGTTTGCCTCACACAGTTTACTTGCTATGAATTTTTCCAGAAAGCAGTATGCAACAGGAGAGGGCAGTTTAGGGAAAGGTTGTTGGCCTAGGGGCTCGCTATAGGGGATTTTACCCCGTGGCTTATAGAGCCAGGAAGTTCTGGTTAACTGAGCTATAGAACATTTTGTCAGCTGTTGGTGGCACTTTACCTGGGTGATGATGATACTGTACCAACTGGAAAGCTATAAACCTGTCTTTTTCTTTTTTCTTTCTTTTTTTTTTAATGTGTATGAGTGTTTGGCCTGCATGTATGTAAGTGCACCACACGCATGCCTGATACCTGCAGAGGTCAGAAGAGGTAGTTGGAACCCCAGAACTGGAGTTACAGACAGATGTTAGCCACCGTGTGGATGCTGGGAACCAAACTCGGGTCCTCTGCAAGTGCAGCCAGTGCTCTTAACCACTGAACCATCTCTCTAGACCCAAAAATTCTGTTTTAACTCAGTCCCTGAACACAAGTCAATTTTTCCAAAGGGCTCTAGGGTATGTCACATGTTCTGATTGTGCCACAGGCCCGTTAGAACTTTCCCCTGTTGACTATATTTACTGCAGAAGGATTTATTTGAATTTTCATCTGGTTCTTTGAATAGTGGGTAAGCAGGTGTTTGTGCTTCTTGGGGAGAAGGAACGTGTCATCAGGGCAGGAGGTAGCTAGCAGAAATCCAGAACATCTCATGTCTTCCTTTCCTCTACCCGTGCAGGTTCCAGAAGCTGCACCTGGCTTGTGGCTCAGAGCGCTTAACTCTGTGCTCCCCTCTCCAGCCACCAGTCTCTTTGTGTGAGGCTCCTGCCAGTCCCCTACAGCTTCCAGGGGGCAATGTCACCATCACATACAGCTATGCTGGGGCCAGAGCACCTGTGGGCCAGGGCTTCTTGCTGTCTTACAGTCAAGGTAGGCTAGACAGGGAGTGCCCTGGGACCGTTAGAGCAGGAGTAAAAGCCCTGGGGAATACCGAAGGATCTTGAGGGCTGGTCTCTGTGTGCTACCTCTGCAGATTGGCTAATGTGCCTGCAGGAAGAGTTCCAGTGCCTGAACCACCGCTGCGTTCCCGCTGATCAGCGCTGTGATGGGATCGATGCCTGTGGAGATGGCTCCGATGAGGCAGGTTGCAGCTCAGATCCATTTCCTAGCCTGAGGCCAGCCCCTGCCCCCACTGTGCCCTGCAATCTTACCTTGGAAGACTTTTATGGGGTCTTTTCTTCCCCTGGATATTCACACTTGGCCTCAGTTTCCCACCCCCAGTCCTGCCTGTGGCTACTAGACCCCCATGATGGCCGGAGGCTGGCAGTGCGCTTCACTGCCCTGGACTTGGGCTATGGAGATGCAGTACATGTGTATGATGGCGCTGGGCCCCCTGAAACCCCAAGACTGCTACGTAGTCTTACCCACTTCAGCAATGGCAAGGCTGTCACTGTGGAAACCCTGTCTGGCCAGGCTGTTGTGGCCTACCACACAGTTGCTTGGAGCAGTGGCCGGGGCTTTAATGCTACCTACCATGTTCGAGGATACTGTTTACCTTGGGACCGACCCTGTGGCTTGGGCTCGGGTCTGGGGGCTGGAGAAAATCTAGGTGAACGCTGCTATAGTGAGGCACAGCGCTGCGATGGCTCATGGGACTGTGCTGACGGCACAGATGAGAAAGATTGCCCTGGTTGCCCCCCCGGGCACTTCCCCTGTGGAGCTGTGGGCACCCCTGGTGCCACAGCCTGCTACCTGCCTGCTGACCGCTGCAACTACCAGACCTTCTGTGCGGATGGGGCAGATGAGAGACGCTGCCGGCATTGCCAGCCGGGCAACTTCCGGTGCAGGGATGAGAAGTGTGTGTATGAGACGTGGGTGTGTGACGGGCAGCCAGACTGTGCGGATGGCAGCGATGAGTGGGACTGCTCCTATGCCCTGCCCCGGAAGGTCATCACCGCTGCGGTCATCGGCAGCCTCGTGTGCGGCCTGCTGCTGGTCATCGCACTAGGCTGTACCTGCAAACTGTATGCCATTCGCACCCAGGAGTACAGGTCAGTCGGAGTGGGGCTGGCTGTGGAAGAGGGGAGACTGAGGGTGAGATGAGGCCCTTGTGGGTCCAGGAAACAGTGAGCAGGTCCACCTTGAGATGACCTGGGACAAACCATGGCATAGCCCCATCTGTCCCTAGAGTGGGATGAAGGGAAGAGGTCCGTCTAGGCTGGGGCAGCTGCCCTTTCAGGAAGTGACCAGTGACTGAGCGCCCTCCTTCCTTCCAGCATCTTTGCCCCCCTTTCCCGGATGGAGGCTGAGATCGTGCAGCAGCAGGCACCCCCTTCCTATGGGCAGCTCATTGCCCAGGGTGCCATCCCACCTGTTGAAGACTTCCCTACAGAGAGCCCTAATGACGTAAGTCATCCCCCGACTCTAGTCCTGCTAGTACCAGCCTTGCACCCCACTGCGGCTCTGCCACTGCACCACTCTTCGTCCAGCCACTTAGCCCCCCGACTCTGATGTCTGCCTCCTCTCCTTGCAGAACTCAGTGCTGGGCAGCCTGCGTTCTCTGCTCCAGATCTTGCGCCAAGATATGACTCCAGGAGGTCCCTCAGGTGGCCGTCGACGCCAGCGGGGCCGCTCAGTGCGACGCCTGGTTCGTCGTCTCCGCCGATGGGGCCTGCTTCCTCGAGCCAACCCCCCAGCTCGGGCCCCAGAGACCAGACCCCAGGTCACACCTGCTGTTCCCACTGAGGCCCTGGATGGCAGTACAGGTCCAGCCTGTGAGGGTGGGGCAGTGGGAGGGCAAGATGGGGAGCAGGCCCCTCCACTGCCCATCAAATCTCCCCTCCCAACGCCTAGCACATCTCCGGCCCTTGCTACTGTCTCTGAGCCCCCAGGGCCACTGCCTACAGCGCCCCTAGAGCCATCGCTATTGTCTGGAGTGGTGCAGGCCCTTCGAGGCCGCCTCCTGCCCACTCTGTGGCCCCCAGGACCCACTTGGACCCCACCTGGACCCCACACAACAGCTCTGGCCCCAGAGGATGAAGATGATGTGCTGTTAATGCCATTGGCTGAGCCTGGGGTCTGGGTGGTTGAGGCAGAGGATGAACCACTGCTTGCTTGAGGGGCCCTGACCCTCTTTGGGGCTCTAGACATGCTGGCACAACCCTTTAGAGATGGCTCAACTTCCCCGTTGATCTGTATAGCATTGGAAAGTTAGGTTTCCCTCAGGCGGGGCGAGTGCTCACTGAGAGCCCCTTCTGTGTGTGACCAGAGACCACACACCCTGTACCACCACTCTGCCCATCCCACTGCTATCCAGGTGGCTGTGTTAAGAAAAGTTCCTAAAGGATCATAGTCCTGGACACTCCTTGCCAAAAGCCCCACCCAGAAGTGGCCTTAAGCACCAGAACGTCAATTGGATGGAGATCTTCCAGGCTCCAAGGGGAGCATTTGGGCAGGGTGAGGTTTTCCAGCCTCTATCCCGATGGGGCCCACGTAAAGAACACACATGCTTTTGTCCCCTAGTTAGGTCATTGCCCAGGAAATTGAGGAAAAAATAAAGAATCATAAACTTCAGTGCATGGCAAGTTGGCTGTGAGCCTGTATCCTGCCTCTGCCCACCTCTGCTCCCTCACCTTGTTCTTCCTGGAGATGCCTCAGCTCAGCCATCTTCCTGTGTATATCTTCCAACTAACTGCCTGCTCTTGATTTTTATGCTACTCAGAAGAGAGGCCCATTCAAGGAACTGTAAGGACCAACCCTCCACTTTCATCACTGCCTGGGGCCCAGCCCTACACTGACAGGGGTGAGCATCAAGCCTGCAGGCCAGACATCAGGGAACCAGCTGGGCCCTGAAGTCAAGAAAGGGTCCATTTATGGAGTCCTGTGAGTGCACAGAGCAGAGCTGCAGTCTTCCCCAACAGAACACAGGAGCCACAATTCCCATTCTCTCAACCCCTTCAAAGCAGACAAAGGGGGAAAAAAAATCACGCTAAGGTTGTGCAAGTGCCTACATGACCAGCCAAATTTAGGAGATCTCCGTGGAAGAGAGCTGAAATCAGATTCTCACAGTACTGTCATCGGTTGCACTCAAGCTGAATTCCAGGTAGGACAAACAAACTTTAGGCAAGACAACCTCCTTAGAAAAGGCAGTGGGAGCCTGAGCAGTGGTCAGTTAAAGAGCTCTGGAGGGTGAATGAAATGCTGGAACCCTGCCTCTGGTGAGCAAGGTGGCAGAAGCTGCCCTTGAGTTTCAAAAGAAAATTGGCATCCCTAGCAGCAGTTCCCAGGAAACTGGCTCCCCTTGGGCCTTCCCTGAACTTGGTGGAGAGGCCACCACTGTCACACCCCGTAGTCTCTACACAATTATCTCCTTTCCTAGTGAACAAGAGTCTTGAGCAAGCAGAGTTTGTGGACCTGGTTGTATCCCTGGGATCCTTACCACTTGGGTCAAGGAAACCCTAAGCTCTAACTTCACACCCTCACCAGAGGTTGCGGACAGTCCAGGAAACCTGAATCTTGCTTCTGCTCCCTTTGGGCACTCACTCCCACAGGCAAATACTCCTTGCACCCTCCATTCCCACCCCACATCAGGGCCAGTTACATCATCAAGCAGGGATTGCGCTTTCTCCCCCATGCCCCCGCCACAGTCTTTCTTCTTACTGTAGCCACCCTAAAACCCTCCCACCTGTATTTTCATCCCTTGGCCTCTTCCAGACCTTTTCCCTCTTAGAAGGGATTTGCAACATGAATATGGACAAAGATTTAAGGTAAAGTGCTCCTGGTTGGAAAGTGTATCAGAATGTTGTATGGAGTTCTTGAAAGCAGAGTTCACTAGGGAGGTCTGTGCTTAGAGGTAATAGTACCTGAAAGAAGTTCCTCCTCTCCTGGGTTATGTGCCCAGAAGGTGCAAGCAGGAACATATCTTTTGTAAACCACAGTGCAGTCCCAGGGTTGGTAGGAAAGGGAACTGACCTTGTAACCACAGCATGGGGAAACAAACAGGCCTTCCTGAGTGAGGTTGGGGAACTAAGGAGCAGTCACTTAGATTTACTTTTTTTTTCCCTTTTTTGAGACAGGGTCTTGTGTATCTCAAGGCCTCCCAAGAGCTGGGATGCAGCCCACACCAGGTTTATGCAGTGCTGGAGATTGAACTCGGAACTTCATACATGCTAGGGCCGATAGCTTCCTCGGTTCAAGTGTACTTTGACCAGGGCCCAAGAAAAAGAAAAGAGGTGTGTTAGGTAGTTTTCTGCTACTGTAACAAATACCTGAGAAAACTAAAATAAGGGCAGGAGCCAGGCTTGGTGGCACATGCCTTTAATCCCAGCACTCAGGGAGGCAGATCTCTCTGAGTCCTCCAAGGCCAGCCTGGTCTACATAACAAGTCCAGGCCAATTGGGCTACTGGGAGACCCTGTCTCAGAGAAAAAGAGTAGTGGTGTGCACACTATAATCTAGGCCGGCCTGCGTTACATAGCAAGACCCTGACTTAAACACCCAAAATGTTATTTTGGCTCTCGTTTTTTGAGTTTTAGTCTGTGGTGCTTGATGGAAGGAGCAACACCTCATAGCAGGAATTCAAGGCATAGCAGAATTGCTCACTAATAGGTAATGCAGTGGGAGAGGAAGAGACCAGGTCCCACAATCCCCCTGGAGGTCATGCCCCAGTAACTGAAAACCTTCTGTTAAGCCCCCTTCAGAGTGCCAGGGACTGAGACCAAACCATTAACACATGGACCTCTGAGGGATAGTCTAGATTGAAAATATAGGATAAGGGCTGGATAGCTGGCTCAGCTGTTAAGAGCACTGGCTGCTCTCAAAGAGGACCCAGGTTTGGTTCCCTTTAGCCACATGGCAGCTAACAACCATTCTTAACTCCAGTTCTGAGGGATCCATCACCACCTAACCTCTGCAGGCACTGCATGACTTACATGCAGGCAAAATGCTCATTAAAATGTCAAAAAATTTAAAGAAAATATAGCATAAGAGGACTTAAAATGCTATTCAGAGAGATGCCGCTAAGATCAGTCTCAGGAGTGTGGGACCCCTGTGAAGGTTCTTGGGAGAGCAAGCGTTCAACATAAGATAGGGAATCAGGCCAGGTGTAGTGGCGCACCCCTTAATCCTAACACTTGGGAGGCAGCTCTCTTAAATTGAGGCCAGCCTGGTCTCCATAGCCAATTCCAGGTTAGCTGTGGCTATAGGGAGACCATGTCTCAGAAAAAAAAAAAAAAGGGATCAGAGGATTGCAGATGCAGCTCAGCAGTACAGGACTTGCTAGTGTGTGCAAGGCCCTGGGTTCCATCCCCAGCACTGCCAAAAATAGAGAAACACTCTTCAACACATTGATGTTCGGAGCCAGTGATGGCACAGTGGGTAAACGCACCTGACACCAAGTCTAAAAATCCAAGTTCAGTTCCGGACCCGCATAGTGGAAGGAGGGAAACAACTCCCCCAAGTTTTCTCTGATCTTTATGTTCCATGGCACGTGCACACACAATAAAATGTAATTTTTAAAAATTGAGATCAGACTGAATCAGTCCCAGATGACAAAAATACTGGGAATTTGTCCGGAGCAAAACTGTGGTCCTGAACCAGGCTGCAGGCCCTGCTGGAAGGAGAAGAAACCAATACGCACACATCCCTAGCCACCCACAAAAGTGTGCTGGAATTGGGCACGTGTGGTTTGCTAGATGCTGTTCTCATGTATGGCTGACCTAGAACACAGCTGTGCTGTGGGCCTTGTCAGCTCCTCTCTCTCAGGTTCAGGATTTAGACCTGGCTACATGTGGGTCCAAATCTTTATATTTTATTCTTTTTATGTGTATGCGTGTATGTGTATGTGTATGCTTGTAGGTAATTGCACCTGTGTCACGCAATGCCGGAGGAGGACAGAAGAGTCTGTCAGATCCCCTGGAACTGGAGTTACGGACAGTTGTTAGCCACCATGTGGGTGCTGGGATTTGAACCCAAATCTTCTGCAAAAACAACCAGTGTTCTTAACTGCTGAGCCATCTCTGCAGCCTGTGGGTCCAAATCTTAACCCCACTGTCCATAGAGCCTTCTGTTTCTGAGAGTGCTGCTCAGGCCAGTATGCAGCAGCAGACAGTTCCAACCTCCTCTTAGTGAAATGATGGGGAGGGTTCAAAGTGAAACCCACCCTGCACCTGTGGTCCATGGCCGGAGCAAAGAGGCAGAAGTTGTGCTGGAGAACTGTTTCTGGCATCGCAGAAATGAATCCAAGTGACTTCCAGATACTTAAAGCTTGTATCTTTACAATGTTTTCTTTGTGTTTAGTTTTGAGATAGAATTTGCTGTGTAGCCCAAGCTTGTCTCCAACTCAGCATCTAGAGGGATTACATATGTGTCACTATGACTAGGCCCAGCTACTTTACAATATAAAACTTAAAAGTAGGGCTGTGAATATAGCCCAGTGGTAATGTGCTTATCTTACGTGTGTGAGGTCCTGGGTTTGATTCCTAGAATTTCTAAAACTAAAAAATAAGCTGGGCGTGGTGGCACATGCCTTTAGTCCCAGCACTCGGGAGGCAGAGGCAGGTAGATCTGAGTTCAAGGCCTTCTTTCTCCTAAGCTTCCTATATATAATATACTACTTTGTTCTTTTTTAGAATATTTTTTTTCTCTATGTGTATGAGTGTATTGCCTGCGTGTATGGAAGTGCACCCATGTTGTGTGTTGCCCATGGGAGTCAGAAGAGGATATCACATTCCCCTGGAACTGGAGTTACAGACAGTTGTTACCTGCCATGTGGGTGCTGGGAATTGAACCCAGGTTCTCTGCAAGAACAGTCAGTGTTCGCTTGTTTGCTCTCTTTCTTTTTTTTTTTTTTGATCTTTTTGAGACAAGATTTCCCTGTAGCCCCAGCTGTAGGCTAGCCTCAAATTCACAGAGATCCACCTACCTCTACAAGTCCTGGGATTAAAGGCTTGTGCCACCACACCCAGCTAGCCTGTTCTCTTAACTGCTGAACCATCTCCCCAGCAACCTAGACTACTACTTTCTTAAAAAAAAAAAATCCAGACATGTGGCACATGCTTGTAACCCCAAACGTTTGGGAGGTTGGAGGCAAGAGGATCACCATGTCCCAGCACTCAGAGGGAGGCAGAAGCAGGCAGATCTCTGAGTTCCAGGCCAGCCAGGGCTACATAGTTGAGACTCTGTCTCAAAAAAACAAAAAAGATCACCATGAATTTAAGGCCGCCCTGGAGTACAAAGTGAGTTCTAGGATAGCCTAGGCTACAGAGGTGAGATTCCATCTCAAAAAATTAGAGGGTAGGAGAGATGGCATAGTGGTTAAGGGCACTTTCTGGTCTTCCAAAGGACCCAAGTTCAGGTCCCAGCACCCATGTCAGGTGGTTCACAACCACCTGTAACTCCAGTTCCAGGGGATCCAGTACTCTAAATGCCATCTTGCCTCTGCAGGCAACTGCACACGTGGGACACACAAGAGAGAGAGAGAGAGGGAGAGGAGAGCTGCAAATCACTCATGGAAAGCAATGATTGTCAAGGGTCCTTCCTCTTAATGTGCTCTTGCTACAGGGATGCACATGGACATATCAAAGCTGTGAATAAAATAAGATTAAGTAAGCGGTGACTGGGGACTAAAGGCTCTAGTGAGTAAAATGCATTGTGTTTTAGCTGCGAGGAGTACTTTGTGCTCCTTCCAGATCCTGCCCCATAGCTGACCTCCAGGTCAGTGAAGAGGAACCACACATATCCCAGGAGCACTTGGTGCTTCCATTGGAAAAGTCCACTGAGGATAAGCAAAATATACCCCTAGTAATAGAAGTCTTGGAATAGTTAAGGCAAGGAAAGCAGCATAGTATAGAAACAAGGTAGGAGGGAGTCTGGTTTTGGGAAGATCCAAGTGGGAATCCTAATGATGTGCAGGATTGCTTTGGGATCAGGCCACCCACCTACCACTCAAAACCTTACTCATGAAAGGAGCTATCAGTACTTTGGCAGAATTAGGGTGAAGCAGAAAGAGGACACCAGACCATGTGGTGTGTGATTAAGGATGCCTGGGAGGCTGACATGAACAGAAACCCGAAGGGAAAGGGAGCTGAGCAGACAGGGACGGTGAAGTTCACAGAGGTAGACACCATCCACTGTGGGTTAGCTTTGTCTCCCCTTTTGGCTACTGATTAACCCTGGCTTGGTGGACCTGGAGCGGAGAGGAGGTGAAGGAGTCCTGCTTCAACCTACCAGCAAAATAAACCGGCACAAGCAAACCGGCCTCCTGAGCTCTGTTTAGGGATCCCTGTGGCTTAGCCCTGAAGCCACAGAGGGAAGGAGAGAGGCGTGCTAGGGTGACCGACCCTCCACTTCTCCACCTCCTGGCCTATTTCTTTGTCTTTCAAATGAGCCTTTAGTCTGTCTGCCATCCTCTAAGCGGCTGAGCACCCAACTTTGAGATGGAAACAACAGACAAATGGTGCATAGTTCTGGATCCTGGAGCAAAAGACCTCTGGCTTTCCTGGGTCCGGAAATTCTGCCCCCTTTAACTCCCTTACCCATGAACCCCTCCCCCGAAACCTTCTCCGAAACCTTGTCTCTTCCACCCCTCCGTTGGGTTATGCCTTAACCTGGCTCCGCCGTGAGTATTCTCCCAGAGGGAAATGACACAAAGAAAAGGGAGGGGGACAGAAGGAGGGAATCCCGCTTACATCACTGCTCATTAGCATATCTGACCTCATCAGGGGGCGGGGCAATTTCCCCAGGTGTGGGGAGGGAGGGCGGTATTTAAAGGGAAAAGCTGACAGTGCTGCCGAGTGAGGGAACCGGTGCTGGGAGCTGCAGGCTGCACTCGCACGCCGATGCACACGGACCTTAACACCAACATGGACACGGACACAGAAACCACAGCACTTTGTTCTTCCAGCAGCCACCAGGCCTCCCCACCAGGGACACCCACACCAGGTGAGGGCAAAGCTGAATAGGTTCGGGTTGAATCCATGGGTGGGGAAACTGAAGCTTTGGTAGGCAGGTCAGTACTAGGGCTCAGTCAGCAAGAAGGGAAGAGCGAGTCAAGCAGCAGAGAGGATCCCGCACATAGGTCTGCACTGCTAAGGTGGAGGGAGAGAGGAGCTGTCCAGATGCCCCTCCCCCAACACTCCAGGGCTTTGCTAGGGAAACTGGTACTCGGCTCCTAGGTCAGCCTCATCCCTGATAGGCTGGGACCCACCAGAGGGTAGGGAGGAAGGAAAGGGGCAGCCCACAAGCCTGGGAATCACCAGCTGAAGGGCTGCCCTGGGGACCTGTTGTAAGCGTTTCTTCCAGCTCCGGCCTTGGCTGCCTGCCAGATATTGATCCTGTGCTATTTACAGCCTCTCTCCATCCCCCTTTTGTTGTGTCTGTTGTTGCTCCTCCGGTTATCCCAATCCTTGCGTCGGCACCCTCCCTCTCCCCCTACCCTCTCCACCTCTACTTCCCCATGAACACACTATTCTCTCCCACTCACTGGGACAGCTGAGGATGCAGAAAGATTCTCTCACACACAACCGTACCCTGGGAATGCTCACTTATGGGGGCACGAGAAACAAAGCCCCTCTAACACATACACACACCCCAGACAGAGAGCCCGACACACACATCATCCTACCAAGCCAGGGAAACAGGCTCCCTACAAAGTTTTTATTGTGCAAAATCTAAGCAGCAGCTTCAGCTCAGCCCTCTCAGTTGGAGGATTATGAGATGCAGGAAGCAATAGGAGGCAGGGTCCATTAGTGGAAAAATGGACAGCTTCTCCCAACTCACCAGGCCAGCAGCCTAGTCTAGGAGTGTGCCTATGTCAGTGTAAGGTGTGAGTGGGTGTGCAAGCCTGTGCACAAGGGCTTCCCCTACATGTTTTGTATAGGTTGTGGCTCAGATCACAATGGGAAAGTATGGTGCTAGCTTCTTGAAAGCTTGTCATCTTAGGTTTCTGGGTAACTTTAGTGTAAGAGGCTAAAGATTCTCAGTTCCTCAGGGGTCATAGTCTTTAACTGGGTGAAGCAGAGCAACCTGAATTAAGTCCTCAGCAGATGGTAGGTGTACCTCCCTCCTGGCTTGCTTTTCTCGGCCCCTCTAGAAGCAGATGCTATACTTCTGAAGCAGAAGCCAGAGACACTGTTGGCAGAGTTGGACAGGAGTGGGCCACCGCCTGCCCCCGGGGCCCCCAGACGAAGAGGCAGCATGCCTGTGCCCTACAAGCACCAGCTACGGCGGGCCCAGGCTGTAGATGAACTTGACTGGCCACCTCAAGCCTCATCCTCTGGGTCTTCTGATTCCTTGGGCTCAGGAGAGACAGCCCCTGCCCAAAAGGATGGCATCTTTAAGGTCATGCTCGTGGGGGAGAGTGGCGTGGGCAAGAGCACTCTAGCAGGCACATTTGGAGGTCTCCAGGGAGACAGTGCTCATGAGATGGAGAATTCAGGTATTTGGGGACACCCTGTTGGGATTGAAGGGGCTCTAGGGCCCTAGTCAGGAATCAAAGTGCTCCTGGAGGACAGAGCCCAAGAGAAGCTTCTCTAATGCTTTCTGTACTAGCCTCCCTGGAGAGGATTCCCTGATGCTGGGAGTGATGGTGTTCCTGGTTACTAGGTCTCACAAGTTGGGGAACCTCCTCACAGGCTTTATCCCCTCTATTTCCCAACAGAAGACACCTATGAGCGACGTATCATGGTGGACAAAGAAGAAGTGACTTTAATTGTCTATGACATCTGGGAACAGGTAAGGACTCAGATTCAGCTGTGAGCAGGTGATGGAGCTGAAGAATGGGAAGGGCAGTCTGGCTGAAGGCCGGGGGACTGTAGGTCCTGGCTTCAACGTGAGCCAGAACATGGCTTTTCATTTTACCACCTCAGAGACAAAGGCCCACCACAATGTATCTAACACATGGTCATAAGACCCACGGTTTCCCCAGGACCTTTCTGCCTAGACAAAAGTTAGACTCTGAATCTGACAAACTCTTCAGCTTCAAGTCAGGCTAGACACCCAGAAATTGACCCAAGCATAAATATTTCATCCTGGGAGTCTGATGTGACAGGACAAAAGGTCGGGGCTCTAGAGTAACAGGAGAGGGGAGGAATATGTGAAGACTTCTGAGTACTTGAACATAATATTACTATGTAGAAATGAGATACTAAATTATAAGTTTTTTGTTTATTTGGGGAGGGGTCAGGGTCTCGTTTGTAGCCTGTACTGATGTGGAACTCATAGCAATCTTCTTGTCTCAATCTGCTGAGTGCTGGGATTACATTTGTGCATCACAATTCCTGGTTTATGCTGTGTTGGGACTCGAACCCAGGGCCTTGTGCATGCTAGGCCCTTAGCTACATCCTTAATCTCTACATATTCGTGAATAACATTCTTTTCTGAATCAATCTCTTAAGCCTGGGGTTGGTGAGAGGGCTCAGCTGGTAAAGGAGTTTGCCACCATGCCCAGAGACCCAAGTTCAATTCCCAGGACCCACATGGTGGAAGGAGAGAACCAATCCCCAAAAGTGCTGACTTCTATGCAAGCTCAGTAGCACACATGTGCCCCCACCACACACACACAGACGCACGTGCACACACAAAATAAGCCTAAGGAAGAAGATGGCTAACCTAGTCTGAGATCTTATTTCCCCATTTCTCCCATATGGAGTTCACATCACTAACTTCTCCCTCCTCCACAAAGTCTCTGGGTTTGGAGATTCTGCCATCAACTAGCAAGCGGCTTTGCTCTCACAGTTGGATTCCTCATCATGAGATACAGGTTCCAGGCTGAGTCCCTATGCCTCCGGCCCTAACATTCTCTGGTGCCCCTGTTGTCTGCAGGGGGATGCAGGTGGGTGGCTGCAGGACCACTGCCTTCAGACGGGGGATGCCTTTCTCATCGTCTTCTCAGTCACGGATCGAAGAAGCTTCTCCAAAGTTCCAGAGACCCTTCTTCGGCTCCGGGCTGGGAGACCCCACCACGACCTACCTGTCATCCTTGTCGGAAACAAGAGTGACCTGGCCCGCTCCCGGGAGGTATCACTGGAGGGTGTGTATCCTGAAACCCACTCCATACTTGCAATCTCAAGAGGTGACTTTCCAGGTCACTCTTCTCCCCGAGGCCTTTTACCCTCACCTGTGCATGCACTTGTCTGCATTTGGCCCTGGAGTCAGGGCAGAGCCCCATTACCTAGCTCCCGGGTACCTTCAATTGCCCTCCATTCCTCCTGCTCTCTTGCTCTTCCCTCGCACCTCCCCTGCCCCCCGCACACGATCCCAGGTCTTGGAGATGGGGGTTCGGTAGTCCCATCCCCTCTCCTTTCCCGCGGGCCTGCGCTGGCCCACCCTAGCCACAAGCTGCGGGGTGGGCGCCTGAGCTGCCGCTTCCCTCAGAGGGCCGCCACCTGGCTGGAACGCTGAGCTGCAAGCACATCGAGACGTCGGCCGCGCTGCACCACAACACTCGGGAGCTCTTCGAGGGCGCAGTGCGCCAGATCCGGCTGCGGCGGCTCCGGGGCCGCGCGGGAGGCCAGCGGCCAGAGCTAGGCAGCCCCGACGGCCCCGCGCCGCCCGCGCGCCGCGAGAGCCTCACCAAGAAGGCCAAGCGCTTCCTCGCCAACCTGGTGCCGCGCAACGCCAAGTTCTTCAAGCAGCGCTCCAGGTCGTGCCACGACCTCTCAGTGCTCTGAGCGGCTGTCGCCAAGGCCACTGCCGTCTCCATGGCCACCGCGCCCTCCGCTCGCCCCCTAGTCTAGGAAACCAAAAATGCGCAGGACGCCCAGGTGCGAGCGAGAGGAGGGCTCGCCGGCCACCGCACCCACGCCTGGGCACCTCGCCCCCCACTGCGCTCGAGGCGTGGACGCCACCTCGGGGGCCCATGGCAGCGTCGGGAAAGAAATCAGCCCTGCAAGGTTTTGTTTTGTTTCGTTTAATTAGCTCGCGCTTGACCGCCTCTCCTGTAAAGAGACTCTAAAAAGTAGAACTGGAAAAGTGCTTTGTAAACTCCTGGATGGAGTTGACATCCTTGGTACTCTGAACATGCCTCACTTTTAAGAAAGTTCAAAGGAAAAAACCCAGAGAGACTCTTCCAGAGATTTCTGATAATGTTTTCTTATTTGCTGCCCTTAAGAAGTTGTTAAAGGCAAGGATCTAGAAGTGCTATTCCTGAGATTAGACTGTGATTTACCATTCCATGTGGCACTTGCCCTTTAAGGTTATTGAAGTTAAGGTATGGGCAGATTTTCTGCCCTAAGGCAGAGCTGAGTGGTAGCGACCCCTTTAGCCCAGGGCCCAGGAAGTGCCAGCAAAGGGTCACCCCTTTCCTTTACAATAAAGACTTTTTCTATTGCTGTCTCTTCATGTTGGCTTTCTGTTCTTGTAGTCCTCAGAGAAGGAGCAGATGTGGATAGATGCTGCTGTTACAGGCAAGAAAACTTGGGGGGCCTGAGAAGCAAGGGACCTAAAAGTCCAGGGAAGGTCTGGAACTGACTTGGTCCTGGGGTAGACCCTTAAAGAGTCAGAGCTAGAGAGAAACAGACCTGCTAGAAGTACGGGGACCCAGTCTGGATGCCATCTCTTTATCCTTCCCCATCCTTCAGGGAACAGGCAGGAGGCTACTTTAGTTCCAGACTTACCCAACTTTGACTTGGTTTGGCTCAAGGTGGGGGCTACATCTCCCATGGATGCCTATTACCTGGGGCCTGATGAGGTGGGCTTGTACCTTCCTTGTCAGGGCCCCACAGCCCCAGCTGTCACCTGCAAAGCCTGTGTGAGAACTGAAGCTGTCACTGCCTCCCCTGGGGACACCCACGCCTGCTGCTGCCTGATCCATGAATTTGAACAAAGGGAGCAGAGGCAGCAGCTCTCCTCACCTCTAGACATTCAGTGCAGCTATCTGAGTATGGGAGAGAGAGCCAGGCCTCCAACCTACCACATCAGCCTCCTAGAAGTTGGTAGAAGGAGGTCAAGTGCTTCTTGAGTCCTTGCAGCTGACAGAGCTGGGGGTCTGGGCAGCCCAGCATAGAGATAAGATGGTAATATAAATGAAATTATCCTTAGGGATAGATTTGACTGCATCTGTTAATTTCTTAAAGACTACAGAAGGTGTTACTGTCTCTTTTACAATGGAAGAAACAGTTTAAGTAGCTTACCTGTAGTTATCCAGTAAGCAACAGAGTTGTGATTCCACTGTGTGCTTGCTTTGAATCTAGCTTTAAATTTGAGATTCCCCTTCCATGAAGATGGAAGAGGTTGAAGTATAATAGAAAAGATTCAGGGACACAATGGGCAGAGTCACGTGGCTGTGGTGAAAGGCCTGAGAAATTGCAGGGCTCTAGTGGGAGGGAGCAGGCTCTAAACTGTGTGAATAGAGGCAGTTCAGCTTGGAAAATGCAGGAAAATACACAGGGCCAATAAGGGACCAGATGGTTGTACAGTTGGGTTGAAACCTCAGGGACATGAAGAGGAGGGGTAAGAGATGAACATGGAAAAGATTTGGAGCCCTACCACAAAGGACCTTAAATGCCAGGCAAAGGAGTTTGTGCCTAACTGCAGGAAGTGAGTCATTGAAGGTCTCTAAGTGTAGACGCGACATGTTAGATGGTCCTTGGGGAACAGGAGGCTGGTAGAATTGTGCTTGGACTGCAGTAGCAGAGGCAAGACTGTGGAACTGAGTTAGGGGACTGGGAACAGTGGCACATACAGAAGGTAATGATGCGTCATCCTAGCGGGAGGCAATGGAAAAGAACACGAAGCACAGGCTTGAGGGCCAGCGCCGATGGGACTTGGTCTAACACTCAAGAGACTCAACAGGGGGATCATGAGTTTGGACCTAGCCTGGGCTACAACAGAGAATTCAAGACCAGCCTAGACTACGTGGGAAAGCCTTGTCTCAAAAGCAAACAGTGGAGGAGATGGCACTGGCTGTTCTTGCATAGGACCTAGGTTTGGTTCCCAACACCTACACAGTGATTAACAACCATCTGTAGCTCCAGTTCCAGGGGGTTCAATGCCCTCTTCTAGGCTCTGCAGGCATCGTGGGACACAGGTGCACTTACATACATGCAGGCAAAACACTTATGCACATAAAATTAAAAAAATTTCAAAAACAAAATACCAAGAGCTGGGCGTGATGGTGCACACCTTTAATCCTAGCACTCAGGAGGCAGAGACAGGTGGATCTCTGTGAGTTCAAGGTCAGCCAACTTGGTCTATATAGTGAGTTCCAGGCCAGCTGAGGAGCCTATTCTGTTTCTAAAAGTAGACACAAAATAATTGTACATATTTGTGGAGTACAGTGTGATAGCTAAATCAGTCTACAAAAACTGAGTCTTAATCAGTTAATTCTAATCGAACTCTATACTTGGGCTGGGGAGGTGGCTCAGAGATGAAAGCATTTGGAATTCTTGGCATTCATGTAAACCTTTAATCCTAGCACTCAGGAGGCAGAGACAGGTGGATCTCTGTGAGTTCAAGGTCAGCCAACTTGGTCTATATAGTGAGTTCCAGGCCAGCTGGGGCTACGGGGAGACCCATCTCAAAAAGGCCAAATAAATAAATAAATAAAAGATTGGTGCAAGTACAAAATGACAGGAATGCATGAGGATCTAGGGTTGGGGTAATAATGGGAAGAGGTGGTGTCTTTGTTACTCTTCCTGTTCCTGTGATAAAACGCTCACAAAAGCAATTTAAGTGTCAAGGGTTTATTTTGGCTCACAGTTGGAGGGTACGGTCTGTCGTGGAGGGGTAGACCTGGTGGTCGGAGCTTGAGGCAGCTGGTCACATTGCATCTACAGTGAAGCAGTAAAGAGTGACAAACACTCAGGTTCAGATAGCTTCCTCTTAAAAAAAAAAAAAAAAAAAAAAGTATAGGGCTAGAGAGATGGTTAGCAGTTACCAGCACTGGTTGTACTTAAAGAGATGTGAGGTTTGCATGTTTTCATCAGATACAAAGTCTCTGTGACCCAACAATGACAAGCCATGAAAGTGCTGGGGAGAGGAGCTAGGGAGCTGGGTAATCAGAACACAGGAAGGTTACTTTTTTTTTTTTTTTTTTTTTTTTTTTTTTTTATCTTTTTGAAGCAGGGTCACCCTGTAGCCCCAGCTGTAGACCAGGCTGGCCTTGAACTCACAGAGATCTGCCTGCCTCTGCCTCCCAAGTGCTAGGACTACAGGTGTGTGCCACCACGCTTGGCTGAAGGTTACTTTTTTGGTGTTATTTTATTTTATTTTTTCAGCTAGGGCTGGCCTTGGAGTTGCTATGTAGCTGAGGATGGCCCAGATGTCCTAATTCTTCTGCCTCTGCTTCCTGAGTACTCTGACTACAGGTGCCAACCATCATGCCTGGTTTTATTTGGTACTGTGGCATCATGCATGCTGTACAAGCACTCTCCCAACTGAGCCACATCCTCAATTCTTAGTGGGGTTGTTTTTTGTTGTTGTTTGTTCAGAGACAGAGTTCTGTGTAGCCCTGGCTGGCCAGGAACTCACAATGTAGACCAGACTGTCCTTGAACTTAGAGATCTCCCTACCACCTTGCCCAGCCTCCTAGTATTTTTTTAATTAAAAATTCCTCTTTTGCTGGGCATGGTGGCACACGCCTTTAATCCCAGCACTTGGGAGGCAGAGGCAGGCAGATCTTTGTGAGTTTGAGGCCAGCCTGGTCTACATAGTGAGTTCCAGGAAAGCTGGGGCTACAAGGAAACCCTATCTCAAAAAGACCAAAAAAAAAAAAAAAATTACTCTTCAGTCTGGCACGGTGGTGCATACCTTTAATCCCAGCACTCGGAGGCAGAGGCAAGTAGCTCTCTGTGAGTTTGAGGCCAGCCTGGTCTCATAACAAGTTCCAGGCCAGCTAGGGCTATAGGGAGACTCTGCCTCAAAAAAAATCTATATGTGTGTGTGTGTGTGTGTGTGTGTGTGTGTGTGTGTCTGTGTCTGTGTCTGTGTAATTTGTGTGTGTGTGAGCATATACATGCTATGGTGTACATGTGTAGTCAGAGGCTAACTTGCAGAAATTGGTTCTTTCCTTCTGCCGTGAGGGTCCTGGGGATTGAACTCTGGTGATCAGGCTCAGTGGTAAGTGCCTTTACTCACTGAGCCATCTCACTGGCCCCTGTTTTTGTTTCTGAGACATGATCTCACACTGTAACCCAGGCTATCGTTGTACCTTCAGCAATCCTCCTGCCTCAGCCTCCCAAGTACTGGAATTACAGGTATAAGCCACCACATCTGGCTTTGAATTTTCAATCATGGCATTTATTGCTTGTTAAAGAATAAATAAGGATAAAGCCAGGCATGGTAAGTACACACCTGTGATACCAGAATTCATGAGGTAGAAGCAGAAGTTCAAGACCATCTCAAAAAACAAAACAAATAGGGGCTGGAGAGATAGCTCAGCAGTTAAGAGCACTGGCTGCTCTTGCAGAGGACCCAGGTTTGGTTCCCAGCACCCACATGGCAGCTAACAAGCACTCATAACCCCACTTCCAGAAGATCCAACGCTTCTGTGGTCATTACACATATATGGCTCACATATATGCAGGCAAATCACTCATATATACAAAATAAAAATTAAAGACAAGCGCTGTGGTACACACCTTTAATCCTAGCACTCGAGAGGCAAAGGCACGCCAGATATATGTGAGTTCAAGGCCAGCTTGGTCTACATAGTGAGTTCAGGCCAGCTGGGGCTACAGGGAGATCCTGTCTCAAAAAAAAAAAAAAACAAAAAACAAATAAACATCGAAATATAGAAATTAAAAACTAAAAAGACAAATAACCATAATAAGTTAAAATAAACAAGCTTGATGTGGTAACACATACCTTTAATTCCAACACTCAGAAGGCAGAGGCAGGTCAATTTCTATGAGTCTGAAGCCAGCCTGTATACATAGAGAATTCCAGGCCAGCCAGGGGTACATAGTGAAACGCTGTCTAGAAAGAAAGGAAGGAGGGAGGGAGGGAGGGAAAGAAAAGAAAGAAAGAAAGAAAAGAAAGAAAGAAAGAAAGAAAAAGGAAGAAAGAAAAAGGACATAAAAATAAAGACAAGGGGCTGGAGAGATGGCTCAGCAGTTAAGAACACTGACTGTTCTTACAGAAGACCCAGGTTCAAATCCCAGCACCCACATGGCAGCTAACAACTGTCCATAACTCCAGTCCCAGGGGATCCGACAACCTCTTCTGTCCTCCGCGGGCATTGCATGACACAGGTGCACTTACCTACATGCAGGCAATACACACATACACATAAAATAATAATAAATAAAATATTTTTAAAAGTAAAGAGAAGGGGCTGGAGAGATGGCTCAGCGGTTAAGAACACCAGTTGTTCTTGCAAAAAGACCCAGGTTCGAATCCCAGCACCCACATGGCAGCTGACAACTGTCCGTAACTCCAGTTCCAGGGGACCTGGTGACTTCTTCTGCTCTCCGCGGGCATTGCACGACACGGGTGCCCTTACCTACATTCAGGCAATACACTCATACACATAAAATTAAAAATAAATAAATAAAGTATTTTTTAAAAAAAGTAAAGACAAAATAAACTGTCAATATTAAGGAGAAGAAGGACAAGTCCTGAGTATAGATAGATGAAGGCAGGGAAGCAGAAGGTAGTGGAGGAACCAAGAGTGAGAGTGTTGTAGCTAAGGCAGGGAAGGGAGCATGTTTCTGGAAGGAAAATAGCAGCAGTAGTCAGGTATGGCACACAACACAAGCTCCCCCCACCCCACCCCAACTCAGCCAGTCCCATCAGCCAGACCCATCTGTGTGTTCCCTCTTGACGCCTACGGGAAAGAGCTCAGAACAGACAGAAGCTAAAGCCAGGCTCCCGCCAGGCTAGGGAAAGGTCTTCTCTGAGAGTCAGGCCAGTCCTCTGCCCAAGGCAAAGTAGAATGATTGGCCTGGGCTGTGGTGAGATGTCAGCAAATAGCCTTTGGTCCCAGCTCCCCGTGCCAGGTCAGATCCCCAGGGAGTCTCTTAACCACTGTGGTTATGTCTTGAAGCTCATGCTCCCTCACCATCTCCTAATGTTCCCATAACCCTTTTCCCACAAGTCCACCACAATGCTCAGACCATGTGTGCTCTCCCTTGAATGGCCAGACAAAGAGGGCAGTTCTGTGTCAAGAAAGGTATCTTTTAAGCTGGGCATGGTGGCGCCTCCCTTTAATCCCAGCACTTGGGAGGCAGAGGCAGGCAGATCTCTGTGAGTTCAAGGCCAGCCTGGTCTACATAGTAAGTTCCAGGTCAACTGGGGCTACAGGGAGACCCTGTTTCCAAAAGACCAAAAAAAAAAAAAAAAAAAAGAAAAGTGTCTTTTACTTCAGGCTTTTGCTACAGTTGTGACTTTAGGCCCTGTTGCCTAAAGAGACTGTCAGAGACTAGCTTTAGAGGTTCTCCTTTCCTGAAAGGGTGCCAGTGTTGTGGGTAGAAGTCTCTTGGGAATCTCAGAGTCCACACATCTTTTTTTATTAATCTATCAATTTTCAGTCCACACCGATCTAAGTATATTTTTCTTGGAATTTTAACTTTCATCCACAAATTCTGAAGACATTTTGTACCCTTCAAGTACTAAGCATATGCAATATGCCAGGCACTGTGCTGGGAAAACAAACACGCATACGACATGATCCCCACTCCTCAAGTAGCTTTCAGTTAAGCTGGGGAGGTGGAGGCGATAGTGAGGCAAACTAAACCACATTCTGACTAACCATGGACCATGTTGTGTACTCTGTCTAGGACTAGGCTTAGGAGCTGGGCCTTAGAGGACTTGCAGGCTATAAATAGGTGGGGGAAAGAAGAAAAACATTCATTGTGAAAAAGCAACTGCATGAAGAAGCCCACCTCCTCCCTATGCAGAAAGCAGTAAAATTCGGGTAGACGGTGCTGTCAGGTTGTCCAGAGCCCCCAAAGCAGGCAGAGGCACACTGCTCCTCAATATTTTCAAAAACGTTTTTTGATCTATTTTTAAGTGCACAAGTGCTTTTGCCTGCATGTATGGGAAATGCACACAGTGTATGCAGTGTCTGCGGAGGCCAGAAGAGTGTGTCAGATCCCCTGGAACTGGAATTATCAATGTTGTTACCTGCCACATGGGTGCTGGGAACCGAACAACCTGTCTTCCTCTAGAGCATCCACTGCTCTTAACCGCTGAGCCATCTCTCCAGCCCAATCCTTTCTAATCTTGTTGGCTCTCTGATGGATATGCCCAACATCTTTTCCATCTATTTGATTTTTTTTTTTTTTTTTGTGGTACTGGGGATTGAATGTAGGGTTTGAGACATGCAGGTAAGCACTCTACCACTAAACTGAGACCCTCCCCTTTTATAAATTAAAAGAATTTTTTTTTTGGTCTTTTTGAGACAGGGTCTCCCTGTAGCCCCAGCTGTCCTGGAACTCACTATGTAGACCAGGCTGGCCTTGAACTCATAGAGATCCGCCTGCCTTTGCCTCCCCGAGTGCTGGGACGAAAGGCGTGCGCCACCACGCCCAGCTATTCTTTATTTTTTAATTTTTGAGACAGAGTCTAAGTTGCCGTAGGCTGGCCTTGTATTCACTCTGTAGCCCAGAGAGATTTTGAACTAGTAGTTGTTCTCCCTCAGCCTCTGGGTACCTGGGATTACAGGCCTGACTTCATGTATTTGAATACAGATGCCAGTCTTCCATAGCTTGGTAGCCTTGTAAAACTAAAGCTGTAAATATGAATTCAAGGGGCCGGAGAGATGGTTAAGCAGTTAAGAACACTGAGTGCTCTTGCAGAGGACATAAGTTCAGATCCCAGCACCCATGTGGTGGTCAACAACTGTCTGTACCTCCAGTTCCGGGGATCCAGTGCCCTGTTCTGATCTCCTTGGGTATCGAACGACATGGGTATACTTACACACATTCAAGCAATGCACTCATACACATAATATAAAAATAATAAAGTCCAGTTTGGTTTACACAGTGAGTTCCAGGACAGTTGGGGCTACAAGGAGACCCTGTCTCAAAAAAGTTAACATATTTTGAGAGTAATCAAATTGTTCATTAAGCCTGTCACAAATGGAAGCAAAGCTCTGACTTGTCACTCAGAGGCAATTCTATCAGGAGATGGCTGAGTACCAATTACCACTGCTTTTGACATGAAAGAAATGGAAAAACATGTCAACATAATGCTGCCCTTTAAGTTCTGGAATGTAGGGCAGGCAGGATGGCTCAGCAGGTAAAGGTGCTTGCCACCAATTCCAACCTGAGTTTGATCCCTGGAATAAAAAAATAAATAAATAAAAGAATGTGGGGCTGGAGAGATGGCTCAGCAGTTAAGAACACTGGCTGTTCTTGCAGAAGACCCGGGTTTGAATCTTAGCACCCAGAGGTAGCTAACAACTGTCTGTAACTCCAGTTCTAGGGCATCCAACAGCCTCTTCTGTCCTCTGCAGACATTGCATGACACAGGTGCACTTACATACATGCAGGCAATACATACATACATATAAAAATAACAAAAAAATATTTTTTTAAATGTAATAAAAATTGGGGCTGGAGAGATGGCTCAGCGGTTTAGAACACTGACTGTTCCTGTAGAAGACCTGAGTTCAAATCCCAGCACCCACATGACAGCTAACAGCTGTCCGTAACTCCAGTCCCAGGGGCTCTGACAGCCTCTTCTGTCCTCCAAGTGTACTGCATGACACGGGTGCACTCAACCTACATGCAGGCAATACACGCATACACAAAATAAAAATAAATAAAACATTTTAAAAAAATGAAAAAACAAGGTGTGGTTTAATCCCAGCACTTGGGAGGCAGAGGCAGGTGGATCTCTGTGAGTTCAAGGCCAGCCTGGTCTACATAGTGAGTTCTAGGACAGCTGGAGTTACAGAGAGACACTGTCTCAAAAAGACCAAAAAATACATAAATAAGTGAAAATATCAGAAAGGAAATCTCTAGGGTGGGACTAGGACGTGGGAACCAACCGACAGGTAGTGTAAATTTGTTTGGGGGAAGTCAGGAGGGTTACGAGACAAAAGACTGGAATAGTGCTCTAGGATTCTTCTCAAGGTCAGACAAAGCAAAAGCATGAGGTACCCTAGAGATAGCTAGGGGGGGCTCACCTCGAGTTTTCAGAACTATCTCCTTGTGATCTGCCTGTGCAGAGTCTCAGGCATAAAATAAGTGGGTTAGTGAGATTTGTAAGTGACAAGCTGTACATACGTAGCACTTGTAAGCTTGAGACTTGAACCCGGGAATGGGTTTAATTTCACATTTCCCACCTACCCTTGAGAGCATGAGGACAGGTAGGAAGTCAAGAGAATACACTTCCAGAGGAATGGGAATCCTGACAGTGACAGGCCACCAAGTTCTAAACCTTCACACTCAGTATCTCATTTACTCCTCATGATCCCCTAGTGAATTAAGTACCACAGCCATTCCTAAGATGAGAGACCTCAAACTTCAGCAGCTACTGTGATAGAAAAGGAACCCAAATCATGGAGTTCCGTGTGCCTCCCACGTGACTCTTCTACTACAAGGTGACCGTCTCCCAGTTTTCTTGAACGAAAGGTTGAGGAGGAGACTAATACTCAGTCCACCTCATTCTAAACAAGCAGGCTTCTGAATACCTGAAAGCTGACTGAAACGCTCTTACTTTCTGGAACACTGGTAAGAGTTTGACAAGTATCTGATTTCCAAGGTCGTCATTTCCCCTTCCAAACCTAGCACTGGCTGGATCCTTTCCAGGCAACCTCATCCATCTAGCCACTGCTCTGAAAACAAAAGTGCCTAATGGCTCTGTCGTAACTTCAGCCAGCTCCTTAAGGGCTCTTGAGAAGAGATCATCTGGAACAGGTACCAGAACTCATCCAACTTTTAAAAGTAGTATTAGATCAGCTCTTTCCTTGCGCCCACCTTTTCCTATATGGTATCAGTTGGTGGTCAGCTTCACCTCACATTCACAAAGCTCTCAATCAGGAGAAAATCTTGAGAACAATCTGGTTCTGGATATTTAGTACAAAAGCTGGGAGGGAAGAGAGATGACGAGTGGAGTTAGACGATTCAGACACACGGCTTCTCAGACCAAAATCCCTTTCTTGTACCCAGCTCATGACTGTTGACTTCACCTGGTTGCTATGGAAACATCAGTCTCTGGTGGATGGAAAGCAGCACTTTAGACAGGAAGTATCACAGGCTACCATGGTAACACCAAAAACAGTAGACATGAATCCTTTCTCCTGGAGGAGAATGGATGAAGCCGCTGGAGAAACTAAGCAGGAAGGGGGTTTGGAAAGCTGGGCTCTGACTGAGAGGGATTGAATGTAACAGACATGTCTTATGTGCAAGGCAAAAGGCAGAATGAGAGAGACTTGTATGGCCTCACCAGACCACAGCCGTCTAGGAAAAGAGTTTGCAAAGAACAGTAAATGCAGAATGAGCTAGATGCTCATGCCTGTGATCCCCACACTTGGTAGGCTGAGGCAAGGTAACTGCTGCAATTTTGAGCCCAGCCTGGGTAGAGAGATGGCTCAGTGGTTAAAAGCACTGACTGCTCTTGTAGAGGACCCGGGTTCGATTCCCAGCACCCACATGGCAGTTACGAACCGTCCTTAACTCCAGTTCCAGGGGAATCCGAAGCCCTCTTCTGACCTCCATGGCATTGCACGACACGGTGCACTCACATACATGCAGGCAATACACTCATACACATAAAATATTTTAAAAAATAAACAGCCAGTGAAATGGTAGTTAATGGTTGCTGGGGAAGGGAGAGATGTTTTCTTCAGTGGTATAGCCACGGGCAAATTGCCCTGGCATCTGTAAATAACCCCTCACCCACGCTCCTTTAAGTAACTTTAATATAAAAAAAATTAATTTAAAAAAAAAAAAAAAAAAAAAAAAAAGAACAAAACCTGCTGTGCTACCAAAAACCAAACAAAACCAAACAAAAACCACAGAATGAGACCCACAATAGGACAATGCTAGAAAGGCATATTACTATATTAACTCCAAAGAGGAAGAGGAAGCTTTAGGTTCTCACAGGACAGGACTTTGACCAGCAGAGGAAAGATGAGCAAAAACAGGAAGCAGGGCAGGGCCCAGGGCTCAGTGCAGGGTGCTCACTTCCAGAGGACTCTGAAGTCAGGCTGTTCAGAGTAGAATCTCAAATTTGCTAACAGATTATATGGTAATTT
>NW_008343597.1:1645154-1686083 GCF_000622305.1 Nannospalax galili | reverse complement strand
CTCTCTCTCTCTCTCTCTCTCTCTCTCTCTCTCTCCCCCTCCCTCTCTCTCCCTCCCTCTCTCTTTCTCTCCCTGGTAAAGTTTTTGTTAAATCCACAGAATTTTTAAAAAGTTAATAACTTTGGATCTATTTCCTCGTTTCAAAGTAGAAAACACAATTACCCTAGTCAGTTGTGAAGACTAAAGGACCGTACAGAATGCCCACTCGACGACAAACCCTACACAAATGTTATCAACTATGTCAGTTCTTACCACCTAGTTTTTCAGAGCAACAGCATCTTTTCACTGTCCAAGAATCATTGATTCTCACTAGACCCCCTTCACAGGAAGGGGACGGACTGTGATATGATTTCTCCCTTCAGGTCTTGTTTTTTTGAAACACAGTCTGGCCTATGTAGCTCAGGCTGGCCTTGAACTTGTGATCCTATGTAGCTCAGGCTGGCCTTGAACTTGTGATCCTCCTGCTTCTGCCAACCAAGTAGCTGAATTCACAGGTGTGTTGCCATCACGCCAGCTGTTTTTAACTTTTTTCTTCGTGTATCAGGTCTAAAGGTTCACAGGTCATGCTCCCATGATCCTCACTGGTAGGTCATATCGGGGGAGTCTTAGAGTCTAAGAAGGAGGGTATGTAGAAACCCTCCAACAAGAACACAGCAAGCTAGGGGGCTCACAACGAGAATCTCAGCATTTGGGAAGCTAAGGCACGTAGATTGCCCCAAATTCAAGACCAACCTCAGCTGCATAGTGAGTTCCAAGCAAGCTTGGTCTACAGTGTGAACCCTGTCTCAAAACACACACAGACACACACAGACACACACAGGCACACACACACACACACACACACACACACACACACACACACACAGAGTAGAAACTGGGTATATTGACTGATACCTGTAATCCCAGCACTCAAGAGGCTGAAGCAGGTCTGTCATAGGTTTGAAGCCAATCAGGCTAACAGAAAAACTTTGTCTCAAACAAACAGAAGAACACAACAATTTAGAGATTTTATTTATTTATTGGTCTTTTATTTTGTCTTTTTGAGACAGGGTCTCATTGTAGCCCCAGCTGTCCTGGAACTATGTAGACCAGGGTGGCCTTGAAGTCACGGAGATCCACCAGCCTCTGCCTCCCAAGTGCTGGGATTAAAGGCGTGTGCCACCACACCCAGCCGAGATTTTATTATTTTATATATGTGTATATGTCTGTGTGAATGTATGCCATGTGTGTACAGGTGCCCATGGAGGCCAGAAGACAGACAGCATTAGCTCCCCTGAAGCTAGAGTTACAGGTGGTTATAAGCTGCCTGACATGAGTGCTGGGAACCAAACTCAGGTTCTCTGGAACAGCAACAAGTGCTCTTAACCATTTATCCATCTCTCTAGTCCCAGAACTTAGCACTTTCAAGGAAAGAAACAGCAATACCTTAGAGAAGACAGAGGATAGGCTGTAAATCCAGAGTCAGGTGAAAATCGCCATTTAGAACTGAGGGCTGGTGGGCAAGTTCTAACTCTGCTGGGAAAGAATCTGGGTCACTGTCTCACCTCTACCCCACCCATCCACCCATGCTCAGGTGGGAGAACTGGAGGGAAGTTTCTTTCACCTTAGCCTGGACGGAGACCATTCTTTGCCTGCTTTCTCTACTCTAACCGCCCCAATGGAGGGTGAGTAACAAGGCACTGAGTCACACAATGACACCATCACCTCATATGGGGTGCAAATACAGCCAAAGTTGTCTTACACGTTCCTTTGCTTCCATCACTGTCTTTCTCTCAGCAAGAGGCTGTTTGATGGACTACGGAAGAGCTGAAGTAGAAGCCCAGCATACAGAAAGGATAAGTAGGTGCAACTGGGACAAACAGAAACAGGAGCCCACCCGAGGAGAAGGAGACAAGGCCTGTGGGGATAACGGTTGGAGGCATCCAAACCAGTCATGAGGTCAGGTTCACGGCCTCAGAATGACTAACAAAAATGATTCCCTATACCTCTCAAGATGCATTAGCAGGCAAATCAATAACTATGGGGGACTGGGTCATAGCCAGCAGCTCCTGCCTAAAAATAGTGCATCGTTCTCCCTTTCCCTTCCCACAGGTCCAGAGAACTAACTAGGATAGGCCTGGGAAGGAGTGGTGGTGGCAGAGAAGGGCAGTAAGTGCGACTGCTGACCAAGAACCAGGAGCTACCCAGAGCCCAAGTGGCCATCTATGTCACAAGAGCCTCCAGAGCTTGCTTTAGTACAGTGCTCCACTGTGGGAAGCAACCCCAGCATCACCACAAAGTCATCACCCCACCTAGAAGTCTGAGAACTGACAAATTAAAACCTAACAGCAATTATCCATATTTTTAGCATGATAAAGTCTTAACATTCTGTTGCCATAGAGATCAGTAAAGAATGGAGGATCCCCACAGAGCCCTGCCCCTGAATTCAGGTCCTCTCCTTTAGGGTGGCTCCTAGTTTTGGAGCCAGGCTCTTTCCTACCCCTTGTGATACAAAAACAGGCGGGGAAGGTACCCCTCTCGTTAGCAGACCTAGTCCTGGAATACTCAGCTCTCTGGAATTTCATGGTCCCAACTCTGTTCTCCCAAGAAGAGCTATTTGACGCCAGGCAAGGGAGCATGTGCCTTTAATCCCAGACCTCAGGAGGCAGAGGTAGGCAGATCTCTGTGAGATTGAGGTCAACCTGATCCACATAGTGACTTCCACACAGGCTAGGACTAGAGAGACCCTGTCAAAAACAAAAAACAAACAAAAAAAAACAAGCGGAACTATTTGAAAAGCAAGGGTTAATCAGTTCCGATTAAGATGGGCATGATGGTGCATACATTTAAACCCAGCACTTGGAAGGCAGAGGCAGGTTGATCTCTGTGAGTTCCAGCCAGCCTGGTCTATCTAGCAAGTTCTAGGCCAGCCAGGGTTACAGGGAGACTGTTTCAAAGAGAGACAGAGAGAGATAGGAGAGAGAGAGACACACACACACACACACAGAGACAGAGACACAGAGAGACAGAGAGACAAGAGACAGAGAGAGACAGCAAGAGAGAGAAAGAGAAATAGTTGTAGACATCAAATGAGGGAACTCCTAATATACAAAGCCCAAGCCTCTTTGGATTTTGAACTGGATATCTACTACAGAGGGTCAAAGGCAGGACACAAAGTTCACCAGGATGAGGAATGTGAGCAAGGCTCTCAGGTACTTCTAAGCGCCTCAAGACCACAGAATGCCAGATCACAATGCTGTCACACTGCCCTCTGGTGGAAAGACAAGATCTGTCCTTATGCACAGAGGAAGAGAAGTGGGCAGGTAGGTATGGAGAGTTAAGATAATGGAGGAAAACCAGGTGGCTGAGAACATAGACACAGATGGGACACTCCAGGTGGGTGTGAAACAGGTGACTGTTTTCCTTCCTAAAGGCTAAATATAACAAAGAAACTGCAGTGACATTGCAAGTGTTTTATATCCCTAAACCATCAAGGTTTTGGCTCAGAAGTTAACAGTAGCTAGACATTCCAACTAAGATCATACACACATCAACAGCAGCTATCACAGGAGGGAGATTGCCTTTTGCATAAATGTATGTATGTATATATGTAATGTATGTATGTATACAGACATGGTATAAAATCTAGAAGGGCTTGAATGCCCATTTAGGAGGGAGGGATAGTTTTAACTGCTAGGGTTGGGGCCACAGTACAAGCACACATGGTGGGCAGTGGCAGCCCCCTCAAACCTCCCACTCTGGGTCAAAAAAAGGACCTCTGAAGGACAAGTATACTCGAGAAGATAGAAGGCATCTCACCTTTTATTAAACCATCAAAGTCACAGAGGCATTCCAGTTGCCTGAAAGGTCAGACAACTCCCAAACCTCCCATCAAGATGCTGAGTCTATAAGAATTTTGACCTCAAGCTGTACCAGGCTGAGGCCGAAGGCAGGCTTCACAACACACAGTCCATGGTGTCTTCCTGTAGCAGAAAGCTTCAAGGGGTGTCCTCCACATTTCAATGCTGTCAAAATTTGGAGGTCCTACAGGTTTTCTGGACAGCAAGATACAGGTATAGCAAAATGAAAGGTTAGTTTCCTTAGGTTTATTTAGCTTACATACCCTGGGTCACAGTTCATCAGGGAGCCCAAGGTAGGAACTCAGGGCAGGAACCTGGAGGCAGGAGCTGGAGCACAGGCCATGGAGGAACACTGCTTCCTGGCTTGCTCCCCTGGCCCCAGCTCAGCCTGCTTTCTTATGCAACACAGGCCCATCTGCCCAGGGGTGGCACCATCCACAGTGAGCTGGGCCCTCCCACATCACTCAACAATCAAGAAGATGCCCCATGGACATGACCACAGGCCAGTCCAATGAGGGAAATTCCGCAATTGAGGCTCCCTCAACCCAGGTGTGTTGACACTAAAGCTATCCAGCACAAAGACTGAAATGACCTGAGACTCACATGGTCTGAGTGGTAAAGAAATTGGAGAGCTGGAAGCACCAGGAAGCAATAGCCTGAGAGGCAAGGTTCAGAGCTGGACTCAATGCTAAAACAGGGAAAGGCAGAGTGATGGAGTGAGCACAGAGCAGCAGGGGTTTTTTTTTGTTTTTTTTTTTGTTTTTTTTTTTTTTTGTCTTTTTGAGACAAGGTTTCCCTATAGCACCAGCTGGCCTGGAACTCACTATATAAATGAGGGTAGCCTTGATCTCACAGTTCACAGAGATCTGCCTGCCAGAGCATTCTTTTTCCCCCAGGCTTAACCCTTCTCTCCCCTTCCCAAGTCTAGTAAGTCTGCCAGTTAGAGCTGCTGGGTTCAGGGTCCCCAAGGGAACTGCTCCATTTTAGTGCAAGGCAGCAGCCCGGGCAGCAATAGCAGCAGCCACAGCTGTGATTAGCAGCTGGATTCCAGAGCCTATGAGGTGAAGAAACTAGGGATTAAGTCCCAGTCCTCAGTCTATAGTTCACCTCCATGTTCTTCACCCAGCAGAGATGCTCTGCCTTCTACCAGTTTTAGCCAGGAGCTGCAAACACCCACCTGCAGATACTACATCCAGCTCCTGGTCCCCATCAGGAAAAGTGATGTCCGTACCAGCACATCACACAGTCACACAGCCAACTCTCATAGATCAACCAACAAGTTCAAAGCCATTCAACTGTCACCAGGTACACTTGGAGTCAGAGAAACCCAGGCTGTGTCAGTCACCTGGCTTACAGATTCTGAATGCACCACTTAACATTCTCCAATTCTGCTATGCCCAGCAGAGTTGTATGGTGCATGCTCACTACGAAAACAAACTTTTCCCTCCCAGCAAATGTGATCACAGATCCCCATTGCTCCAAAATGACTTTCTGAAAAGGTTTCCCTGAAGCCTCAGCTGGCCTGGAACTTGCTATGTAGACCAACCAGGCTGGCCTCGAACTCACAGAGATTCGACTGCCTCTACCTCCTGAGTGCTGAAATCAAAGGCATGCACTTACCACACCAAGCTTGAAAAGGACCTTTTTAATACTTTTTTTAAATTTTGTGTGTATGAGTGTTTAGCCTTCATGTAAGTGCATCTGTGTCTTGCAATGCCTGTGGAGGTCAGAAGAGGGCGCCAGATAGCCTGGAACTGGAGTTACAGATGGTTGTTAGTCACCATGTAGGTGCTGGGAAGCGAACCTAGGTCCTCTGGAAGAGCAGCCAGTGCTCTTAACCGCTGAGCCATGTCTCCAAACCCTTAAAAAGAACCTTTTCTGCCGGGCGTGGTGGCGCACGCCTACAGTCCCAGCACTTAGGAGGCAGAGGCAGGTGGATCTCTGTGAGTTCAAGGCCAGCCTGGTCTACATAGTGAGTTCCAAGCCATCTGGAGCAACAGGGAGACCCTGTCTCAAAACACAAACAAGAAGAGGCTACGACTCAGTGATAGAATGCTTGCCTTGAATGCAGGAACCACTCCTAGCACTGTCATATATAAACGGAAGACAGGCAAAGAGCCAAGATTCCCAGGTTTTTACCTCATTCCTCAGGACAGTAAGTTTTAGTTCTCAATCAAGTACTAGGAATCTGGAACCCAGGATTCCAGACTCTGCGATGTGATACCAAAACCTGTGATACCAAAACCCAGGCTTAGCAGTCGTGTTGAGAGCAGATAGTACCCAACCCCCACATACTCACAAGTGTTGCTAATGTGGTGACCCATAGAGGGCTTTTGCTCTCTAGTCCCTTTCATCAGCAGCACTCTGCTATGAAGAGGATTGGCGTGTTAAGGTTGTTGACCTAAAAGGCAACAACAGAAGCCTTCCACTTCTGAATTCACAGAGAGCTAGAAATGGGTTACTCACCACTCTGGAATCATTAACCCAACAGCTGGCTTTGTTTACTCTGGTATTGTCTGCCCTGGGGCCTGACAGGTGGTACTGACAGTTCCTAGGTAGGTGAGATGGTTTATGTAGCTTGCCTTTACCGGATATTTCTGAAATGAGCAAGTCTCATAACAGAATATAACCTACCCTGTCCCACAACCCCCAGCTTTGTGGACAGCCGTAGAGATACATGCTGCCTGGATTAAACTCAGAAAATAGACTTTGTGGCTGGCAGCCAGATCTAAGCCTAGAGTCACAGGGAGCTGGAAGATCCAGTTAAAAGAAATGAAAGCGATTTTGTTAGGATGACAGGGAAAGGTAAAGCTGGTCCACTGCTAAGGTCTGTCACTATTCTCCTTACAGTGTTCTTGTTAATACCAAAGTTTTGTTGTGTCTTTCTTTTCTTTTTTTTGTTTTGTTTGGGATAGGATCTCACTATGTAGCCCTGGGTGGCTTGGATTGTTCAGCATCAAAAATTCTTTTTGTTTTGTTTTGTTTTTTGAGACAAGCTAGCCTAGATAGAATTCACTGCATAGATCAGGCTACCTTGTTCTCACAGAGATCCGCCTGCCTCTGCCTCCTAAGTGTGCGCCATCATGCCCTACCAAAAGTTCTTTTTTTTTTTTTTTTTTCCGGTCCTTTTGAGACAGGGTCTTCCTGTAGCCCCAGCTATCCTGGAACTCACTATGTAGACCAGGCTGGGCTTGAACTCACAGAGATCCACCTGCCTCTGCCTCCCGAGGGCTGGGATTAAAGGCATGCACCACCATACCTGGTTTTTTTTTTTCATATTTTATTTATTTTATGTGTATGAGTGTATTGCCTGCATGTGAGTGAACCTGTGTCATGCAGTGCTGCAGAGGTTAGAAGAGGGCTTTGGATTCCCCTGCAACTGGAGTTAAGGACGGTTCATAGCTGCCATGTGGGTGCTGGGAATCGAACCCGGGTTCTCTGCAAGAGCAGTCAGTGCTCTTAACCACTGAGCCATCTTTCCAAACCAAAGGTTCTTTTTGAAGAAGGAATTGCTTCAAATGTACATGTGTCTGTCTGTGGGAGTGTATGCTATATATGTGCATGTGCATATAGTAGCCAGAAGAGGGTGTGAGATCACTTGGAGCTGGAGTTACAGGCAGTTGTGAGTTTCCTACCCAATGTGGGTGCTAGGAACTGAACTCTGGTCCTCTGGAAGAACAGCAAGCTCTCTTAACCATTGAGCCATCTCTCCAGTTCCACAATACACCAATACATTTTTTAAATGTGTATGAGTGTTTTGCCTGCATGTGTGTAAGTGCACCATGTACATGCAATGCCTACAGAAACCAGAAGAGGGTGTTGGATCCCCAGAACTGCTGAATCATCTTTCCAGTGCCACAATACACCAATTCTATAAAGCATGTGTTTAAAATCTCATACCTAACTGCCTGTATGTCCCCAATCTTTTAGCTACAGCCTGGACTCATTACTGTTACCCAAAGCTAGTTGCAGCAGCATGAAAGCTGGGTGAGCTCCTGTACACCCCCATCCCAGGGCCACCAACAGAATGAAGGAGCAAAGTCCAGATCTCAAACAATCTCATCTCAAGGGGCAGAAAGCCACTCTAAACTTCAGGCACTGGGATTTATGGGTCATTTAGACAGTTCATAAAGGAGAAGGATGAAGCTAAGCTACAAAATCAACCAAGTAGACAACCCCAAAAGTAAAATGATCAGGGCATACAGCTTAACCCAGCACTCAGGAGGCAGAGGCAGGTGGATCACTGTGAGTTCAAGGCCAACCAGGGCTACATAGTGAGACTCTGTCTAAAAATAAATAAATTAACGAATCAGCCAATTAGAGACTTACCTTAATGAAACCGTAGCCTTTAGATGACCTTTATCTGAGTACTCGCCAGGACAATATTATCAATCTGTAGTAGGATAAGAAGGAATTAGCAATCATCTTTACCAGACTGTTTTAAATACCTCAACTTTCTAGCCAACAGTTACATCTCTACAAGCCTCCTTTTCTCCCACTTTCTAATGTAGTACTGGGGACTAAACTCGGGGCTTTGCACATATAAGGCAACTTTGCACATACATGATACCACTGAAGCAACATCCTCAGCCCTCCAAACCTTTTCTTCTTGTTGTTGAGACAGAATCTCCCTGTAGCTGCAGCTGGCCTGGAACTAACTGTGTAGACCAGGCTGGCCTGGAACTCACAGAGATCCACCTGCCTCTGCCTCCGGAGTGCTGGGATTAAAGGAGTGTGCCACCAGGCCTGGCTTCCAAACCTTTCTATAAAATTTATAAAATTTATTATTACTTAGTATATGTGGAAGGTGGTGCATGTATGCGTGCACAGGCCTGCAGAGACCAGCAGAGAGCATTAGAGCTCCTGATCTGAGCTGGAGTTACAGCAGGTTGTTAGCCAGGGTGAATTACGTTCCATTTTCCTTTCCACCTTACAATCTTGTATTAGTTTCTCAATCTGCTCACCTTCAAGGTCTGAGACATGATAGGCAATCCCAGAAACTATTGTCCAGTCAGCCAATGACCAGTGCATAGGCTTGATTTCACAGAGTTCTGTGTAAGCAATGCCTTTAAAACAACAGGACTTTTTACCTAAGATGACACACACATGAACTTATCCCAGGACACAGAAGGGGTTCTAAGTTGGCTGTAAAGGGAAATGAATAAAAGGCTACTCAGGAAAAGACTAAAGTGGAATGTTACTTTGCCAACAGCAGAAGAAAGGTCTCCAGGTTGACTATGTGCAGCTGATTGCATACAGAAAACTACCAGCATCACGGTCCTCAGGGCTCAGATTATGAACTGGCTCCCTAAGGAGTAAAATGTGCTGATACACCTCTCTTGGTAGTCCGCCAATATTTATTCACACTTCCTAATTCCTAAAAAAGAAACAGAAATAAAAACAAGTTCGGGGTGGTGACACATACTTGTAATTCCAGCAGTTGGGATGTGGAGGCAAGAGGATCAATTCAAGATCATCCTCATCTATATACCAAGTTCGAGTCCAGCCTGGGCTACAAGACCCTAGCTCAAAAACAAAACAAAAAAAACTGGGCTAGCGAGATGACTCAGCAGGGTCCAGTAACCTGAACTTGATTCTTAGTACCCACATAAAGGTGGAAGGAGAGAAATGACTCCACAAAGTTGTCCTCTGACTTCCTTGGGTAAGCCACACAGATGTGCATGCACACACATACCCTACATACACAATAAAAAAACAAAGAAAATCGGCCAGGTGTGGTGGTGCACGCCTTTAATTCCAGCACTTGGGAGGCAGAGGCAGGTAGATCTCTGTGAGTTCACAGCCAGCCTGGTCTACATAGTGAGTTCCAGGACAGCTGGAGCTACAGGAAGACCCTGCCTCAAAAAGACCAAAAAAAAAAAAAAACAAAACAAAACAAAACAAAGAAATTCCTTTAGAGAGAGACCACCAAGATGGCTCAGTGGGTCAGAGCACTTGCTGCCAAGCCTGACAACCTGAGTTCGATCCCTGGACCCCACATGGTAGAAGGAGAGAGCGATTCCTACACGTTGTTTTCTGACCTCCAGTGAGGCACCATGGCACCTATGAGCCAAGCCCAGTATGGCAGTAGCCCACGGTGACCACACAGAACCAACTCACACTCAGCCCCAAATGACGCCATCTGACGTGGCCATTTCCCACCCCCAAAGCAAAGCAAAAGCTGGTGTTTCCACATCAGGGGCCTCTTTTGCTGTTTTATTTAACTAACTCTATCAGTGCTAAGGTTGATCCACAAAACTACACCACAAAGTGAAAACGAGATGATTAAATCAAGTCACCATCATCCCATGACACAGTGAAGCCATTACTAAAAGCCAGCAGTCATAAAAGCAACCACCCCCTGGGCTGGCTCTTTCTCCAAGGACCCAGCTGTTTCCCTTAGTTTCTTCACCCACATTTGCTTGACCCAAAAGTACCACGTGACCATTGCTGGAAGCCCTCCTAGGGCTGTCCTTTCTTTTTTAAATATTTTATTTATTTATTATCTTTATTTTATGCATATTCGTGCATTGCCTGCATGTAGGTAAGTGCACCCGTGTGCAGATAGTTGTCTGCTGTCATGTGGGTTCTGGAATTCGAACCCAGGTCTTTTGCAAGAACAACCAGTGTTCTTAACCTCTGAGCCATCTGTCCAGCCCCTAGGGCTGGCCTTTCTAACCTCTTGCCTCTAGTGTTCCTCCTGCAAAGACTCCTAGGAAATTTTCACAAGGTACAATATGCCAGACACATATTCCACTAGGCAGAGAATAAAGGTAAGCAAGGAAAAAAAAAAAATCAAAGCTCTGGATGATCTAAGGCAGTTTTGAGCAGATGGATCTCCTAATGAAGGGACTAACAGAGAAGCAGGAAAACTACCCAACAGGAAGTGATCAGAAGGGTAGACTTGGATGTTAAATGTCAACTAACATCTGTTCCATTGATTTTCCTTCCAGGAGAGGGCAAAATTGGCATTAGGACTGAGGTAAAGTGATTTTCTCTGGTCACCAAATTACCAGCAAAGCACAGGTTACCACCACCACGCTATGTGCCCAGCCTGGTTTGGGGACCCTTTCTCAAAGTATGGTCCTTGAGTGTGGGTTCCTGGCAAAGTTTACCAAGACTATGCCTTCTGTAAAACAGTCACTGAACATGGTAAGTAAGCAGGGGAAAGAGATTCAGAAAATGTTCAGTGAGGTGGGAACACTGGGAGTGTCTAGCACGGTGTCTCAGCCACTATACTCAGTTTATCTGATTGACCATCACATCAGATCTGAGGAGCTATCAGCGTGGAAGAAGCTGCTTTGTGTTCCTCTTTCCCTTTAGAGCACCGCATTCCCTTAACTCTCCGTGAAGCAGACTTAGGAGAGTTCTGTTTCCTGAACTCCTAAGGGATCTTACCAGTTGATATCTACGTCAGGGTTGTTGTTGTTTTGGGTTGTTTTGTTTTGTTTTACATTTTCTAGATCTGAATTAGTTGTTTTGTGACCTAGAAGGAAATTGAATAGCGACAAAATTCAGTACAGACATTTTCTCTTACCCTGTGAAGAGAAAATGTTGTACTTGAAATTACTGTTTACTATTTTGTTTGGTTGGTTGGTTTTGATTTGGGTTTTTTTGAACCAGGGTCTCCCTGTAGCCCCAGATGACCTAGAACTCACTATGTAGACCAGGCTGGCCTTGAACTCAGAGCTCTTCGGCTGCCTCTTAAGCGCTGGAATTAAAAAAGTGTGCCACCATGCCCAGCTACTACTTACTTTTTAAGGGCTACTCAACCTATGTTTTACTGTTTGAAAGTCTATATAGGGGCTGGAGAGATGGCTCAGTGTTAAGAGCACTAGCTGCGTTACAGAGGTCCTAGGTTTCTTTCCCAGCCACCAACATGCTGTTTAACAGCTATTTGTAACCCTAGTTCCAGGGGCTCTGACACCCTCTTCTGGGCTCCATGGGCATTACATGACATGGGTGCTCTTATGTACATGCAGGCAAGGCATTCATACACCTAAAATAAAAATAATTTTAATTTACAAAAAATAAAAATCTAAATAGAGACGGAAGAGATGGATTAGTGTTAAGAGCACTGGTTGCTCTTGCAGAGGACCTGGGTTTGGTTCCCAGCACTCACATGGCAGCTAACAACTATCTGTAACTCGAGTTCCAGGGGATCTGACACCCTCTTCTGGCCTCCACAGACATGACTGTGCTTATATACAACACGAGTGTGCTTCTATACATTCAGGCAAGGCATTCATACATATAAAATAAAAATAAGTGGGACCTGGAGAGATGACTCAGTGGTTAAGAACACTGGCTGTACTTGCAGAAGAACCAGATTTGAATCCCAGGACCACATGGCAGCTAACAACTGTCAGTAACTCCAGTTCCAGGTGATCCGACTCTGTCTTCTGACCTCCTCAAGCACTGCATGACATGGGTGCACCTACATACAAGCAGGCAATACATACATACACATAAAAGTAAAATATTTAAAAAATAAAATATAAATAATTTTAAAAAGTTTTAAAGAAGCCTAAATAGAGGCTAGAGAGATAGCTCAGCTGTTAAAAGCACTGGCTGCTCTTGCAGAGGACCGAGGTTTGGTTCCCAGCAACCCATATCCTCACAACTGCTTGTAACTTTAGCTCCCGGGAATTAGATACCCTCTTCTGGCCTCTGTGGGCACCCACATATAGCTGGCATACAGTCAGAGATACATATACACAAACAAAAAGTAAATAATAAATATTTTATAAAGGAAAAAAAGTCCAGCTGGTATGCTGGCACATACCTTTAATCCCAGCACTTGGGAGGCAGAGGCAGGTAGAGCCCTGTGAGATTGAGATCAGCCTGGCCTACATACAGATAGCCAGCTGGGGCTACAAGGAAACCCTGTCTCAAAAACAAAAATAAATAAGTAAAAAGAACAAAAGTCTAAATAAATAACTGGTTTAAACTTAAATCATACAAATAGGCACATGCCGGGTGCCAGCAAGATGGTTGGTCAGGTAAAGGCACTTGCTACCAAGCCTGACAACCTGAACTCGGTCTCTAGGATCCACATGGTAGAGGGAGAGAACAGACTCCCACCATGCCTACATCATGCCTACATACATACACACACAAATAAATAAAATAAATGTGAAAAATTGAGGGCTGGACAGATGGCTCAGCAGTTAAGGAGCACTGGCTGCTCTTGAAGAGGACCCAAGTTCAGTTCCCAGCACCCATGTGGGGGCTAACACCTGTCCTTAACTCCAGTTCCAGGGATCTGACTCCTTCTGGCTTCCATAGGTATTACATGTACACGGTGTACTTACATGCAGATAAAACACTCCACGTAAAATAATTTAAAAAATTAAAATGTATATGAAAATTTAAAAAAGAAGTAGGCATGTTTCTAACAAAAAAGGAAAAGATGTGGGGCTAGAGAGAGGCTCAGCAGTTAAGAGCACTGGCTGTTTTTGCAGAAGACCCAGGTTCAAATCTCAGCACCCACACGGCGGCTAACAAAGTCTATAAATCTAGTTTCAGGGGACCTGATGCCTCCCTCTGACCTCCGCAGGCTTTGCACAACACGGGTGCACTTACATACATTCAGGCAATCCACTCATGCACATAAAATAAAAATAAATTTTCAGAAAAGGAAAAGACACAGACTAAAACCTAGAAGACAGAATGATACAAATCTGCCTTAAGCTCTTCTTCACATACCAGAAACACCAATAATTAAGATCTTATTGTTATTTTCTATGCAATAAAACCAGAGTTTAGGCAACCCAGAAATATTATGATTAAGGCAAGCTTAGCCAGTCCCACTGCATGTCTGGCAAGCACTCCATTTGCTGGTCGTGGTGACGCATGCCTTTAATCCCAGCACTTGGGAGACAGGAGGCAGAAGCAGGCTGATCTCTGTAAATTCAAGCCCAGCCTGATCTACATAGGGAGTTCCAGGCTGGCTGGGGCTACAGGGAGACCCTGTCTCAAGAAAACAGCAACAACAACAAAAATCCCTAAATTCACCCAAGCTTTCTCATCTAGCATCTCTTCCTTAGGCTGCCTGTCACAGATCTATCAAATTAAGAAAAACAAAAGATGATAAACAAAATAATATAAAGTCTGGAATTATCAATACACACAGCATAGTTGAATCTCAAAATATTCTGCGAAAAAGAAACCTGATTATAAAAAGGGGGTCTATATTAAATGATCCATTAATTTAGAATTCTAGAAAATAATCACAGAAAGAAGATTGGTAATTGCTGAGGTATAGGAGCAAGTAGGGAAAGTTGGGAGGAAAGGCTGCTAAAAAGGCTAAAGAAAAACCTTTGAAAGAAATGGTTTCATGGGTCTTTGCATATGTTAAAACCCATCAAAGTGTACATTTTGGCCATTAAGGCCTGAACTCAGGAGGCAGAGGCAGGTAGATCTCTGTGAGTTCAAGGCCAGTCTGGTCTACATAGAGAGTTCTAGGGTAGGCAAGTCTACATTGTGAGACCCTGTCTCAGACCAGTCTAGGTTACATAGCAAGGCCTGCCTTGAAAACATAAAATAAAATGGGTGGTTGTAGTGGTACAAACCTGTAATCCCAACAGTGGAGAGGTGGAGGCAGGATCAGGAGCTCAAGGTAATCCTCTTTTAAAAAAATATTTTATTATTTTTATGTGTATGAGTGTATTGCCTGCATGTGTTGTAAGGGCACCCATGTCGTGCAATGCAATGCATGGAGGTCAGAAGAAGGCATTGGATTCCCCCAGAACTGGAATTATGGATGGTTGTTAGCCACTATGTGGGTGCTGTGACTTGAACTCAGGTCCTCTGTAAGAGCAGTCAGTGCTCTTAACCATTTGAGCCATCTCTCCAGCTCCAACTTAAGGTAATTCTTAACCACACCGAGAGTTTGAGGCTTGCTTGAGCTACAATGAGATCCCATCTCAAAAGTAAATAAATATGTTCAGTGGGTAAAGGCACTTGCCACTAACCTGACAACCTGAGTTCAGTCTACAGGACCCATATGATGGAAAGTCGTCCTCTGACCTTCACAGGCACATTGTGGCACTTACACACACACACACACACACACACACACACACACACACGCACGCACACACTGTTTTAGTTTGTTTCTCCATTGCTGTGACAAAACACTCTGACCACTACCAACTTGGAAAGGAAAGGGTTTGTCTTACATATCCCGAGTCACAGTTCATCAGGGAGCTCAAGGTAGGAACTCAGGGCAGGAACCTGGAGGCAGGAGCTGGAGCACAGGCCATGGAGGAACACTGCTTACTGGTTTGCTCCCCTGGCTCTGGCTCAGTCTGCTTTCTTATACAACACAGGCCTACCTGCCCAGGGGTGGCACCATCCACAGTGGGCTGGGTCCTCCCACATCACTCATCAAGAAGATGCCCCTCAGACACAGCCACAGGCCAGTCCAATGGAGGCAATTTTCCCCAATTGAGGGTCCCTCAACCCAGGTGTGTCAAGTTGACACTAAAGCTATCCAGCATGCGTGTGCGTGCACACACACAAATAAATTAATAATAAATCATAAATAAATATTTAAAACAAATAAGGACTGGGAATGGTGGTATACACTTGTAATCCCAGCACTCCGGAGGCTTCGAAAGAAGGCCTGAAATAGGAAGGTCATGAATTCAAGGCCAGCCTGTAGAACATTGGGAGACTGTCTCCAAAGGTTAATAATAAAAAAAGCCTGACATCATGGCACACACCCAGTGCTTAGGAGTCAGGGGCAGGAGGATTGTGAGTTTGAAGCCATCCTCAGCTACATAGCAAGTTTGAGGTTAGCTCGGCTGCATGAGACTCTGTCTCATAAAAATGAAGTGTTACCATCTAGGGATTTGATCAGGTTTGTTTTCTTCACAAATAAAAGAAATAAAAGGCAGGAAAATCTCAGAAACAACTGAAAGCATCAGGTATCAAACTTGATTCCAAGTGAAGAAATTCACACATTGATTTTGGTGGTACAGGGCGTGAACCCGTCCCCTAATTTTGGATTGGTCAATTTAAAGAAGAAAGGGCCCATAGGTCACAAACTGAGATATGTCCAGAATCAGCCTTCGTCTTATCTAAATTGGTTTAGACTCATCAGATGGAAAAGGAGCTTTGCTGACTAGAGAAGGCACCCCCAGGCCTTTATCTCAGACCAAGAAACCAGAAGTGTGATGTATTTATTAGTTATCAGTGGCCCTGTCTGCTTGTCCAGGATCTGGACATAATTAATTAAAAAGTTTTGAAAGAGGGGGCTGGAGAAATGGCTCAGAGGTTAAGAGCACCAGCTGCTCTTGCAGAGGATCCTGGTTAGATTCCTAGCACCTACATAGCAGCTAACAACCTTCCAGTTCCAGGGAATCGACACCCTCTTCTGACCTCCTTGAGCATTGCATGACACAGGTACACTTACATACATGCAGGCAATACACTCATACACATAAAATTAAAAATAAATAAGGGGGCTGGAGAGATGGCTCAGCAGTTAAGAGCACTGACTGCTCTTGCAGAGGACCCAGCTGGGTTCGATTCCCAGCACCCACATGTGGCTACGAACCATCCTTAACTCCAGTTCCAGGGGAATCCAAAGCCCTCTCTGACCTCCAAGGCATTGCATGACATGGGTGCACTCGCATACATGCAGGCAATACACTCATACACATAAAACAAAAATAATAAATAAAATATTTAAGATAAATAAATAAATAATTTTTTGAACTGGACATGGTGTTGCATGCCTTTAATCCCAGCACTCAGGAGGCAGAGGCAGGCAGATCTCTGTGAGTTCAAGGCCAGCCTGGTCTACATAGTTCCAGGCCATCTGGGGCTATGGGGTAGACCCTGTCTCAAAAAGACCAAAAAGAAAAAAATTTTTTTGGAAGAGAGGAGACCACACATAGGCTTCTCCTCTCTCACCTGACAGCCCGCATCACCTTGGTACTCTGCTAGCCAGGAAGGTCATTTCCACACACAGACCTTTGATCTTGGTCTGGAACTGTAAGCCATAAAACAAAAATAAATACTAACTTGAATTATTTTTAAAAGGAACGTTCAAAACACATGCTAAGTCGCAGAAATGAGAAAGTTGACATCTTTTTTGTGTGTGGTGTATGTGTATGTTTGCACATGTGTGCTCACCTCTGCAACTGGGTCTTTTGCTAGTGGCTAGGCTGGCTGGCCAAGGACTGCCTACCTCCGTGGCCCCCACCCTCAGCACTAGGATCACAGCCATGCCTTTTTATGTGGGTACAGGGGATGCAGGTCCTCAAGCTTGTACAGCAAGTACTTTACCCACTGAGAAATCTCCCAAGCCTCTGATTTAAGGAATGTCTTTTTTTTTTTTTTTCAGAGACTGGGTCTCACTGTGCAAACTTAGCTATAATTTGAAGAATTTCTATGAAATGAATCACTTTCCATATTTTCTTTTCTTTTTTTTTTTCCTGGCCTTTTTGAGACAGGGTCTCCCTGTATCCCCAACTGGACTGGAACTCACTATGTAGACCAGGCTGGCCTCAAAGTCACAGGGATCTGTCTGCCTCTGCCTCCCAAGTGCTGGAATTAAAGGCGTGTGCCACCATGTCCAGCTTTCACTTTCTCATATTTTGTATGAAAGTAATTCTTTTCAGGGAAATATACCCAAAAGTTTTATCTTCTTTGTGTTGTTTATTTGTGCTTTATTTTTCAAACAGGGTCTCATGTACCCCAGGCTGGCCTAGAATTTCTGATTATCCTGCCTCAACCGCTCAACTGGCATGTGCTACCACAGCTGCTTTTATGTGGTGGTAAGGATGAACCCAGGGCCTTGCATGCATGTGTAGAGAGAGAGAGAGGGGAGAGAGGGAGGGAGGGAGGGAGAGGGGGAGGGAGAGAGAGAGAGAGAGAGAGAGAGAGAGAGAGAGAGAGAGAGAGAGAGAAACTTATCTTTTACTGTAAATGAAATGCCTTTGATTTCAGGAATTGCTCATCCTTAGCCAGATATATAATCATGCCTGTAATCCCATTCCGGAGGCTGAGGCAGGACTGCCAAGAGTTTGAAGCCAGTCCAGGCTACATAGTGAATTCCAAGCCAGTCTGGGCTAGAGTGAGACCCTGTGTTACATAGGGATTTCTTCCAAGATAAAACATTCTACCTTGGAGTTCAGCTCCTTAAGCTCAGGATGTGAGCAACTCAATAGCTTCAGGGAGTTCCCAAAATTGAGCATGTACCCTAGGCCCCTTCTTCCCCAAGTGTATATAGCAGTAAGGACCGCTGTGAGACACACAGACCAGCTGAGCCTCCAGGAAAAAGCAAAGACCAGCTGAGCTGCCTAGAAAGGCTCAGATCGACTGAGCTTCCTGGAAAAGACATTATCCAACCTATTTGGCTGCCCGCAGGCTGTGTAGTATGCTCCAGGTTTCCTGCTTTTATGAGCCATTATCCACGCTGGGGTGGGTTTTTGGTGATGCAGCTGTCTTTGAGTCCTTTCTTCTGTAAGTTACCTTTCACTCATTTCCATGTAAGTAACCCCAATAAAATTCATTGGTTTGGTTCAGCAAGTTGGACATTGGTGTTATCCTTACCTTGGATCTACTCCATGGGTTCCCTGTCTAGTAAGAGATGTTTGTTCATGTCTCCCCAGGAATGGTGTCACACAACACCCTCTCTTAATAAACAAAAGAGTTGCTCAGTGTTGAGAGGAGTATTTATTTGTTTTTTGTTTTGGGTGTTTTTGTTTGTTTGTTTGTTTGTTTTGACTCAGAGACTCCCTGTAGCCACAGCTGGCCTGGAACTATATAGGCCAAGCTGGCCTTGGTATCACAGAGATCCACCTGCCTGTGCCTCCCAAGTACTGGGACTAAAGGTGTGTACCACCATGCATGGCAGGACTATCTAACATACCACCTTTCACTTAAGGGAGTCAGAAGGTAGGTGGGGATGTAGCTCGGGTGGCAAAGTACTTGTCCAGCAGGCACAAAGTGCTGGGTTCCATCCTCAGCACCAAGTCAAACCAGGCATGGTGTCCCATGTAGTCCCAGTACTCAGCAAGTAGAGACAGAAGGATCATAAGTTCAAGTCATGGTCAGGTACATATCAAGTTCCAGGCCATCTTGGGCTCTAAGACCCTGTAAATATAGGAGCCAGGGGTGTAACTCAGTGTGCCTATAGCACTCATGAGGCTCTAAATGCAATCTCCAACAACAAAAAAATGCAAAACTTTCACTGATGTTCACAGTCCTCTAAAAACAAACCGAGTATATGAAGTTTTCATTCAGAAATAAATGAACGAAGCAATTTAAGCAGTCCTTCACCACATAGTTCTGTCAACCATGGATGATGTGCACATGCAATAAGCCCACATTATGTTGCTTAGTGAAATCATCATACTAAATACATTATGATGTTCCAACAATGAGGAAATTGCCTAAAGCATTTAGCAATAGGTGATGCTAATTTGAAGAAACTGGCAATCTCATTGGCTTTTACAAGAGTCAGTGTCTGGCCATGTTGGCAAGACTGCTGTGTAGTGGCTATTCACAGGTGAGAGCACATTACTGATCAGGGAGTTTTGCTCTGCTGTTTCCCTCCTGGACCAGTTCATCCCTCCTTAGGCAACCTAGTGGTTCCCCGCTCCCAGAAAGTCATATTGATGCCAAACTTAGTACAGACACCAGATTACCGTAGTGCACTACAGCCCTGAACTCCTGAACCCAGTTGATGAACTTCTTAGCCTCCTGAGAAGCTGGGGCTGTTACACCTGGGCTGAGAGTCTCATTGGGTTTATGTGGGTCTTTCCAGTTCTAAAAGCAGTAAAGTTCCAAGCATTACGAGTTTTTAGGGTGGGAGTTTTCAAGATCTTTCAATGCTCTAATTTATGGGTCACAGTCCATTCAATCCTACTCTCTATGCAAATAGCATATTCTTAAATCCCTGCTCCCAAAAAACACGTTAGTGACCCACAGTCTAACTGCACCTAGATTTTGACACAGCACAGACCACACTGCTGGAGGGGTAGAATACTTAAAAAGTTAGCCACTTCAGAACAAATTTACCAAAAGCTGGAAGTCTGAGGGATGATGACAGTACCATCCATCTCCCAGGTGAAATCATTGACCTGGGCAAAACACCTCCAACCTGAAGGCAACAAAATTAAGAATTGGAAAATGAAGTTTTAAAAAAGTTACCTAAGCCAGACATGGTGGTGCACACCATTAATGCCAGCACTTGGGAGTCAGAGGCTAGCGGATCTCTGAGTTCGAGGCCAGCCTAGTCTACACAAGTAATTCCAGGCTAGCTGTAGCTACAGGGAGACCCTGCCTCAAAAAAAAAAAAAGCCATTTTCAAAAAACTGAGAATTGAAAAAAAGAAAAAAATCTCAATTTCTTTACTGCCAAATGACTGAAAATAGATCATGTATATGTGTTCTATCTGGCCAGGGGGCAGTCTGTTGGTATAGGATCATCACGAGCTGGTGATCTCTACACTCATGCCAGTGGGCTACCTGCGTAGTGAACACTTGAAAAACTTTCCTTTAAAAGTTTGGGTGATACTGCTATGATGCCAGGGGAGGCGCCTGGCATCTCTTAGGTGATGTAAGAGGGATGACGTTCCCGTGGGATCCTCGCTGTTCCTTGGGAACTTGGAGATGAAACTCGTCCTTTCTGGTCTCAGCAGCAAAGCACCCCCAGGTCCCGCCGCTCCTCTTCCCGGGAAATGGCGCCCCGCTGCGCCGCCCGTGTTCCAGATCTGCGCATGCACCAGACCACCGGCGCCAGACCATGTCTCCTAGCAACCCCAAATCCTCAGCGATTGGCTAACCTCCCAGAGACCCAAGCACAGGGGCGGTATCACCGGTCTCTCAGGGGTTAAGTAACTAGGCGGAGTGAAAAGCCTTGGGAGGACCCATAGTCCGTCCTTGGACATGGGTTTTCTGAGCCGGTTTTGCGGGGTTCCACACTGGGCGAACGCCTACCCAGCCGCCCCAGGAGACCTGGGCAGAGTACAGCCAGATTTATCTGCTATGCTGTCTGGTCCCACTGGTTCAAATCTGCGCCTCCACACAACCTCCCACCACAAATCTAAGTTTGAGATGGTTTCCCAGGTGACTTCCCCCATGCTACGGTATTCCCACCTCAGAACTTTCTTAGGGCTTCCTACACCCCCTAGAGACTTCAGCTGCCCAATCCTAGAAAAAAGTTGCTGTTAGGGAACAGGAATTCCAGTTCTAATTTTGAGTCTGTGGTAACATGTCATTGCAGTGCCTTTCAACTCCCCTTCTGCAAACAGAAGATTGGACAAATTATTTCTTAGGACTTCAAACTCCAACTGTGAGATTTTGCTGCAGATGGTTGGCAGTCCATCTAAGGAAAGCAGGGGAGAGCCTAACGGACTGCTCAGAAAAGTCTATATCCAGACGTCCGAGTTACCACTCAACCTGTGTATCTTGCTGGGGATGGCACTCATGACCTCATACATTTCCACAGTGAGTACTCAGTGCTCTGCCATGAACACCCCCTTAAGTAAGGAATAAAGTTAGGCCTCTTTGGGTCTTCGGATAAGGTCACAGGCCTGGATATGCCTGATCTACGTGAGGTGCAGGGAAACAGGCAGAACAGTTGAGTAAAGCAGGAAAGGGCCATAATTTGACTTTATTTGTATTTCCTTCTTACACAAAACCATCAAAACAAGAGGAAGGTGGGGAAAGGACTGGAAATTTGTTCAACGCACACGTTCTCAGGCCTGTTTCATAAAGTTTTCTTTTTTCTCCTGCCCTTGAATGAACCTCTTGAGGCTAAGTACCTGTTGATGTTGCTTCATAACCAGCACTACCAATTCCTTAAGCCCTGGCCTGAGGCTTTGGCACATTGGTGGCTTGAGTTCTGTAATTTTTTTTTTTTAAGGCAGGGTCTCACTATACAGCCATGGATGGCCTGGAACTTGCTATGTAGACCAGCCTGGCCTGAAACAGAGATCCCCTGCCTCTGCCTCCCACCTGCTGGGCTTAAAGGCGTGCACCACCATGCCTGTCAGAGTCCTGTAATTCTTATCCCTTGCCCACCATGATGTAAGGCAGAAAAGCAGACTGACAAGTTCCTCTCTGATGGATAAAGGTTTCATAGATGGACTGCACCTTCTGTGCTATAGGAACAGAACTCAAAGCCCTTCCAAGACTCTGAGCACTGCACACAGGGCTAGAGGCCAATGGTGTAGGAGCGGCCTGTAGGGTTGTGAATGGAAGAACAGACTGGAGCTGTCACAGCCCATTCATACCACACCTTCTTAGAACTGCTGCACCGCCAAAAGCGCACACAGATGGTCTGGCCTTCACGCACCGTAATGGGTTGCTGTAATAAAGACAGAGAGGTTCAGGGTAGAGCTAATGAATTATATGTGGCAATGTATCAGGGTAGGTGGAGATTAAATGATAAAAATAATCAAGTATGGTGCTGTAAACCTATGATCCCAGCACTCTGGAGACTGAGGCAGAGGATCAGGAATTCAAAGCCATCTTGGGCTTTACCTCTAGAGCCTATCTCAAAACAGCAGCAACAAAGATAAACAACAAAATATTCTAACCCACATGAAACTTACCTACTGTCAGAATATGGAACAATAAGACACTAACAAGGGTGTAGTGGATGCTGTGAACATGTCAGGTTGTCATGGAATCTCTCAAGAAAGCATCTATTCTAGGAGCTCAGGAAAATTTATCCGACAACAGAATGTCCCAGGAGACCTAGAGGATCAGTTAGCTAGGTGGAGAGATGAGCAAAGAATCTCATGGGCTAAAGAGAGAGGTGTGAAGGCTGGAGACAACATCTGGAAGGCAGGAAGAAAATCACACCAACTCACAACCATGTTCCATTGACCTAAAGGGCAATGGGGAGCACAGAGGGGTTCAAAATAGGAGAGAAACCAAGTCGGACTAGTTTTTAAAAGTGATTCTTGTTCAAGGTGAAGAATGGACACAAGAGTAGCCAGAGGAGAAGTGGGAAGGCCAGGAAGGTCGCTGCAGACAACCTCAACCAGGATCTAAGAGCAAGTAACAGCAGATCACCAGCCAGTCATGAAGCTGAGGATGGGGCAGCACACCACTAGCAGAAGTTATCCTTTAACCCAAAGAGTCTTAAACGGATTCCTACCTTAATAGGGAAGAGAATGGGAAACCATGAGAACATTCCAGGAGAGTGAGTCTCTGGGCGGATACCTGTGGGGACAAAATGAAAACAACTGAGGTCTCCAGGACTTTGCCTCTTACCTAGGTTGAGAAGAGTTTCTCCTGTAAGGGTGGAAACAAGTAATCAGAGATCTCTATTCACTGACTCTGGGCTCCTCTTGACCCTAAATTAGTGCTGGACCTTAGGAAACATCAAGTATTCAGCCTCAAAAATTTCAGAGGGAGCCGAGAGAAAAAAGAGAAAGGAACAAGAACGCTTTGTGGAAGAGCCCCAAGGATACGTGCACTCAACAAGTTCATCCCTATTGTGATGCCCTCATACACTGCCCACGCACTCACTCAGTGTGATGTCCTGATAAAGCACAGTCTCAAAGTAGCCTGCAAAGCCATGCAGCACCGTGTTCACTTCCACAGGAAACTCCAATGTGCAGTAGCGGTTGTTGTCAATCATGGGATCTGTCAGAAAAGATGTGGGTGAGTGACAGGAGGCCAAAGGTCGTAGTCAAGTTGGTAACATGAGGAAGATCCAGCAAGGGAAGCCTGCAGGCAGACCTGGGCTGGCAAGGGGAGGATGCAGGAAGGTGACTGCACGTCCTTCTCAGTCAGGAGAGCCATGCACAGACCTACCTCTGTGGGGGTGGCTGAAGGTGAAACACGGCTGCGGTGCAGACAGCTGGTGGAAGTTATGCAGCCGAACTACATACGGCATCTCAAACTGGGCCTGTCCAGGAGAAAAGCAAGAGCTGGGCAAGACAGACAAGAGATACCGACTTCCCCAGAAACAGAGAAAGACACTAAAATGAGTTTTACTTCAACTCATTCCTTCGGCCCCCAACTTCTCTTTCATCTCTTCATTTTCTCCAGTGGAAGAAAACAGACTAAAGAACACTCTCTTCTTCCAGAAAAGCAGCTCTTTACCTCAGGGTCACGGTCCTTTTCCCGACAGGCTCGGACCTCATTGTATAACTTAGAGGAAGAAATGGGAGCCAGGAAGGAGGTATATTCCCCAGGGATGCTCACACCATCATCTGCACAGGAAGGGGTCAAATTAGTTCCCAAGGGAGGGAAATGGCATGTTTGCACTAACTAAAGGCTCAACCCTTCCACAACAAAACAAGGTAAGGCTGCTAGGGGCATGGCAGGAAGAGATGGGTCAATGTCACATCCCAGATTGGCCTGCTCCCAACTCCTATCATGGGGACTCCATTCCTAGGCTAATTTACAGAGTCACAGATTAAAAGTGAAGAAATTTAATATAGAGTCATGCACTACTTAGCAATGGAACAAATTCTGGGATGTGTGTTAAACAACTTATTATATATAGAGTGCTCATATACAAATGAAGATGGATATGATCTCACTAGATGAGACCACTTCATGTTTGCAGTCCACGGCTGAATACATTATTAAACAACAAATGACTGTATTCTAACCAGATGGTTTTGAAATTTTGTGTGTTTGTGTGTGTGTGTGTGTGGGGTCATCACAAAGCCCCATAAAAGTTCCTAAGTCCAAGGTATTATTTTTCTATCATGCTGGGGAATGAACTTAGGCCCATACAATCTAGGTAAACGTTCTACTACTAGGCTCTATCCCATCCCCAAAGTGCACATTATGCCAGCTCAGGGAGTCTATAGCTCTCAGATCAAGAATCTCTAGTTCAGCCAGGCATAGTGGCACACACCTTTAATCCCAGCACTCAGGAGCCAGAGGCTGGCAGATCTCTGAGGTTAAGACCAGCTTGGTCTACACAGTTGAGTTCCAGGCTGGCTGGGAAGACAGGGAGACCCTGTCTCAAAAAGATAAAAACATCTGCTGGGTGTGGTGGCGCACGCCTTTAATCCCAACACTTGGGAGGCAGAGGCAGGCAGATCTTTGTGAGTTTGAGGCCAGCTTGGTCTACATAGTGAGTTCCAGGTCAGCTGGAGCTACAAGGAGACACTGTCTCAAAAAGACAAAAAAAAAAAAAAAAAAAGATAAAACCAACAAACCTCTATCCCACCCATGTTCTAGATCTCTCTCAAGTTCTGATGGCTGATTTCATTTGCTACCCCAGTAAGCAGCAGTACTCAGCCATATGATCTGATCCATGTCCAACTTCTCAGGTTGCCGTCTCAACCACCCCAGACACCCCAGACACCCCAACCTAGAGGCACCTTTCAGAAAGTGCTGCGCTCCATCTAGACACTCGGGTGACAGTTCATTGTCTGCAAAGGAGCCCAGAAGCTCACTGACAATAATGTCTGCTTTCTCTGGAGCCAGCCATTCCCGCATGTCTGATGAGACAACTGTCACCTGGCTTCCCCATTCTTCAAACTGCCAGTTCTCCAGCCTGAAACAGAGGTGCTAGGTAAGGAGAGAGGGTGCAGGAAACTGGTAACAGGGACAGACTTCCTAGCAAGCAGGCTGCTACTCACGTCACCACAGCATTTGGGTTCTTCTCCACAGCATACAGCTTTATTCGCCGGTCAGCCTGCTTGGCTGCCCGAAGAGAAGCATTTACCAGAGGGCCCCGGCCTGCTCCCAGCACCATCAGTACCCTAAAAAGAGGGATGAGCAAACAGATTCAGCATATGGAGCAGATATATAACTCCCTGGGGTCACGAGGAAAGCACTCACTGGACATTGGTGTCCTTCTCCTCTTCTGGGACTCGGTCTAGCAAACATTTATAGATCGCCTGGAGGGATGACAGAAAACCTCATAGCTATAACCCTTCTTCACTGATCAAATCCTGTGTGCTTTCCCACTCTGAACCCAACACTGTACCTGTTGATATTGAGAGTATTTGATGGGGTCTTTTTCAAACACTTCATACGTCTGAGATTCCAGATTGTCCATCAGTGGCTGATGAGAGGAAAAGACAAGTCTGCCAGTTTCTGGCAAATGGTTAAGGTGTCAAAAATGTTCTACTGCCTCCTGAACTTCAGTAGGATCTTGGATCACCTATTCAACAGACATCTTTTACCTCCATCCCTTGCAAAAGTACTCCAAACCTACCTGGAGTGGGGACTGCAGATAGTCCTCATAGCCCTTGGCAAAGAGTTCATAGGCATTGGGTGGAGGGCGATTTTGGCTTAAGTATTCCAGATACTGAAGGTAGGAGCAGAACTCCTTCTCTGAATGGTGGTTGGTGCCCGTGATGATAAACTGCACTTCCAACTGTGAAAGAAGTCAGACCATTAGACATTATGGTTTATAGCCCAAAAGTCCTTGCATAAAACAAGACCCAGGCCAACAGTTTTCTAGCATCTGTCTGAACACCAACAAAGTAGCTTAAGTTTTTGATAAATTTATAAAATCCTCTTATGCTATATAAGCTTCATCATTGCTCAAAGGGCCACATGGACCCTTACTTTAACTTCCTAAATAAAAAATATTCTACAAAGTTCTCATGAAGTCTGGTTCCTTCTGCAAAGTTTCAGGAGATCCTACTGACATTTTCACTTTTGTCTTCAATCTCCAACTCTATCATCCCAGGGGAAAAAAAAAATCATCATATGTAAGTTAAATAAGAGACATGGTTGGATCACATTGTTTTTCTTTTGGCCTTTTTGAAACAGGATTTCCCTGTAACCCTAGCTGGCCTTGAACTATGTAAACTAGGCTGGCCTTGAACTCACAGAGATCCACCTGCCTCTGCCTCCCAAGTGCTGGGACTACAGGCGTGCCACCACCTTTCAATCACCTTTTAAAACCCTTCTGCCACCCACCTTGAGTAGCCGGAAGATCAGCCTCTGGTGCATCTTAGAAAGAACAGGAAATCCCTTCTTATTGGTTAGGAAAATGCTGGTGGGGAGAATGGCTGCTTTGATGGGTTCCCCAAGCCAGCGATCGATGACATGATTAGACGGGAGATCGGCCCCAATTTCCAGAGCTACACAAAGGAAGGGAAAGGTCTGTCAACCATCACCAGCCAGTAAGCCCGTCCCCTGTGCGAGCTGTTTCTTCCTCCTCTTAAAAGGCAGACTGAGGCATAAGGAAAGCAAAGGGTCAACAGGGTCAGTATACAGAAAACTGCTTTGTTTGCTTCTTTTTGAGACAGGGTCTCACTATATAGCCAAGTGCTGATTCTTTTTTCTTTTTCTAATACTTTCTTTTTATGTATATGCATGTATGGCCTACATGTAGGTACGTGCCCCCGTGTCATGCAATGCCTGCAGAGGATAGAAGAGACTGTTGGATCCCCTGGAACTGGAGTTACGGATAATTGTTAGCTGTCATGTGCGTGCTGGGATTCAAACCCAGGTCTTCTGCAAGAACAGTCAGTGTTCTAACTGCTGAGCTACCGCTCCAGGCCAATTCTTTTTTTTTTCTTTGGAGAGAAGATCTCATGTAGCCCAGCCTGGCATCAAACTTAGAATAAAACTTAGGAGTCAGGGTCTCCCTGTAGTTACAGCTGGCCTGGAACTCACTATGTAGACCAGGTTGTCCTGGATTCCTGGATCTCAGAGATCCACCTGCCCTTGCTTCCATTTAGCCCTGGGATAAATGGTTTGTGTCCCTTGCCTGGCCAACTATGAACTTCTGATCCTCCTGCCTCCATCTCCCAAGTACTAGGATCACAGGCATGTGTCATCACACCAAGTTTTTTTGGTTTGGTTTATTTTTATTTTTACTTTATTTTTTTTGAGAAAGGGTCTTCCTATAGCTCTAGCTAGCCTGGCACTCACAGAGATCCACCTGCCTCTGCCTCCGTAGTGCTGGGACTCAAAGTGTGCCACCACACCTGGCTCACATCAAGTTTTATGGGTGATTGATGTAATGCTAACACAAGCATTCACCAACTGAGTTACATCCTCAGCCAAATGAAACTGGTTTTGAAAAATATTTTATTATTTTTATTTTATGTGTATGAATGTATTGCCTGCATGTGTGTAACTACACCTGTGTTATGTAATGCCTGTGGATGTCAGAAGTAGAGTGCTGGATTCCCCCGAAACTGGAGTTACAGACTGCTGTTAGCCGCCATGTGGGTGCTAGGAATCGAACCCAGGTCCTCTGCAAGAGCACCAGTGCTCCTAACCACTGGTTTGTTCTTTTTTTTTTTTTGAGACAGGGTCTCTCTGTAGCCCCAGTTGGCCTGGATTCAATATGGAGACCAGACTGGCCTCAAACTCCCAGAGATCCGCCTGCCTCTGCCTCCCGAGTGCTGGGATTCACCTCGCCCAGCTTCTGCTGCTTTTTTTTTTTTAAAGATTTTTTTTTTTTTTTTTTTTGGTCTTTTTGAGACAGGATCTCCCTGTAGCCCAGCTGTCCTGGCATTTGCTATGTAGACCAGGCTGACCTTGAACTCACAGAGATCCACCCACCTCAGCCTCCTGAGTGCTGGGATCAGAGGTGTGTGCCACCATGCCCAGCTAAAGATTCTTATTTATGTGTGTATATGTGCATTTGTGTTGTGTATGTATGTCATGTATGTACAAGTGCCCATGGAGGGCAGTAGAACACATCAGATCCCCAGAGCTAAAGTTACAGTCAATTGTGAGTCACCCAATGTGATAGAGCATCAAGTGCTCTTAACCAGAGCCATTTCTCCAGCCCTGAAGCCACCGATTCTGCTCCTAGGAGATCACACACACCATCTACCCCAGGACCCTGTGCACTTACCTACTGCAATTCTCTTGCTATAGTCACACAGAGTCCGGAAGTTGTGCCACCTGCCCAAAATCAAAACCAGAAAATACCGTCACCTACAGCTTGCAAATCACCATACTTCAGCAAGCCTAACAGCTCCACCCATTCTTCTCACCCCACCTGCACCCTGGTAAAGCCACAGGAGACATACCACATCCACGTCTTTTCTTCCCCACTGTACTCCTGTGTGTGTGTAGTTGGTACATTCTCGATGATATCATCCCGCAGATCCTCTGGTGCCACCAAGGGCACCCGCATCCAGAACTGCGTATGAAAGGGAAGCCTGTCAGAACTGGCTTTCCAGAAGCTTCCCGCAAAAGATCCTGCTCCAGACCTCAGGTTAATCTCTTTATATGCTTTCCCAAATTTATGATTATGTCTGTGTATAAGTATCACACATATCCCTATGCAAGTGTCTGGGGGGAGGATACTGACATTTCAGTTCTGCCAAATGCATTAAGGGATGACTAAGCAAAAGGTACTCTGCACAGATAGACTAAGATACAGCAGGAAAGGCCATACCATGGAAGAGTGGTGGCCAGTGTGGATGTGGTTGGTCAAAACTCTGGCCAGGTTTGTGTTATCTTCCTGATTAAGGGGCAGGAGGAAAGCTGGAAGACCCAGATATGCCCCAAAATTCAGCTCCTGTAACATGGCCTGAAAGGAGAAACAAAAAAAGACAGTTAAGAGCTAGGAACCAAATACTCTTGGGGTGGGGAGGAGTTGAAACAGAATCTAGTATTGTAGCCCAGGCTGCCCTGATAGTCACTATGTAATGCAGTCTGGCCTTAAATTTGAGGCAATCCTCCTGACTCAGCCTCCTGAGTGCTAGGATTAGAGCTGCAAACCACCACACTCAGCCAGTGAATTACACACCTGACTTCACTCCCAGCCAAAATCAAGCCCTTTTTTTTTTTTTTTTTTTCGCTTTTTTGAAACAGGGTGTTACTATGTAGCCCTGACTAACCTAGAACTATGTAGACTAGACTGCCCTCCAACTCCAAGAGATCTGCCTGCCTCCACTGAGATTCCAGGAGTGATTCACCACATCCAGCTCCAAACACTTTTAATTACACTGATTTACCACGTCACTCTCCTCACCCAGCTTGATAACAGAACTAATGTCTTCTTTTCCTGGCCTGGAACGCTCAATCCTCTCACATGAGTTTCCTCCTCCTCAGTACCAGAAGAGCCTCCAAAATGCTGGGATTACAAGTGGGTGCCACTAAGCCAGACCAAATCTTTAAAAAGATCCCAAGAAGCAACCAAACTGGCTTACCGCCTCGGAGTTCCTGCGGATCTTTTCCACTTTTGAGTCCGGATGAATCCATGGGGAAAGCTTTCCCACAATTAGCGTATTCCAGTCTGCAGTCCCCCAACCCAAGACAAAGACTGAATGAGGTTGGGCATTTTCTTGTTCGATTTCTACTTCTTAGAAGGGAATAAAGAGTAGAGATGACAGACTTTTCTCTCAGACATAGGGTTAGCCTGATGAATAGGGAACTGCAAGTTTTAGTAAGAAAAAGGGAGCAAACAAGTTACCTACATCCCAGGGTTTCACCATATAACCAGGTCAGGAAAGGAGGAGAGTAAAGACCTACGAAGGGGAAGTTGCTACTGCCGCTAGTAATTAAGGGGCACACGGGATGGTCCCTACCCCTTCCTGACAGCAGGAGGTCTGATCGAGTCTGGGGGCCAGGCCGATTCTTAGCAGGTTCCTGAGTGAACTCCCTCTTGAAACGCGGGTGGAAGACAGGCATGCAGAGGAAATCAAACCTACAACCGCGACAGACCCAGAATCGTCATGTAAAGTGAGGACCCAGAGATCCAACCAACTGGGTTTAAACTCTAGACTTTGCACCGCCTTTGCGCTGCCACCAGTCACCCCCCTGGGCTGCTGAGCCTGATCAGCCCACCGTGGGGCATATTATTTTTGCTGCAACTGTGCATCCATTTCTCCCCCAAAACAAAACCAGGTCAAACATGAATGAGAAAAGCTCCATCTAACCCAAGGAGCGTTTTATCCCTTGGTATCACCGGCTTTCCAAGACTGTAACATCAGATCCGCCCCAGTCCTGCTCATGCCTCCCGCTCCCGGCTCTCCCGGGCCCCTTCCGGTCCTCCCACTCTGATAATAGCCGCCAGGGCCCTTGCAGGGCTGACTGCGTCCTTCTCTGAGTTTACCCAACAAGTCGCTACTTCTGGACTCGGCTTCTCGGGCCGAGCTTCTCCCTCGTGTGGCGTTGGTGTCTCACGCCCGCACCCCTAGGTGGACAGTCTGCCCTCTTCGGCCCCGAACCTGGACCCCGCACTCGGCTCGCGGAGGCCCGGCCCTCACCCCTGCTTGGCCACAGCCCCCAGCGTGTCCGCTATCTCGGGGACGCAATTGAGGTCCCTCCCGCTGGACACGCGGCTCCCGCCAGCACCTCCGACCGCCATCGCCGCCATCTTTTCCCTCACGCGGCCCACGCCGGGATTCCACCAGGCGAGCAGCCAATCACAAGACGGACAGCGGCTCCCGGGAGGCGGGACGAGTCGCCCTAACAACCAGAGCATCGCCCCTACTCCAGAGCGAGGCGGAGGGGCGGGGCCGTCTTCCTGCCCATCCGTGGGCCGCGCGGTGACGTCGGCGCCGCTCCCCAGGCCTGCCAATCTCAGGCTCCCAGAATGCCTCGCCTCAGCGGAGCTCCGTGGAGACTACACGTCCCATGAAACCCTTCAGGATAAGCTTGAAGAATCATCATCGGGCCAGACGAAACTGTCGGCGGGCCAGTGGCGCAATGGATAACGCGTCTGACTACGGATCAGAAGATTCCAGGTTCGACTCCTGGCTGGCTCGTTGGGACTGGTACTCCTTTATTTGCACCCCTTGCCAATCGCAGCCCAATAGGTGGGACTTCCACTTTTTTTTTTCTTTCTTCTTGATTTTCAGCCCATTTATTTCCTTTGCTCCCTGCTCACGCTCTCATTTTCAGACCTTAAGTTGGTTCAGTTTTTGCAGCAACCCTCTGTTAAGCGTTTCTCAGTACTCTCGTCAAAAATGTTGGTTCTATACTTAAATAGGTCCATCTGAGCACAAAAGCTTGGTGAATGACTGGGACCATTAAAATGAGCTTTGTCTTATTACTATGCTATCTTTTCAAAAATAGACTGTAGTAACTTGGTCAATAACTCCTAGTGATTGTGTTTCGAACACAGATGTAAATAAACACACACACACACACACACACACACACACACACACACACACTTCCCTCAGAGAAAAGGAATTCACAGTGATTGCAGTGCATAGAAATCGCTGTGGACCAGGAAGGAGAATCTACATGTCCCCGTGTCAATAGCGCTGGAGACACGGAAAAGAAGGAAGCCACTGAAGCAAAGAAAGACCTTGAGAGGGAAATGGGGACCAACCGGAGGCAAGAAGCTCACGGACACTGAGGGCCTGACAACGCAGATCCGGGGGAAAGCGCAGTACAGAGGCCCTACAGAGGCACTGACAGAAGTCAGGCACTAACGGCCACCAGAAACAGAAGTAGGGGTGACATCCAAAGTTTCGTCTGTGCAATGAGAGAGTTTAGGGAGAAGAAAATTTTGGGTGTGGATATGCTGAATTGGTCATCGAGAAGGGCATAAGAGAACGTTGAGTGAACAGTGAAGAATTGGAAGTCTCCAAAAAAAAAGTTGTGACTAAAGCCACAGAGTGAGATCACCATGAGTTCTGGGGGACGGAGCTCTTAGCAACACAGACAGGATATGGATGGGATATGCTGAGGAGCCCTGAGTGCAATGCAATGGCAGTGCCTGGAAAGGAGAAAACAAGAAACCGTACCATGAGGGGACTGAGGATGCTTCGTACCATCACCATCACCATCATCATCATCACATCATCATTCTCTTTTGGAGCACTAGGATTTCACTCAGGTACCCATATTACATTTGGTTACCTGTGTCCTTAGGCTCACTCTTGGCTGTGATAATTTCTTTTTTTCTTTCCTTTTTTTTTTTTTTTTTTTTTTTCTTTTTTTTTTTTTTTCTGGAACTCACTATGTAGACCAGGCTGGCCTCAAACTCACAAAGATCCGCCTGCCTCTGCCTCCTGAGTGCTGGGATTAAAGGCGTCACCACGCCACCATGCCCAGCTCCAAGTAAGTAATTTTTTTTTTTTTTTCTTTTTGAGACAGGGTCTCCCTGTAGCCTCAGCTGTCCTGGAACTCACTATGTAGACCAGGCTGGCATCGAATTCACAAAGATCCACCTGTCTCTGCCTCCCAAGTGCTGGGATTAAAGGCGTGCACCACCACGCCAAGTAAATAATTCTTAAAAGGCCTTTTAAAAACTTTTTTTTGAGACAGGGTCTGTCTCACTGGGTAACCCTGACTGTCCTGGAACTTGCTATGTAGACTAAGGTAGCCTCAAACTCACAGAGATCTATCTGCCTCTCAAATACTGGGATTAAAGGCATGAGCCACCATGTCCAGTCTATAATTTTTGAAAGAAAAAGAAATGGAGAACTGTACACAGGATTTAGCCCCAGGTACCAAGTCAAAGTTGGTGACACTTGTCTGATGCTCCCTCTGCTCTACCCTCCATGCTGAATTCTGCTCAGAAGCACAAGGCCTCACTTCTACTATGGGATGTAGGCCTTTGCTCAGATGAAGATAGGAGCAAAAGGAGAAGTTGTTACTTTGCCAACAGAAGCCAAAGGCAACCTCACAGAGCCTTAGAAACTTTCTGGAAAGGAAGGCATGCCCACTCCCAGACAGTCCTCCCGCCCTGGGGCTGGCATTCCTTTCCTTCAGACTCTATCTCAGATTTTATTGTCTTGTTTAAACACCTCCTGTCAATGGTAGCTTTCCACCTCCGTTGTTGCTGGCCTTCTCCCTCCTTACCTTCCTGCAGACCCACCTTCACTCACCTCTGTGTCTGCCTGGCTAGCAGCACTCTTCAACACCAGAATAATGGCCTGTTTGCCCCTCCCACTGCTCCAAATTGCCTCTTTACAATCAAAGCTTTCCTCAGCTACAAAAGTGGCAGAGCTACTGAGGCAAAGTAATGTGCGCCAATTTGCAGAGATCCCTTGTCATCTCTGTTATACAGTGTTTATCTGCCAGAATGAATAAAAAGCAGGAGCTGTTCTAAATGTAGAAAAGATGGAAAACTATCCCGTTTTGGTATGAAGCAGGAACACATCCAATATCTGTCAAAAACAGCACCCCAAAAGCTATACATCAGTTTTGCTTATGAATATAAATGTAAAAAATCTTTGAATATTTAATATTAATAAAGAATTTATCAGCATAATAATTATGTAACAAAACCAATTAATGCTTATCCCTTGAATTAACATAAGATTAGATATTAGGGTATATATGTACATATGTATTTTATATATATAACTTGTTTGGGGGTTTTTTGTTTGTTTTGGGGTGTTTCTTTTTTTAGGGGGGGTTCGGTCTTTTTGAGACAGGGTCTCCCTGTAGCCCAGCTGGCCTGGAACTCACTATGTAGACCAGGCTGGCCTTGAACTCATGGAAGTCTGCCTGCCTCTGCTTCCCAAGTGCTGGGATTAAAAGCGTGTGCCACCTCACCGGATGCTTGTTTTTCAAAGGTTTATTTATGTATATGAGTGCTTTGCCTGCACGTATGGATGTGTATCACATACATGCAGTACCAGAATGAACCACAGGAGCACACTCTTGGAACTGGCGTTGCAGGCAGTTGTGAGCCTGGGTTCCTTCACAAAATGGGCATAGTTTGAAGCATGCCTGTGGTCCCAGCCTTTGAGATGTGGAGGCTGGAAGATAGGAGTTCAAGGCTAGCACCAGTTCAGCTATATAGTAACTTTGAGGGCTACATGAAAACCTGTCTAAAAAAGTAAGTCCAAGAGCAGGGCATGGTGGCACACACCTTTAATCCCAGCACTTGGGAGGCAGAGGCAGGCAGATCTCTGTGAGTTCAAGGCCAACCTGGTCTACATAGTGAGCTCCAGGACAGCTGGGGCTACAGGGAGACCCTGTCTCAAAAAGACAAAAAAAAAAAAAGTCCAAGAAGAAAGATAAAAATTTCATTTAGAGTGTACTCTCTGTACATAGTAAATCTTGCATATACCATTCACAGTGGCAAAGGTAACACTACCATAAAATAATTAGCTGCAATGCTCCTAAAGAATGAGGAAGCTACATGAAGAAAATTACAGAAATTACAGGGTTTGGCTGAAAGATATAACAGGAATCTGAAACGGCAACACTGAATCCTATAAAGATATGTTATTAAATTAATTTCTCAGGCTGGAGAGATGGTTCTGTGTTAAGACCACTTACTGATCCTGCAGAGGACCTGGGTTTGGTTCCAATACCTACAGGCTCACAACCACTCCTAACCCAAGTCCCAGGGGAATCCAACACCATCTGTCCTCTGGGGGCTCCTGCATGCACATGGTACACATAAACTCACACAAGCACACATGCATACACATAAACACAATAAACATAGGGCTACGTGTGGTGACATATGCCTTTAATCCCAGCATTCAGAAGACAGGCAGGCAGATCTCTGTGAGTTTGAGGCCAACCAGAGCTACATAGAGAGACTCTCTCAAAATAAAATCTTTAAAAACACACAAATTAAGCTGGGTGTGGTTACGCACGTCTTTAATCCCAGCATTTGGGAAGCAGAGGCAGGCAGATCTTTGTGAGATCGAGGCCCGCCTGGTCTGCATAGCGAGTGCCAGGTCAGCTGGCCCTACAGGGAGACCCTGTCTCAAAAAGTCCAAAAATAAATAATACAAATTAATTTCTCACTTTTACAACATTCAATCACAACTCTTAGTTTTTTGCTTATTTTGTGTACATGTATGGTATGCATGTGTGTCTGCATGTTCACATATATGCATGTTTGTTATGCACACATGTGTAGAGCCCAGAGGTTGATGCTGGGTGTCTTCTTCAGTCACACTCTACTTTATATACTGAGGCATAGACACTTGCTGAATCCAGTTGCTACAGGGTTCCCGTCTCTTCCTCCAGAGTACTAGGATTACCAGCAGCTGCCAGGCCCATAGCTTTTCTGTGGGTGCTGGGGATCTGAACTTGAGCTCTGTTCCTCACACTCAAGGGCAAGCACTTTGTCTGCTGAGCCATCAGTGGAGACTTTTGTTCCTTGATTTAAAAAAATAAAATAGGCCAGGCACACGCCTGTAGTCCCAGCACTTGGGAGGCAGAGGCAGGCAGATCTCTGTGAGTTCAAGGCCAACCTCATCTACATAGTGAGTTCCAGGACAGCTGGGGCTACAGGGAGACCCTGCTTCAAAAAGACTAAATAAATAAGTAAATAAGTAAATAAATAAATAAATAAATAAATAAATAATGGGGCTCAGCGGTTAAGAACACTGACTGTTCTTGCAGAAGACCTGGGTTCAAATCCCAGCACCCACATGGCAGCTAACAACTGTCCATAACTCCAGTTCCAGGAGATCCAACAGCCTCTTCTGTCTTCTGCAAACATTGCATGACATGGGTGCACTTACGTACATGAAGGCAATACACATATCCACATTAAATAAAAATAATAAATAAAATGTTAATAAAAAATAAAATAAAATAAAATAAAAAGGCCTTGCCATACAAGCCTGCAGTTGTTAACTGCCTTGTGGGTGCGGGGAATCAAACCTGGGTCCTCTGCAAGAGTAGCCAGTGCTGTTAACCAATGAACCATCTCTCCAGCCCTGTGGTTTGGTTTTGAAACAGGGTGACCCAAAATGCCTGGAAATCCTCTTGCCTGAGCCTCCAGAGTTCTAGAGTTTCAGGTGTGAAGACACCATGCTGAGCTCTAAGCTATTTTGTGTGTGTGTGCATGTGCGTGTGCATGTGTGTTGTTCTATGAAAATCACTTGATATTCACAAGAACGCTAGTTCTTCACAAGAACCCTATGATATAGGAAGTATGTGTTATTCTTAGAGTGAAGGAAAAAAATGTCTAGAAGGCTGAGCTACAGCAAACGCAGGCCAATTGACTCCAAAGTCTTTTATCTTAACTTTAAGGCACATCATCTGGCTGGGTGTGGTGGCACAGGCCTTTGATAATGGCAGCATTTGAGCAGCAGAGACAGGCAGATCTGAGAGTTCCAGGCTAACCAAGGCTACATAATGAGACTGTCCAGCATGTGTGGCTGGCTTTTTTTTTTTCTGGTCTTTTTGAGACAAGGTCTCCCTGTAGCCCCAGCTGGCCTGGAACTCACTATGTAAACCAGGCTGGCCTTGAACTCACAGAGCTCCTCTTGCCTCTGCCTCCTGAGTGCTGGGACCAAAGGTGTGCGCCACCATGCCTGGCCTGTGGCTATTTTTTATTTTGTTTTTTAATTGTATTATTTTTATTTTATGTGTGTGAGTGTATTGCCTGCATGTTAAGTGTACCTGGAGTTACCAATAGTTGTTAGCCACCATGAGGTGCTGGGAATCGAACCCAGGTCTTCTACAAGAGCAGCTGGTGCTCTTAACCACTGAGCCATCTCTCCAGCCCCCTGTGTGGCTGTTTTTAAAGACAACCAACAAGCCAACTGGTTTTGCCCTGGGGAGGGGAAAGTTGCCATTAACTACATCAACCTCCCAAATCCAGTCAAGGATAACTTCACCTTCAAATGTCACTGATCCAATGGAACCAATACTTCAACTCCCCAAGACATCTATGTGATGAATGGAATTGCCTTCCATGTGTTCTTCCCCACCCTCAAAATTGTGGGGGCTAAAAATAGGTTCAGCTTCCTGGACAAATATGGCAGATCAAAACTAAAGACTTGAAAGACTTAGGGCAGCCCATATTGGCTCACTGCTCCAGTCCCAGTGGAAATACATAGGCTGCCAGCTATGGCTGGTTCACAGGACATGATATATTTTTTTTTTTTTGGTCTTTTTGAGACAGGGTCTCCCTGTAGCCCCAGCTGTCCTGGAACTCACTATGTAGACCAGGCTGGCCTTGAACTCACAGAGATTCGCCTGCCTCTGCCTCCTGAGTGCTGGCATTAAAGGACATGATTTTTTTTTAATATATTTTTTTTTATGTGTATGAGTATATTCCTGGCCAGACGTGGTCACGAACATCTGTAGTTCCAGCAGTTGGAAGGCAGAGGCAGCCGGATCTCTGTGAATTCAAGGCCAGCCTGGTCTATATAATGTGTCCCAGCCAGCTGGGGCTACAGGAAGACCCTGTCTCAAAAAGACCTAAAAAATAAGTGTATTCCCTGCATGCATGTAAGTGCGCATGTCGTGCAAAGCTCGTGGAGGTGAGAAGAGGGCATCAGATCCCCTGGAACTGGAGTTAAGGACAGTTGTTAGCTGCCATGTGGATGCTGGAACCGAATCCAGGTCCTCTGCAAGAGCAGCCAGTGCTCTTAACCACTGAGCCATCTCTCCAGCCCTGGTACATGACTTTTATAATCCCCAAAAGAAAATTTATATTTTGCTGAGTAACACAGCTGAAGAGCTAAAGACAAAGAATAAAAAGTAGTGGCCTGAAGCTAGGGGATGCTGGGGTTTTCTCTCTACCTCTTCTCTGCAGGAACTTGGACCTTGGTCATGGATGAGCCAACAGCCATGGATGTGGATTTCACCCACTCAGCATTAATCCCCACATTCTGGCCACTTGCCTTCTCTCCATTCCACTCCCCACGGCAGTTTTCTTATAACTCTGAGGTGACCGAAATTCTCATGGAAGTCAGATCCTTGTAGACAGGGCTTTGTTCAGCTGTGTGTGTAGTCAACGATGTTGGAAAACCATCTATGAGCCCTATATCATGTTTAAAATTAGATAATTTGAAGATGGAACCAAAAAATACATTTATTATTTTATATCTAGAAAGCTACCCTTGACAGTCTTAAAACACTAAGACAAAATTGCCGGGCGTGGTGATACATGCCTTTCATCCCAGCACTTGGGAGGCAGAGGCAGGAGGATCTCAGAGTTCAAGGCCAGCCTGGTCTACATAGTGAGTTCCAGGTCAGCTAAAAAAAAAAAAAAAAAAAAAAAACCAAAAAAACACTAAGACAAATTAACCAAGAGAAATCCTTGATGCAGACTTTAATTAATTAATTAATTTATTTATTTATTTATTTATTTATTTATTTATTTATTTGAGACAGAGTATGTAGCCCCAGCTGGCCTAGAACTTGCTATGTAGGCTGGCCTCAACTTCACAGTGATCTGTCTGCCTTTGTCTCCCAAGTGCTGGGATTAAAGCCATGTACAATCACACCTAGCATCAGGCGTTCCTTTTTTAAAATGTAAATCGAAATAGATATCTGATAATGGTATGTTCACATAAATCATCTTCCCAATGAAGTCTTTTTTTAAAAAAATATTTTGTAGCAGGCCTAGTGGTACATGCCTTTAATCCCAGCACTCAGAAGGCAGAGGCAGGCGGATCCCTGTGAATTCAAGGCCAGCCTGGTCTACGTAATGAGTTCCAGGCCAGCTGGGGCTACAGGGAGACCATATCTCAAAATAAATAAATAAATAATAAATAAATAAATTAATAATAATAAATAAATATTTTATTTATTATTTTTATTTAATGTGTTTGAGTGTATTAACTGCATGAGTGAGTGCACCTGTGTCATGCAATGCCTATGGAGGTCAAAAGAGGGCATCAGATCCCCTGGAACTGGAGTTACAAATGGTTGTTAGCCCCCATATGGGTGCTGGAATACTAACCCAGGGCCTCTGAAAGAGCAGTCAGTGCCCTTAACTGCTGAATCATCTTTCCAGCCCCGCAATGAAGTCTTAAGGAGCCATTAAAATCAATGTTGTCAAAGAAAATTTAACGATGTAGGGAAATCTTTGTAATATACCGTTAAGTGACAGATTACGAATTGTACATACAAAATGACCTCAATTATGAGGAAAAAAAATAATCTTTTCCAGGGCTCGGATATAGCTCAGCAGTTAGGAGCACTTGCTGCTTTTGCAAAGGACCTGAGTTTGGTTCCAGGTACCCAGGTTGGGCAGCTCAGCTTTCAACTGCCTGTAACTCCAGCTCCAGGGGATCTAGTGCCCTCTTCTGGCCTCTTCATGCCAGGCACTCATATGATACACATACATACATGCAGGCACATACTCATGCACATAATAAAATAAAATAACTTTTTTTCTGGTGGTGGTGGTGGAAAGATAAAACAAATCTTTAATCTTTTCCAACTTTTCAATGACGAGTATGTTTTAGAACATGTACTCCACCTGTGTCTGCCTCCCAAGTGCTGGATTAAGGCGTGTGCCACCACACCCAGCCACATGCCAGGCATTTTAAAAAGTAATATCTCAGTCCTCTAGATACAATTTGTGAAGGAAGAATTAATAACACATCCACTTTATAGGTAAGAAAATGGTAGCTAAGTGTATCTTGAGCAAACGCATGCTTCACTTGTGGAAGGACCAGAATGAGAAAGACTTAGGTTCTGATTCCAAGGCCATTCCTTCTCTTTCACAATAGCCTTTCTCAAAATGTGGTCCAGGGAATCAATGTGTACCTAACGACCACCTTGTGACTGGGTAAGACCAAGTTCTTTTCATTTTCTTCAACCAGAGCCACTATCACCACAGCAAGAAGGATGTGAGAGCTGGGTGTGGTGGCACACACCTTTAATCCCAGCGCTGGGAAGGTGGAGGCAGGCAGACGCAGATCTCGGTGAGTTCAAGGTCAGCCTGGTCTAGGTCTACATAATGAGTTCCAGAACAGCTGGGGCTACAGGGAGACCCTGTCTCTCAGTTTCTTTCTTTTCTTTTTTTTCTTTTTTTTTTTTTTTTTGGTTTTTTCGAGACAGGGTCTCCCTGCCGCCCCAGCTGGCCTGGAACTCACTATGTAGACCAGGCTGGCCTTGAACGCACAGAGAGCCGCCTGCCTCTGCCTCCCAAGTGCTCCAACGCCCAGCCTCTCAGCTTCTTTTAAGTTAGACATCTGTAAGATTTAAAATATGAAGCAATGCTGCTCTCACTAAATTATCTTTTGTTTGGGAAATTTTATATATATATATATACTTTTTTTTTTTTTGCTAGGCATGGTGGCTCACATCTGTAATCCCAGTATTCAGTTGCCATGAGTTTGAAGCCAGCCTAGGGTACATAGTGAATTTCAAGCCAGCCTGGGCTACAGAGCAAATCTTGCCTCAAAACCCAAAAACAAAATAGAAAATAGTTTTGTTTTGTTTTGTTTTTCATTAAAAATGGTTATTTGGGGCTGGAGAGATGGCTCAGCAGTTAAGAACACTGACTGTTCTTGCAGAAGAACTGGGTTCAAATCCCAACA
>NW_008343597.1:1595249-1644889 GCF_000622305.1 Nannospalax galili | reverse complement strand
GTAGGCCTGGGGCTAGAGAGCCATCGCAGCAGTTAAGAGAGGTTACTGGTCTTACAGAAGATCTGGGTTCAGTTCCCAGTACCCACATGAAAGCTAATACAACTCCAATTCCAGGGGATCTGATGCCCTCATCTGGGCTCCATGGCATTGCACATGTTTGATGCATATGTGCAGGCAAAACACTCAGACACATAAAATAAAAATAATAATAAATTTTAAATATTTTATTATTTTTATCTAAAGTTTATTAAAATAAAAATAATAATAAATAATGGGGGGCTTGGTCTTTTTGAGACAGGGTCTCCCTGTAGCCCCAGACGGCCTGGAACTCAGTATGTAGACCAGGCTGGCCTTGAACTCACAGAGATCCTCCTGCCTCTGCCTCCTAAGTGCTGCGATTAAAGGCATGTGCCACCATGCCCAGCTATTATTTTTATTTTATGTATATAGGTGTATTGCCTGCATGTATGTGAATGCGCCCTGCCTCGGAGGTCAGAAGAGGGCTTCAGATTCCCCTGGAACTGGAGTTAAGGATGGTTCCCAGCCGCCATGTAGGTGCTGGGAGTCAAACCTGGGTCCTCTGCAAGAGCAGTCAGCGCTCTTAACCACTGAGCCATCTCTCCAGCCCCATGAAATATTAAAAAAAAAAAATAAGTAAATAAATAAAATATTTAGGAATCAACATTTAGTTTCTATCTCTAGGCCAAGACTTGGAGGTTCAGAACACCTAAAGAGTTTGCCAAGCATCCTATGTGCCAAAGGTGGAAAGGCTGAGCTCAGAACCGGCTGCATTGCCTGCCTAGACAGTGTCTACATGGAGCTGTTTCTGTCTGCCCTACAATGGTGTAGAAGAGACAGTCAAGTTCGCTGTTAGTGAAGACCATTTCCTCACATTCCTCAGTATTCCACATGAATCAGGGCTAAAGAGAACATAGGGTCAGAATTAATCACTTGCCAACACTAACACAGAGAGAAATGAGTAACAAATAGATGAAATTAGCTTCTATGGAGATCATCCAATTAAAGAGATACCAGCATGTTTCTGAGTGGACGAGGAAGCTTCTGCAACTTCATTATGAGGGCTTGTTCATCTTTATGCTTTCTAAGAAACAATTTAGTTTTGCTGATTCTTTGGAACTGTTCCTTTCTTTCTATTTCATTAATTTTTGAATATTGTGAAAATGACCATCCTACCAAAAGCAATATATAGATTCAATGCAATCCCAATCAAAATCCCCATGACATACTTCAAAGAATTAGAAAACAAAATTCTTAAATTCCTATGGAAGCACAAAAGACCCCAGATAGTCAAAGCAACCCTTAGCACAAAGAGCAATGTTGGGGGGATTACTATACCAGATTTCAAAGTATAATACAGAGCTATAGTCATAAAAACAGCATGCTACTGGTACAAAAATAGGCACATAGATCGATGGAACATCATTGAAGACCCAAACCCTAGTACACGCAACTTCTGCCACCTGATATTTGACAAAGGTACCAAGAACACACAATGGAGGAAAGACAGCATCTTCAACAAATGGTGCTGGCCAAACTGCATCTCCACCTGTAGAAGAATGAAACTAGATCTTTATTTTTCACCTTGCACAAAAGTTAACTCCAAATGGATCAAAGACCTCAATGTGAAACTGGAAACTCTGAAACTAGTAGAAGAAAATATTGGCAGTAACTTACAGGATATAGGTGTAGGAAAGGATTTTCTACATTGGACAGAAGTTGCAGGAATTAAGGTCAGCAATCAACAAGTGGGAAGAGAAAACCCACAGGACGGGGAAAAAAATCTTTACCAGTGACACATCAGACAGAGGTTTAACATCCAGAATATATAAAGAACTCAAAAAACAAAAAATTGAGAAACCAAATGACACAAAAGATGGGCTAAAGATCTAAACAGCCAGGTGTGGTGGCATATGCCTGTAGTCCCAGCACTTGGGAGGCAGAGGCAGGTGAATCTCTATGAGTTCAAGGGCAGCCTGGTCTACATAGTGAGTTCCAGGACAGCTGGGGCTACAGGGAGAAAAAGCAAAGAATCGACAGACCAAACGACCCAAATAAAAGATAGGCTAAAAATCTAAACAGAGAGTTCTCAAAGGAAGAAATAAAGATAGCTAAGAAACATCTCAAAAAGTGTTCAACATCTTTAGTAATTAGGGAAATACAAATTAAAACCACCCTAAGGTATCACCTTAGCCCAACCAGACTGGCTAGGATCAAGAGAACAAGTGATACCAAATGCTGACAAGGATATGGAGAAAGGAGAACACTCATTTACTGCTGGTGGGATTGCAAACTTGTGAAACCTCTGTGGAAAACCGTGTGGCCAACTCTTAAAAAACTAAAAATGAACCTACATAGGACCCAGTTATACCACTCCTTGGCATATACCCAAAGGACTCATCCTATCGTCAAGACACTTGTACAACCATGTTTATTGCTGCTCTTTTCACAATAGCTAAGAGATGGAAACAACCTGCCCCTCAACTGATGAGTAGTTAACAAAAATGTGGTATATTTACACAATGGAGTTCTATTCAGCAGTAAAGAAAGATGAAATAATGAAATCTGCAGGTAAATGGATGGAACTAGAAACTGTTATACTAAGAGAAGTAACAGACTCAGGAAAAAAAACGACACATGTTCTCCCTCATATGTGGATCTTAGCACCAAATCCTTTTAAATTCCATGTCCTTTTAATAAGATGATGCTGTACAGCAGTCTCTTCTGCATGAAATAACTACCATCATCACGACTTCAGCTGTGCCTGATTGCTAAACATCATCACAATTGGGCTTGTTGATGGTTGTGCTCATTCATTAAAGGAGGGCCAAGCAGGGTCATTGGACCCCCACTGGAGTATCCAGCCACTCTTCCCAGCCAACTGTATGTAATATGGTCCTAATCACACATGGTCTCCTGGGTTTGGGGACGGCTAAAGTATGCAATCTGGGGAAGGCTAGGAAGAGAAGGCATGACCCATGCTGGTTAAAGGCTTTCCAGTGTGCATACCCTCAGGTCATACATACACCTCAGCAACTCCTCAGTAAATTCATTGGTTCCCCAGTAAAACTTTAATCAAACATTGGTTTGATACTAGAACCTTAAAAGGGAATAAGCATTGCTTAGTATACCCAAGAAAATATTTGTTACAACAGATGCTATTACGTCTCATAATTGTTAATTTTAATTACTCTTGCCTTTACTTCTCCTTCACATCTCCTAGGCACCAGTCAAGTTCTTTCTTTACTCCCTACAGTTAAGATTTATGCCATTTGGGGATCTTTTAGATAGACCCACTGAAGGGGTACCCCAATTGCCTCATCCTGTGTCCCTGTTCAGCATGGATGAAACCAGAGCGGTCTGAGTCCTGATTCCCTATCTGCAAGTTGGGTAACCTCTTCAGAGGATGATAAGAATAGGAGGTAGGAATTGGCTAGGCAGTTAGGGAAAAAAGACCCCAAAGAAAAGTAGCCAATTTCCAGTTTCTTGGCTAAATAAAATGTCCTTGGGCCTCTTAGCAACATACTCTTTTCTTCAAAGGTCAAAGATGTCAAAAGTATTCGGGAGGTTTTATCTAATCCTTAAAAGATTTTAGGGTTACCTCTTCAGAGGGGGGAATGTTAGAGTAGTCAAAAGCCCCATAAAAAAAAATAAGAAAAAGTACATGAAAAAAAATGAAAGAAACAGAGGCTCCTATCAGAAAAGAAATCTTCTCAAGATATGTGAACCAATATTTTAGGACCAACTTCTCTTTTCCAACAGAGTCTTTACAGAATTGTAGATAACCCTACAAGTCCTACATCTAGCTTGCTATTATCTTTCAGAGTGATTGTATAATGAATTAATACATGTAAATAATTCAGTGTAGAGTGTGTTCCATAATATATGTTACTAAGAAAAAAAAAGAATCTAAGAAGTCAATGGAGGAAGTGGCATGAAACTTTTAAGACAGTACTGATGTTCAATGGTTCAAACTTGGAAGTGTTCAACTTTTGAGTATCTCTACTATAAATAAAGTTTGAGTATGCACCACAAAAAATAAAATAAAATCTGCAGCCCCCACAGGGTGTGATCATCACACATGTGCCTGTAACTCCAGCACTGGGGTGGGGTGGGGTGGAGACAGCAGCACTGGGACTTGCGGTCATCCTAGGTCCAGGTTTAGAGAGACCTTGTCTCAAGTGAATAAGGGAGAGCAACAGCAGAGGACCTGCAGCCCTCCTCTGGCCTCTGTGTGTAAGTGGGCATGTCCACTCGCACACACATGCACATATACTACACATATTTGTGTATTTTTATGTGTGTGTATCTTTGTGTGTATATGTCACATGCGTGCCAGTCCTTATAGAGGCCAGAGACATCAGATCTCCTGGACCTTGTAACTCCCACAGAGTTACAAGCTATGGTGGGTACTGGGAACCAAACACAGGTCCTCTGCAAAAGCAGGAAGTACTTAACCTGTGAGCCATCTCTCTAACCATAAATTAAAAATAGATTTTTCTTGACAGTGTCTCCCTGTAGCCCCAGCTAACCTGGCACTTCCTATGCAGACCAGACTGGCCTCGATCTCACAGAGCCATAAATAAAAAATTTAAAAATAGGGGCTGGTAGCCGGGTGTGGTGGCGCATGCCTTTAAGCCTAGCACTTGGGAGGCAGAGGTAGGCAGATCTTTGTGAGTTCGAGGCCAGCCTGGTCTACATAGTGAGTTCCAGGACTGCTGGGGCTACAAGGAGACTCTGTCTCAAAAAAAGACAAAAAACAAAACAAATAGGGGCTAGAGAGATGGCTCAGCGGTTAAGAACACTGGCTGTTCTTGCAGAAGACCTGGATTCGAATCCCAGCACCCACATGGCAGCTAACAACTGTCCGTAACTCCAGTTCCAGTGGATTCAACAGCCTCTTCTGTCCTCCACGAGCACTGCACGACACAGGTGCACTTACATGTAGGCATAACACTCATACACATAAAATAAAAATAATAAATAAAATATTTTAAAAAATAAAGCAAGGCCCTTGAGCAAGATGTTTATGCAATGAAATTCAACGAAGCATTCCATAGTGGTGCAAACTGGAGACAATGTAAACATCCATCCTGGTTAAACTACCATACAGCCACACTCGATAATAGCTAACACTAATGCACATTTGCATATTTGTCAAAAACATGACACTATATATACCAAATCACTCTTGTTACTCTAGGGGGATGGACTGTGGTAACAGATTGCATGACAAATGGTGTGTGGGTATGGTTTCTTTTTTTTTTTTTTTTTTGGTCTTTGTGAGACAGGCTCTCCCTGTAGCCCCAGCTGTCCTGGAACTCAGTATGTAGACCAGGCTGGCCTCGAACTCACAGAGATCTGCCTGCCTCTGCCTCCCAAGTGCTGGGACTAAAGCCGTGCGCCACCACGCCTGGCTGGTTCCATCTTTTTATTGCATATACTTCTGAATTTTTTTTTAACCACATTTTTTTTGTTGTTGTTGTGGTCTTTTTGAGACAGGGTCTTCTTGTAGCCCTAGCTGGTCTGCAACCCACTATATGGACCAGGCTGGCCTTGAACTCACAGAGATTCATCTGTCTCTGTCTCCCAAATGGTGGAATTAAACACATATTTTCTTTTTATGCACAACTTGCTGTGTAGCCAAGGATCACCTTGAGCTTTTTTTTTAATGTTATTTTTTAATTTTTTATGTGTATATGTGTATTGCTGGGTAAGTGCACCTGTGTCATGCAATGCCTTCAGAGAACAGAAGAGAGCATCAGAGCCCCTGGAACTGGAATTATGGATGGTTGTTAGTTGCCATGTGGGTGCTGAGATTCAAACCTGGGTCTTCTGCAAGAGTAGCCAGTGCTCTTAACCACTGAGCCATCTCTGCAGCTCATCCCCTTTTATATATATATATAGTAAGGGGGGAATTTACTGGTTCAAACCACTAGGAAATGCCAAGCTTCACTCAGTTGTTTGATCCAGTTCTAAGAATCTAGTATATTTCTATTTTTAAATTTTTTATTGAATTTTTGGGCTTTTCTTTTTCAGATGGTATCCCTGTAGCCCCAGCTGGCCTGGAACTCACTATGTAGACCAGGCTAGCCTCAAACTCACAGAGATATGCTGGCCTCTGCCTTCTGAGGGCTGGGATTAAGGGCATGGAACACCACGCCCAGCTTGAATTTTTGGGCATTTCATACATCTTAATTAGATCCCCCTCCCCCACTGATTTTCACGCATTCTGTCATATATATTAAGGCCTACTGATTCAAGTTTGTGTACCCTCAGTGTGTGTCCATCCACTGAAGCCTTGTCCCTTAAAGAAGACCAACCTCCCTCATCCAGCAGTGATCAGTTGCTAACATTCCTCAGCTCAAGTTGCGGCTTCTTACCCATTTCCCCACCTCTATGCTGAGTTTTTGTCTAGTTGAAGTCTGCATGGGTCTTGTATATGCTGCCACCATTGCTGTAAGTTCACATGAACAAGTTCTCGGCCACCTGGAAAATGCTGTTTATTTGTGGTCATCCACTACCCCTGGCTCAGTCTTTCCACCCCCTCTTCCACAGTGGCCCCTGAGCCCTGGGTGGCAGAGGTTTAATATAGCGGAGTCCTATCCAGGGACATGCACCCTGCAGGTTCTTCTCTACATTTGGCCAGTTGTGGCTTTCGGTGTTAATCATCAGCTATTACATGAGGAAGCTTTGCTGGTGAGAGTTGGATGATGCACTAATATTCTCTTGGCCTCCTGCACCTTGAACTTCTGATCTTGTCTCCATTTCCCAAGTACTGACCTACAGTACACGTCTGATTTATGTACTCATTTGTGTGTGTGTCCAACATGCTCTGCCACATTGGCTTTATGAACTCGAATGTTCATGCTTGTGTGGCAAGTACTTTACCTACTGAGCTGTCTCCTTGTACCTCCGTATCCAGCTTATGCAGTTCTGGGACTTGAACCCAGAGCTTTATGCATACTAGTCAAGCACATTCTGCCAGTGGAGTTATGTCCCCAGCTCCCCATGCACGCAATACACACATACACATAAAAAAAAAAAAAAAAAAAAAAGACAAAGCCAGGCATGGTGGTGTATGCCTTTAATCCCAGCACTCGGGAGGCAGATGCTGGGGGATCTCTGTGAATTCAAGGACAGCTTGGTCTACATAGCGAGTTCCAGGCCAGTAGCGGGTTTTAGTGGACAAGCAAAAAAAAAAAAAAAAAAAAAAAAAAAAAAAAAAAAAGAAAGAAAGAAACCAAATTAAAAAGAAACCAAAAAACAAATTTTTAGTTTCGTAAAACTGTTGTGGTCAAGTGCTCAGTCTTCTTCAGGATTTTAGAAATAAAGAAACAGTTTGGTGTCCATCTGCTCTTTAGGGAGCGAGGATGGAAATGGCCTGGGATACTATTTTCTGGAAGCCCAACTCAAACTTCAGCTCTCCAAAGTCTCAGATCTTGATCACTGTTAAGCGAAAGCTTTCCTTGGTGACCTGCCTGCTCTTAACTCTGCCATAACTGCTCCTTTTTTCTTGTTCCTTGTTCCAAAAGTCTATCCCAAATTTACCTCATCAAAGTCTGAATCAAATCCACATCCCCATCAAGGCTCCACATTATAAACTCTGGCTCAGTCACATTTACTCACACTTAATGTTAGTTCATATCTGTAAATTGTGTCTGCTAATGTTTACAGGTTACAAACCCTGGGGAGAAGGTCCATTTCTTGTATTTTTGGGGATAGCCTCAAGCTGGCCTTAAACATTCAGTATTCTCCTGTCTCCACCTTCCTAGTGCTGGGATTATAGGCATGCAACCACCATACCCAGCTTCTATTTCTTTACTATTACACTTAATATGTCAAACATCAAAATGTGGTGTAGTCCAGGATGCATCTGGTTAAATGAAGAAATGCTGAAGGCCATGGGGGTATCGGGGAGAACTATGCTGAGATCTCTGAAGATGATTTCCAGAGGCTACTAACTACCAAGAGAAGGTGCACCTTCTTTACAATTTATTTGTATTGATGTGTGTCTGTGGGTCCCCTCAGAGGCCAGAAGAGGACATCGGATCCCCTGGAACTGGAGTTAGCAAATTGGCCCTCAGGAAGAACAAGTGCTCTTAACTACTGAGCCATTTCTCTAGCCCCAAAGTGTTTTTATACCTTAGAGAGACCCCATAGTGGCAGTTTGGCAATGCAACAGCATGATGAATAGTGACACATTCCGGTCTGTTGTGGCCCCAGTTCTGTGTAATGCTATCTATTAAGTAGCCTTCACAGCCTGACCTGGCAGTGCATGCTTATAATCCCAACACTCAGGAATCTGAGACATGAAGATCACGAGTATGAGGGCAGCCTTGGCTACACATCAACACTATTTAAAAAGAAAAAAAAAAACTAATGAAAGCTAACATCCAAGTGTAAGACATTAGATCTTTTAAAAAGATTTATTTTTATTTGGGCTGGAGAGATGGCACAGCGGTTAACACTGGCTGTTCTTGCAGAAGACCCGGGTTTGAATCCCAGCACCCACATGGCAGCTAAAGACTGTCGGTAACTCCAGTTCCGGGGGATCCGACAGCCTCTTCTGTCTGTGGGCATCGCACGACACGGGTGCATTTAGCTACATGCAGGCACAACACTCACACACATAAAATAAAAATAATAAAATATTTTTAAAAAAGATTTATTTTTATTTCTGTGTATGTATGTATGTATGTACGTACGTGTGTATGCACATGAAGTCAGAAGGCAGTGGATCCCTTCTTCTGGAGCTGGGGTTGTAGGTGGCTGTAAGCTACCAGAGATGGGGGCTGAGAACCGAACTCGGATACACTACAAGAGCACTATGCACCCTTAACCAGAGCCATCCCTCCAATCCCAAAACACTAAATTTTACTGAATCGGGGAAAAACACTGAGAAATTTGATGATCTGGATAATAGGCATTCTAGAATTATTAATTTTTATGAATAACTGTGTTATACAAGGGCGTTCCCTAATTTTTAGTAGTTGCTTGCTGAAATCTGTAACTTTCAATAAAATAGTTCGGTACAAATCTATATCTGAATATTTAGGGAGAGAAAAGAAGGAAGGAAGGAACGGGGAGACAGAAAGAAAAACAAAATGTCATCAATGCTAAATGTAGATTAAAAGTATATTGGAGCCAGGCATGGTGGCTCATGCCTTTAATCCCAGCATTTGGGAGGCAGAGGCAGGAGGATCTTTTTGAGTTCAAGGCCAGCCTGGTCTACATAGTGAGTTCCAGGACAGCTGGGGCTACAAGGAGACCCTGTCTCAAAAAGACAAAAAAAAAACAAACAAACAAACAAAAAAACCCCAAAACAAAAAACTTCGAGGGAAAAAAATAACTTAAAAAAAAAAAAAAAGTACATTGGCAGGGGCTGGAGAGATGGCCCAGCAGTTAAGAACACTTACTGTTCTTACTGAGGACCTGGATTAGGTTCCCAGGGAATCTGACACCTTCTTCTGGCTTCCACAGGCCTTACATGACATGAGTGAACTTACATACATGCAGGCAAGTCATACACATAAAAAAAAAATTTTTAAGTATATTGGCAGCTGGTATGGTGACATATGCCTTTAATCTCAGCACTCAGGAGGCAGAAGCAGGAGGATCTCTGTGAGTTCAAGCCTGGTCTATAGAGTGAGACCCTGTCTCAAAAAAAAAGTAAATTAGTATTTATCCTGCTAGTCTTTCAGCTTTTCTATTGATTTGAAAACATTCCCTAAAAAGTTTAAGGGAGAAGTTCATTTCATGTGGGCTGGCATTTGCATGCAGAAGGGGTGGTCGGCACGATTTACAGAAAGATTTAATGTGAAGTTCAAGTCCTTAATTTTTTTACTTTTATCTGTTTATTTTGTGCTCAGTTTATTCTCCTGCCATAAATGTTTGTCTCTTCAGTTTCTTCTGGGCTATCTTTTTCTTTTGGGAAACTTCCTCCTCAGGCTTAGGAACAATTTGTCCCTTTCCAGCGAGGATCATTTCACATGTGGGTTAATCCAACCATGAGCTCTGTAAATTCTACGGCCCATCTTAGGTGATTTGTTCACCTGGATATGCTCAATGTAGAGTCTACATCTAAACCCTTAGGTTCAGCATTACTCTGTATTTTTTTTTTTTTTTTAACTTTTTGAGACAGGGTCTCCCTATAGCCCCAGCTGGCCTGGGACTCACTTTGTAGACCAGGCTGGCCTTGAACTCAGAGATCTACCTGCCTCTGCCTCCCAAGTGCTAGGATTAAAGGTGTGCGCCACGATGCCCAGCTACTTTGCATTTTTAAGCATGTGCAGCAAAAATTTAGCACTCTTTCTGTGCACCGACCCTGTGTCCAGCCCCACTGTTTGGCCTGGGCACACCTACCAAATCCACTGTTATACCACCAGAATGGCACACACTGATTCGTTAAAGTGACATCTTTCAGACACTGGGTGGCTTTTCAGATATGCATACCTTTGATGGCCTGGGCAGTTTCACGTATGCTCTTAAAAAGTGAACACAAAGATTGGAACCTCTTGATTTCCATGATTTTGTAGGGTTTTCTGGGTCAAGAAACTAGCAAACCATTTTTACAGGTCACCTCAGGCCACATATAGGAAGCTCGAGTCTATGCCAACCCAGACCATCATTTGGCCACAGCAGAATGCCTAAGCCAGCCTCTCTGGAAAGCAGTTGGGTAGGTTCTGAGTAAGAGCCCTTCTGCTACTCTGTCCCTGATTTTGATACCAGCCAGATCCCTGCCTTGCTGTCAGCTAAGCAGACTGGAGAACTTTGTTCTCAGAGCGCCCACCCTTTGCCTTTGGAGAGATAAGAAATCTTCAAGTCACAGGGGCTTAAGTGGCTGTTCCCGTTCCTAAACTGAACTGGGTGCCAGGTTGTTTTATTATAACTGCCACACTAACAGTCATGGTGACAACAGCTTCCTCCTGCCTCAGCACCTAGCTCTCCTCTGGAGATTATAGGTCTTAAAAAGCAAGCCCAGAGGCCAGGCGTGGTGGCACATGCCTTTAAGTCCCAGCACTCAGGAGGGAGATGCAGGGAGATCTCTGTGTTCAAGGCCGGCCTGGTCTACATAGTGAGTTCCAGGACAGCTGGGGCTACAGGGAGACCCTGTCTCAGAAAAGACAAAAAATAAAAATATAGAAAGCCAGCCCAGATTTAATCCATTTCTTCTCTAGAGACCTCTAGGACTGGAGGAGGGCAGGCTGGCACTTCTAGCTCCCACCCCGTGGGAAGTTTTAGAGATATGTCTCTATTTGGATCGACTGAGCTCTTTCCCAGACTTCAACGTTCTTTTCCATCTTTGCCCAAGGATAGTGACTGGAATCCTAAGCCATAATATAACTACTTTATGTGGGAGATAAATACGACACGGGTCTGACAAAAACAGCTATGTGTGAAATTATACAAATCTAATTACTACATTTTCCAGAAGAGACCCAGCCACTATAAAGAAGGAGAAAAATCAGGAGGGTGCCTAAATGATTGCAGTGTTTGAGCCAAGTGTCTCCATACTCCCTATGATGAAGGCAGCCCCGCGTGGAGGTGGTTCCTTCAGCAGGAACAGTGTGGCAGTGGCCGTGCAGAATCCACGCTTCCTGGCTCGGCCAACACTTAACTCAGTGGTGGGTCTTGGTGAACTCCTGGAGGACCCAGCGCTTGTTCTCGGTTGCCTGCTTGAGCTGGGTGTACTCTTTCACCAGCTGGTCAAATTCCTCTCCAAGGACCTCATAGGTGTTCAGGACCTGTCGTGATTTCTCCAAGTCCTGCTTTTGTAGGCGAATGGCTCCCTCTAAACGGTCCCTAAGAACCCAGGCAAAGAAGAGTCAACATGAGGATGTCAGTCCTCAGAATAGGAAAGAGAAATATGTAGAAAGCAGGTCCTGGAAACTGGCTGTGAGTAGCTGTCCCTGGCTCTTGGGGAGTCTCACCTAATGACACGGTGAACTTCCACTTTCTCAGCACTGTACGTGTCAGACAGAATCTTTAGTTCCTCCATTCTGACAGAGGGAAGAAAGAAATGTTAGATGGAAAATTCCTAACAAGGAGAGGTAGGGGATGGTGAGAAGGCTCCTCAGGTAAAGCCCGACAACTTGGGTCCAACCACCCCTCTCTCTCACACACGTATACATGCACAACCAACACTAGTAATGTTTTTAAAGTAGAGTTAAGAGTGGCCACAGTACTTGCCACAGTCAAGGTGTGGGCTAAGCAGGATGGGATAGGTAAAGTCACTGTGACTCCCAAAGCATCGATCTCTAGTAAAGCACCTATTTCAGAAGGCTGTAAAATAAACACTCAAAGAGTGTTGAAAGCCGTTGGGCAATCCAAAGAAAGGTTAATAATACTGCTCTGTGACATTCACTGGGACCCACCAGGTGCTAGGTGTGGCGGAGAAGATGAGGAAGAGGGACGTTCGAGGGGCATGTGAGGACACTCTTCCATCCACAGGGCTCATAGCTCACCTCATCTTAAGGATCATGGCACTGCACTTGATTTCCAGGTACTGGGCATTGATGCGGTCTAGCTCAGACTTAGTCTTCAGCCGGGGCTCCCGAAGAAGCCTCTGGAGCAAGGTGAGGCAGCGGAAAAGCACCTGAACCCCCAAGAGGAAAGACAGGAGGCTGTGAGCGACAGTGATGGAAAGCACAAGTCAGAAATCCCTGGCTTACCTGGAGGGCCCCCGGGGTCAAAGAAAGCATCCACTGCCCCAGCAAACCTGGGCATAGGCGGCACGCTTCTTCTCTAGCAGCACGAGCTGCTCCATCTGCTGGCCCTTGGCATCCAGGCACTGCTGCTTCTCACCTGCCAGGACCTCTGCCAGTTTCCACACCTTTGCTGTTTTTAGCGTTTCTCCATCAGAATCTGGGCAGAGATAGGAATACTGACAGAGATACCCCAGTCGCCACTGTCCTGCACGCCTGTCTAATGCCACCTTACGTTCTATTGCATGTCCCTGTCGCTCTTCCAATGTCCAGCTCCTAGTTAGGTTTTGTCTTTTTGACACAAGGTCTCCCTGTAACTCCAGCTAGCCTGGAACTCCCTATGTAGACCAGGCTGACCTCAAACTCACAGAGATCTGCCTGCTTCTGCCTCCCGAGTGCTGGGATTAAAGATGGGTACCACCACGCCTGGCTTATTATTTTTTTAATTTTATGTGTATTAGTGTATTGTCTGCATGTGTGTAAGTGCACCCATGTCATGCAATGCCTGAGGAGGTCAGAAGACACTGGAACTGGAGTTACAGACTGTTGTCAGCTGCCATGTGGGTGCTGGGAATCAAACCTGGGTCCTCTGTAAGAGCAGTCAGTGCTCTTAACTGCTGAGCCATCTCTCTAGCCCCCCTTTTTAAGATTTTTAATTATGTATGTCTGTCTGTAGGTAGATAGGTATGTGCACATGAGTGCAGATAGCCATGGAGGCCAGAGGCATGGATCCCCTAGAGCTGGAGTAACAGGTGGTTGTGAGCTGCCCAGTGGGTACTGAGAACTGAATTCAGGTACTCTGTTAAGAGTAGCAAATGCTGTTAACCACTGAGTCATCTCTCCAGCTCAAGCCTTTTCTTTCTCTTTCTCTTTTCTTCTCCTTCCTTCCTTCCTTCCTTCCTTCCTTCCTTCCTTCCCTCCCTCCCTCCCTCCCTCCCTCCTTCCTTCCTTCCTTCTTTCCTTCCTGTCTTTTTGAAGCAGGGGCTTCCTGTAGCCCCAGCTGTCCTGGAACTTACTATGTAGACCAGGCTGGCCTTGAACTCACAGAAATCCGCCTGCCTCTGCCTCCCAAGTGCTGGGACCACAGTTGTGTGCCATCACACCCAGCTCTTTTCTTTCTATTTTATGTATATGAGTGTTTTCCCTGCATGTATGCAAGTACACCTGTGTTGTACAACGCCCATGGGGGCCAGAGGAGGGCACTGGATCCCTGAAACTGTAATTATGGACAGCTATTATCCACCAAGTGGGTGCTGAGAACTAAACCCAGGTCCTCTGCAAGAAGAACCAGCGCCCTTAACCACTGAGCCACGTCTCTAGCCCCAATTCTTTTTTTTTTTTGGTCTTTTTGAGACAGGATCTCCCTGTAGTCCCAGTTGACCTGGAGTTCACAATGTAGACCAGGCTGGCCTTGAACTTACAGAGATCTTCCTGCCTCTGCCTCCCAAGTACTGGGATTAAAGCCGTGCGCTACCACTTGTACAAGTGTTTTGATTGCCAGTATGTCTACTGGTGTGTGTGTAGTGCTCGTGAAGGCAAGAAGACAACACAACCAGAGTTGCCATGTGTGCTGGGAGTCAGACCCGGGTCCTCTGGAAGAACAGCAAGTGCTCTTATCTCCTGAGTCACCTCTCCAGCCGCCACTCCTTTTTTGTTGTTGTTTCGGTCTTTTTTGAGGCAGGGTCTCCCTGTAGCCCCAGCTGGCCTGGAACTCACTATGTAGATCAGGCTGGCCTTGAACTCAGAGATCCGCTGGCCTCTGCCTCCAGAGTGCTGAGACTAAAGGCGTGAGCCACCACGACCCAGCTCTTTAATGCTATTTTTAAATTATGTGTATATGGATGCATCTGAGTGGGTATGTGCATATGTGAGTACAACAGTCACAAGCTGTCTGACATGGGTGCTGGGAACTGAACTCCCATCCTCTGGAAGAACAGGAAGCACTCTTTAACTGCTGAACCATCTCTTTAGCCCATAACCTTGCATTCTTTTCTTTTCTTTTTTTTGGTGTTTTGAGATAGGGTCTCCCTGTAGCCCCAGCTGGCCTGGAATTTACTATGTAGACCAGGCTGGCCTTGAACTCAGAGACCCATCTGTCTCTGCTTCCCAAATGCTGGGACTACAGGCGTGCACCACCAAGCTTTGCATTCTTAAGCCACAAAAAATAAAGATAAGGAGGACAGAGACGCATCTGAACTTTCCTTGCTCTGCCTCTCATCCGCCTAAGAAACTCATCTTTCCCTGAAGCAGAAGGATGCTCCTACTCAGCCCCTGCACGACTGAAGGAGTTCCTAAAAACGTATTTAATTCTACCACCCAGGAAACAAACCTTTCTGATCTAAAGTTTAAATGTATTATTCTCAAGAGTAGCCCAAAGCCCAAAGCCAGCCTGGTGGTTCATGCCAGAAGCCCCAGTACTTGGGAGACTGAGCGGCACTCACCTGAATTCGGGTTGTGGTAACACAGCAGGGTGAAACATTTCTTCTTGAGCTGCTCTTCCACTTCGAGCTGGAGCCGCGCTCTCATCCACACAAAATCCTACAGCCACAGAAGAGGTGCAAATCGACCGTGAGAATGAGACAGATCCTGCCCATGAATATATGATACAAATAACCTCACAAGTAACCAAAGAAAATGCATCAAGAGCTGGGCACGGTGGTCCACTAATCCTAGCACTTGGGAGGCTGAGGCAGGATGGAGTTCAAGGCCAAACTACCCGAGATCCCGTCTCCAGAAACAAGAATAACACTGAACGAGCAAATTATGCCCTATCCAAACAGTGGAATCCTACCAATGGTTTGTTCGTTCGTTATTGCCATATTGAGGATTGAACCCAAGGCCTTGGGCGTGCCAGGCAAGGGCTCTACCACTGAGCTATAACCCTGGAAGTGATTTAAACTGATGATTCAATAAAGACACCAAGCACCATGTCCCTAGACACTCTGCTCAGAGTACTACTGAGGTGTCATTTTACTAGTATCTGTTTGTTTGTTGAGACAGTCTTGCTGACTTTGAACTTAGTCCTCCTACTCAGGCTCCCAAATTCTGGGATTACAGGCATGAACCTCCACTTTTTTTTTTTTTTTTCAAGATTTTTATTTTATGTGTATGAGTATTTTGCCTGCATGTATGTATGTGCACCACATGTGTACAGTGCACTTGGAGGCCAGAAGGCATTGGAACCCCTGGAACTGGAATTACAGATGGTTGTGAGTTACCATGTGGGCACTGAAAACCAAACCTAGGTCTTCTGCAAGAGCAGCCAGTGTTCTCAACTGCTGAGCCATCTCTCCAGCTCATGAACCTCCACTCTTGAATTAAATCCATTTATTGACTTGAGTTCTTTTTTCTCCCAGACAGGGTCTCATGTAGCATAGGGTCTCACGTAGCATAGGGTCTCATGTAGCACACCTCATTAGGTAACCAACAATGATCTTGAATGTCAGATCATGAATTTGAGGGCAGCCTGGACTACGGAATAATACTCTGTTACAAAAAACTAAGCAGCAGGGTCTGGTGGCACAGGCCTTTAATTCCAGCACTTGGAACAGGCAGGCAGATCTCTGTTAGATGGGAGTCCAGCCTGGTCTACATACTGAGATCCAGGCCATCTGGGGCTACAGTGAGACCCTGTCTCAACATCAACAACAAAAACAAATCCAAAAACTAAGGTAATGGGCAGTGTGATGTTGCACATCTTGAATCCCAGCGCTCAGGAGCAGAGGTTGGTAGAGCTCAGTGAGTTTGAGGCCAAACTGGTCTACATAGTGAGACCCTATCTCAAACAAACAAAAAACAAAGAGGGACCACAAAAGCAATAAAAGCAGGTCATCTATAGAGAATGAAGACGGTGAGTATGATGTCATCAGTGTCAGCTGTCTGTAATACCCCCTTTCACTCTACCAGTCTCTGGTCCTGGCGGCAGAAGCAAGATGAAGGGAACATCATCGTTTGCGAAGTGTCATAATAAAAGGCACATGCTGTACCGATACCAAAGCTCTATGGCCTACGACCTTCAGAAGTTGGCCTGAGCTCTGCACAGTGGTGCATGCCCTTAATCTCAGCACTCAGAAGCAGAGGCAGGTGGACCTCTATGAAGTCGAGGCTAGCCTAGTCTACATAGGCCAGCGGGGGCTATAGGGAGACCCTGTCTCAAACAAACAACAAAGAAAACTGGCAAATGTGGCTGCCCGGCCAAGTGCAAGAGAAAACACACCAGATGAGTGGAGCACCTGGAATACCTCCAACAGGCTCACACCAGGGCTCCGTGGAAGGACACCAGGCTCACTCGGGGCAGCTGTGGCAGCATCCAGCCACCTGGAGGCTTCAGATAATCAGTCACGAAAGAAATGCTCGCATTTCCCAAAAAAAATAAAATAAAATACTGTATTTCTAGACAAATTTCAGTTCTTATGCTCTTCTTATGAAATATTTTTCTTGAATTTGATCATTGTGATACGTCTAATTTTTACAGAAACAGTAAAGCTTGACCCAGGTTCAATTTCCAGCACTCACTGGCAGCTAAACAACTGTCCCAGCTCCAGTTCCAGGGGATCCGATACTCTCGTATGACCTTCGCAGGTATTGCACGACACTGGTGCACTTATGTGCATGCAAATAATACACTCGTACACATAAAGTAAAAATAAGAGTTAAAAATAAAAACAGGTGGGGCATGGTGGCGCACACCTTTAATCACAGCATTCAGGAGGCAGAGGCAGGCAGATCTCTGTGAGTTCAAGGCCAGCCTGGTCTACATAGTGAGTTCCAGAACAGCTGGGGCTACAGGAAGACCCTGTCTCAAAAAGACCAATAAATAAATAAATAAATAAATAAATAAATGAAAAAAACCCACTTCAGCTAGAGATGTAGTGCTTGCCTACATCTAAATCACTGGGTTTGATCCCCAGCACCCCATAAAAGAGGTGTGATGGTGCATGCCTATAATCCTAGCAACTTGGGAAGTGTGATCAGGAAGATCCAAAGTTCGAGGCCAGTCTGGGATACAATGGGGGTGGTGGGGGGGTGATGATGAATACAGGAGAAATGGACCATTCGATCCCAGTACCTGCCCACCTCTCACCTCTGAGGATGGCATGAGCTCCAGCAGGTCCGCCTTCTCCAGGCCCAGCAGTGGCGGGATCTCCTTCTCTTGACTAGGACCTAAAAGTTGTGTCAGTTCAGTCACAAGCAACCGCTGTTCTAGGGTCTCATAAAACTGGGGAAAAAAAAAGCACAAGATGATGACTTACAAACCCTCTCTTCCACCCCGTCCATCCCCAGGCACCTGTTCTCACACACTTTGAAAGGCTTTAAACATGTCACCCTCTTCAGATAACTCAATAAGAAGTGTTCTCTCCCGACTCCTTTTCTCCTTCCTTCCCTCCTTCCTTTTCCCCTCCAAGTCTCACTATGTTGCCCAGGCTGGTCTCAAACTCCTGCACTGCAGCTCCTCCTGGCCCAGCCTCACAGGTCCTGGGCTAAGTCGTGTGCCACCACTGGCTAGCCTGGTCACCCTTATCATTGTCACTGACATCTACCTCATTTCTTGACCTCACCTTTTTGTCTTCTGAAGTTAAATTTGTGTCTTGTGCCTTCACATAGTAGTCCACAAGCAGCTCTTGGATGACTCTCTGTAAAATCTCAGACCTCAGCCATGCTGTCTTATGTAGCCGAACTTCATTCCATGCCTGAAAATAAAAACAATCCCTGTCCAAGACTCTTCCCCGCCTCCTCCTCCCTCCCTCTCCCTCGCCCCCCTCTCTATTTCTCAAGGACTTTACCTTCCTCCTGTCATCCCTTCACCTGGGAGCCTCACCTGAGCCTGCTGTTTTGCCAGGGTGAGGCTTAAACCACTCTCATCCACGTGTTGTGAGAGACTAAGCAACAGCTTGCTGAAATGTGGGTTCTGTAACAGGTCCTCTTCGCTCAGGTTACAAGGAGGAAACTGCCTGCTAAATACTTAACCAAGGACAAAAAAGCAAAGGCATGGACTCTTAACATCGTATAATTGAACATAACTAATACTTCTAAAAGTCCTTGGTTTTGAGTAGGAAAAGTATCTAAATATTATTTAAAAGGAAAGAAAGAGAGAGAGAAAGAGAAAGAAAGTCACAATGCACAGTGGTAAAAGCACGCTCACATGGATACACAACACACAGAACGAATAAATAAATGTTTAAAAAAAACAACAACCAGGCGTGGTGGCGCAGGCCTTTGATCCCAGCACTTGGGAGGCAGAGGCAGGCGGATCTGTGTGAGTTCAAGGCCAGCCTGGTCTACATAGTGAGTTCCAGGACAGCTGGGGCTACAGGGAGACCCTGTCTCAAAAAGACCAAAAAAAAAAAAACAACAACAACAACGAATTGGGTACGGTTTGTAATCCCAGCATCAAGGAGGCTGAGGCAGGAGATCAGGAGTTCCACGGCACCTTCGGCTACAAAATGACTTCCAGACAAGCCTAGGTTGCATTGCCATACTGTCTCAAATCACAAATCACAAATAAACTAGAAAAGACACTCAAAGTAAAATGTATTTATTTTATATGTAAGGATATTCGGGGCTGGAGAGATGGCTCAGCACTGATTGCTCTTGCAGAGGACCGGGTTCGATTCCCAGCACCCACATGGCGGCTACAAACCATCCTTAACTCCAGTTCCAGAGGAATCCAAGGCCCTCTTCTGACCTCCAAGGCACTGCACAACACGGGTGCACTCACAAACATGCAGGCAATACGCTCATACACATAAAATAAAAAAATAAATAAAAATATTCCCCAGGCGTGGTGGTGCACGCCTTTAGTCCCAGCATTCAGGAGGCAGAGGCAGGCGAATCTCTGTGAGTTCAAGGCCAGCCTGGTCTACATAGAGAGTTCCAGGGCAGCCAGAGACATATAGTGAGACCTTGTCTAAAATTAAAAACAAAAAAATTAAAAAGAAAAAAGAAAATAAAAACAAGTAGGAAAGAAGCCTTTAAGGAACTGACTAGCCACCCTTGTCTTTGTAATATGCTTGCTGATGCATCATGGGAGCAGAGCATCTTGAGGTGTTAGTGTATTGCATAAGTGGATACTGAACCTGCACAAACAGGAGTTGGGATGACCTGCTTCCCAAGGAGAGGGTTCACGAATCTTCAAGGTTTCCATTCTCTCCAGAAACATGGGCAACATGGCAGAACCCACCCCAGCAGGCACTCTGAATTCTTTTCATTACAGACAGGAAGGATCTGACAAGGTCTCTCTGGAAAAGCCATCAAGCCTCTTGCAAACGTCTGCCCTTACCTTGCTGCAGTACCACCATCCCTTCTCCAGGCAGGCAGAAATCCCTGGATGCCATTTAGGTCTTCTGGGTATTCTTATCCGTGTGGAACTGAATGGAAGAAAACGATCAGTAAAAGGCTAGCTGCCCAGATGAAACTATCTTAGTTTCTTGTGTACAGACTGAAGGGCTTAAGGGCGATATCACACATCTTGGGTCCCAAGCTCTTAGACAAGTTTTATGGACAGATGAAGTGGGAGAAGAGTTTACATCCCAAGCACAAAAAGGTCTCCACTTGTTCTAAGCTGTCCAAAAGGCGGCTCTTTCTGAAAAGAACATTTTTCCCAATTCACTAGGGTGTAATCAGGATTCCCTACCACTACCATCATGCTGAAGGTAAAATGAGCTATTGCTTTCACGTCATGAGTAAGCTCGGGGGGAATCAAAGTCTGTTTTTTCCCCAAATAACTCAGCTATCAAATATACTGGTTTTCTTGTGCATTTTTAACTTGTCCTCTCCTCGAAGAGCTGTTGGTTGTTTTTCGTCAGGAGCCGACAGATCATTCCACATCTGAACAATTGGTTCTCACAAAACAGCTCTAGTAAAGAACACCCAGAGTAAAGGCCTGGACAGACTGACAGTCAACAGGATACCAGAAGTGTAGGTAATAGGATATGAGTTAAGGATATTCCCCTGAAAAAATGACATCAACACAGAGGCAATGGACAGAGGCAAACCTGAAGTCACAAAAACTTCCCCTTGCCATTATTTTACATGATTTCTTCCACCCCCTCCTCCAGACTCCACAGGGCAGACCTGACACTCAAGGTTATTAACCCTTCACATCCACAGACATTGGCTTTACTGCGCTCTCTTTATGAGTAGCATCAAAGTGACTACTCATTTGTTTTGGAACAGTCTAGAAGAGAAGGCAGGATGCTGGGGCTCTAAGGCTGGGCCACCGTGCTTCCGCTGGCATTAGGGGAAACAAACGCCTTTTTGGTGCCAAACTTTTTTCCCCCGCCAGCAAAAGCGAGATAACGATTCTTGCTTTGCAGGAAACATCAAAAATTAATGATAGCACGATCGGCCCGCCACGAAGGCCACTACTGGGCACGCACACCTGCATCCACCCCGCACGAGCACCACAGCCTCCGGGCTCTCCCGGGGCGCCGCTCTCCACTTTTTAAAGCGTCACAGGCGTGGCCGGAGGGCAACCGAGCTCCACCCTCTGCACTTGGTCAACCGCAGCCCCAGGACCCACGCAGGGACGCGTCCGAGTTCCGCGCCCGACCTCTCGGAGCCGTCTTTACACGTACGTTACACTGATTTTACAGGCGTGTTCACGACACGTGACCCTTACGATGACTCCAGATACTAGCGCCCTCGTCGGCGCCGACTTCCCTTCCGCCTCCGGCGGCCGCGGGTTCCCAAAGCCGAACGGGGCGCGGCGGAGGCAGGGGGTTGGCCGGGTTGACCCCGCCGGGTCGGGAGCCAACAGCCCCTCGCCGCCGCAGCCCGCACCGGCCGGGCGGATCTGGAAGGTCGGCGGGATGCCAGGACGCAGCGGCGACCGAGGCCGTGGGGCGGGGCCGAGCTCGGGCGGGAACGGAGACCCCGCCCCTGGGACGCGCGCTCGGTCCAACGGCCGTGGAGGGCGGAGCCTCCCCAGTCGGTGGAAAAGGCCTTCCAGTGCAGGAAAGTCACCGTCATACCCATTTTACAGAGGAGAAAACTAAGGCTTTAGTTCAAGGCAGCAATGCCTCCGTGGTCGCCTGACCTTCCCAGCGCCCTGCACAGCTCCCCTGGGCGCTCTCGCCCCAAGCCCACAGTTGCTGCCCGCTTGGGTCAGCTTCCTCTTGAATTTCCTACCCCAAGCTCCTCTGCCCTTTCCTTTAGTTTTTATTACATTTTGTTCAGTGTGCACGCGCCAGCCCTCGACCCACTGAGGCATCGCGCAGGCCCTGCCCAGCCCGGTTGCACATCCTTCATGCACCCTGGCTTCATCTTAAACCTAACCCCTACTCCCAAACCTGAGGGACTATAGTTAGGAGGGGAATTATTTTAGAAAGTGACCTTATCTGGGCGTGGTAGCACTCGCCTGTCCTCTCCTACCCTGGAAGCTGAAGCAGGAGGATCTGGACTCGGAAGCCAGCCTGGGCAGCATGCTGAAATTGCCCCTCTCCCACCTCAAAAATAAGTGCATCAAGTGCTAAACTGCATCACGGTTATCAGACCTCTTGCGTCAGAGAAGAAAGTGGTGGTGGGGGACAAAGTGTGCTGGGGGAGTGAGAGGCTCAGCTTTTGCTTTAGGACGAGCTAGAGAATTCATTCAGGTTAGTATACACAGTGTTCTAGTTTGTTTCTCCATTGCTGTGACAAAACACGCTGACCACTACCAACTTGGGGTGGAAAGGGTTTATTCAGCTTACTTCTCCCAGGTCGTAGTTCATCAGGGAGCCCAAGGTAGGAACCCCAGGCAGGAACCTGGCTGGAGGCAGGAGCTGGAGCACAGGCCCTGTATATCTGCTGTTCACTGGCTTGCTCCCCTGGCCCACCCTCAGCCTGCTTTCTTATGCAACACAGGCCCACCTGCCTGTGGGCTGGGCCCTCCCACATCACTCAGTAATCAAGAAGATGCTCACAGACATGGCCACAGGCCTGTCCTATGGAGGCAATGCCCCAGTTGAGGCCCCCCAACCCAGGTGTGTCAAGTTAACAACTAAAGCGATCCAGCACAGAGAAATTAAATGGGGTGCAGACATTTTATATCCTTGGTCAGCTCATCAGCTGCCAGCTTTCATGTTTTATGCTAGAGTGCTGTCATTCCCCAAGGCTTTTAAAAATCATTTATGCTTCCTCAATTCTGCAGTGCGGCATCATTAAATACCGGGCGTTCTATCCCTAACAAACAGCACTTGGAGTAAAATAGCAAGCGTACTTTGACGGTTAGAGCTGCTCAGAAACCTACTGAAATTCCATCACCCAGACTTGTCGAGCCCTTCGACACAAAACTACAGAGCTTTGGCTAAGCAGCTCTGAAAGAGTGGAGGAAGTGGGTCTTCAGGTGGGAGGATGGAGACGCATTGGACCAGACCTGCATATTCAATTATCTCTTCCCTCTCCAACTCTAGCGGGCCCTGTGACCTTGGGCTTCAGGTTTCCTTATCTGTCAGGGGAGGCAAAAACGGATTTCTAGTTCACCAATCTCACAGCATTGATGTAATGATCAAATGAGATAATGGCTGAGAAAGTACTTTGGGAAGACCATAAAAGCAAGGTGTTTTAAGCTGACACTTATTAAGCATTTATTAAGTGCCTTGGGAGAGACACAAAGATAAATATGACCTAGATTCTACCCTGAAGAGGTTCACAGTCTAGTTGAAAAGACATGAAGAGGAAATAATATGAGGCAGCAGATGGGTGTCTAAAGGGCAGTTTAGACTATAAAAACTACAGAGACTGAAGAGAGGACCAAAGGTTTCCTCAGAAGTAGACAGGAAAAACTGTGAAATTAATCTTATTTTCACTGAGCCCGAAAGGAGAGAAAAAATTTAGATCATTTAGAATGGGAGGCAGTCCAGCAGACAGAGGCAGAGACAGATGATACGCTGCATTCTAGTCCCAAAAGGACATAAGAAAATGAGGGATTTCATAGGTGAGCTCTCTGTAACACTAGAGATGAGTCTGTAGACCACCCTGCTGAAGTCGGAAGCGCAGCAGAGGACTGGGAAAAAAAATTTAAATCAGCATCTGGTTAGTGTCCTTGAGCAACAATATTCTCCGTCTCCTTCCCTCCCTCTCTCTCTCTGCCTCCTTTCCTGCCAATCCTTTTTCCTTTTTTCCTTTTTTTTAAGAACACAGCCTCTAGCCAGGCGTGGTGGCGCATGCCTGTAGTCCCAGCACTTGGGAGGCAGACGCAGGTAGATCTCTGTGAGTTTAAGGCCAGCCTGGTCTACATAGTGAGTTCTGGGCCAGCTGGCGCTACAGGGAGACCCTGTCTCAAAAAAAAAAAAAAACCCAGCCTCCTTGGGCATGGTGCTGTAGGCCTTTAATTCCAAAGGCAGAAGCAGGCAGAGCTCTGTGAGATTGAGGCCAGTTCCTTGCCAGCTGGGGTACAGGAAGACCCTGACAAAACAAAACAAACAAAAAAACACCCCAAGATAAAAATCAACAAAAAAAAAAAGGGGGCTGGCTGGAAGGATGGATCAGCAGTAACAGCACTTGCTGCTCTTGCAGAGGACCAGAGTTCAGCACCCACATAGAGCAGCTTACACGACCAACCACCTATAACTCCAGCATCAGGGGACCCAACACACTTTTCTGGATTCTGTGGGCACCCACCCATACATATATATACACACATACACATGATGATAATAACAATAATAAAAAAATTTAATGAGATTTGAAAACTAAAACAAAGCTCACTGGTGGCCTTGGGTTACTCCTCCCTTGCTTTTCCTACACTTTTTCATACACTTGGCTCCTAGTATCAATAACCCTTTTATGTTTTTTTTGTTGTTGTCGTTGTTGTTTTGTCTTTATGAGACAGGGTCTCCCTATAGCCCCAGCTGTCCTGGAACTCACTATGTGGACCAGGCTGGCCTTGAACTCACAGAGATCTACCTGCCTCTGCCTCCTGAGTTCAGGGATTAAAGGCGTGTGCCACCACGCCTGGCATCAAACCCATTTTAAGTTCCTGTCTTTCTGTTGCTGAGGCATAGTGTGGCTTGGGTTTGTATCCAAGGGGGTGCTTCCTCTATTGTCCTCCAGGTACCTGTCACAGTGTGGGTGTTACAGAGACACCTATTGGTTGAAAGAATGACTTTTGAACATCATGAAGTACTAATCCCTTGAGCCGTTTTATTTTGTCCATGGAACACTTGTCCTTTACAAGCATGTCTCTTCATCAGTGCTCTTCTTGACTGCTATGCCGCAATATGCAAAGCACACTGTCATTTCTGAGGTGTCCCTTAATGATAAAGCCAAGACTATGCTCCAGTATGCCTAAAGTAGAACTAGGTTCATGCAAGGGACATTGCTCTTGAGGAAGGCTTCTAAATATATATATATATATATATTTTTTTTTTTGGTCTTTTTGAGACAAGGCCTCCTTGTAGCCACAGCTGGCCTGGATTCACTAATGGAGACCAGGCTGGCCTCGAACTCACAGAGATCCGCCTGCCTCTGCCTCCTGAGTGCTGGAATCTGAGGAAAAGTCTACTTACCCTTTCAGACTCGGACAGCCCTTTTCTGCACTGTGTAAAATTACAGAGACGAATGGAAATGTACAGGAATCTTTGCAGGTATTTTGCCTCCCACCGTGTAGTTAGGAAACAAAATGGTGCTCTAAAGAGAGAATCCAGGTGAGTAGTTAGTATTCTATTTATGGTACTAATCGGACTAGAGTGTGTTCTGGCACTAAAAATAGGGGCCTTAACTTAGGGTTTGTTGCAAAACCTTTAGGCCAGCATGGTGGCTCGTACCTGCAACCCAGCCCTCAGGAGGATAAAGCAAAAAGAGTTGCTATGGAGCCACGTATGGTGGTGCACGCCTTTAGTCCCAGCTCTCTGGAGGCAGAGGCAGGTGGATCTCTGTGAGTTCAAGGCCAGCCTGGTCTACATAGTGAGTTCCAGGACAGCTGGGGGCTACAGGGAGACCCTATTTCAAAAAAGACACCCCCCCCAAAAAAAAAAGATTTCTAGGGTTACTTCAAAGCCAGCCTAGAGTATAGTGACTCCCATGCCAGAGTTATATGTGAGACCCTGTCTCAAAAAATCAAATGAACAAAAAGCAGGATGCACTATGGCATCAGCTCTTACTAATGGATTGAGCATCCCCAAACCAACAAGAGCAATAAAACCAGTAACAATAACAAACAGCCCTTTGGGGTCACAGTTAATTTCCTAATCAATTGTTCAGAAAAACTTAAAAAATAAGTCATGCTACTTTGAAAGTATTTGAATATATTATGGACTGAGGAACTAGTTTCAGGGATAAAAAAAAAATTCCATGTAGTCAAGAGATTTTGGATTTTCAAGGGCATTCAGTATAAAATGAAGGTATTCAGAGTAACAACGATTGATGATTAAGCTGGAAAATTTCATGCCCATTGTAAGTAGATGATTTGAGAAGAAAACAAGAAGATAAAGAAAATATGTAATCAACCTATGACATCAAATGAAAATTTCAGAACAAGTGTTCATGATGTGCCATTTTGCAACTGCTTAACTCATCCAAGGGGATTTTGGGCCCTGCCCCTTACAGCCTTGAGGGCTGATTATTCACAAAAACTTGTTATACAAACTGGAATGAGCCTGGTTTTACTTTGAGACACTATTGAGAATAAGTATATAAACTACTCTGATAGAAAATTTTGGATCTCAAAACCCCTAAAAATTTTGGCTAAAAATTGAGACGGATTGAAACAATTTTTACCAAAGGAATATGAGATTGTAAAGGAAATTGACTCAGGAGGGGAAGGCTAGTACCATTTAAAAAAGTCAGACATTGGGGGCTGGAGAGATGACTCAATGGTTAAGAGCACTGACTGCTCTTGCAGAGAACCTGGGTTCGATTCCCAGCATCCACATGGTGGCTACGAACTGTCCTTAACTCTAGTTCCAGGGGAATCCGAAGCCCCCTTCTGACCTCCATGACATTGCATGACACAGGTGCACTCACATACATGCAGGCAAATATACTCATACACATAAAATAAAAATAATTTTTAAAAAAATCAAGCATGTGCACCCAATTCTTAGAAGGGTGCAGGTGGCATTCTGTTTAAAGTATTTTCCTGGATTTTAAACTGATGGTGACACTGTCTTATACTAAGTTGCATGTAAAAGAGATTTTCTCCTTTAAAGCTTGTATGTGATGCTGAGAGAGACAGAGCATCCAAAGAGCAGTTTCATGCTTGGAAGAATTGATGCTGTGATCTTGAACTGCCTCTTGAGATTAGGGCCTTATGGCAGAAAAAGCAAAACGCAGGGAAGTTAGCAATTCAGTATACTTCATATAGTTTGTTTACCAAAGAGAATTTTTGTTCAGCTAATTCACAGTACACATCCATGGTAGCTATGGAGATTATTACATCTAGGTTTCCCATGACTGATCCATTTATTTAAAAAAAAAAATTCAGGGGCTGGAGAAATGGTTCAGTGGTTAAGAGCACTAACAACTCTTGTAGAGGACCCAGGTTCAGTTCCCAGCACCCATGTAGTTGCTAACTACTGTCCACAACCCCAGAGCATCTAATGCCCTCTTCTGGTCTCCATGGGTACTCCACAATATGATACACACATACATGCAGACAAACACTTATACACTTAAAAACAAATAAAATATTTAAAAAAAATTCTGACCGGGTGTAGTGGCACACGCCTTTAATCCCAGCACTTGGGAGGCAGAGGCAGGTGGATCTCTGTGAGTTCAAGGCCAGCCTGGTCTACATAGTGAGTTCCAGGACAGCTGGGTCTACAGGGAGACCCTGTCTCAAAAAGACCAAAAAAAAAAAAAAAAAATTCTGGGTGTGGCGGTGCACGCCTTTAATCCCAGCACTCAGGAGGCAGAGGCAGGCAGATCTCTGTGAGATCAAGGCCAGCCTGGTCTATATAACGAGTTCTAGGCCAGCTGGGGCTACAGGAAACCCTGTCTCAGAAAATAATAATAATAATTCAAGAACGGATGATTCTAGAATAATTTTTTAGGGGTGATGAGTATTTCAAAACTAATTCATTGGTTCTTTTAAATGGTTAATAACAGGCTCTATAGATAGGGAGCCCATCAGAATCATCCAGATCAGGAGTTATTGACCTAAAAGTCTACAAGGACCAGGCAGACATGCACTGTGTGAATGACAGACTTTAGAGTGGTGGGGACGATGACAAACCAAGAAGAGCACATGGGAAGATATACCAATCATGCAGCTTAGGGGCTAACTTGACCCCAGCTCAGGGTGTGCAGCAAGGACAGAGCTGTTCCCAGCAGGCAGTGATGGGGGCCATGGACTGATAGGTCAGCTTTAAAACTCTTGTGTGCGGGGTGCTGGGGAGATGCCTTAGTGGTTAAGAGCACTGACTGCTCTTGCAGAGGGCCTGGGTTCGATTCCCAGCTCCCAAATGGCTGCTACAAACCATCCTTAACTCCAGTTCCAGGGGAATCCGAAGCCCTCTTCTGACATGGGTGCACTGACATACATGCAGGCAATACACTCATACATATAAAATAAAATTTTAAAAAACCCAAAACTCTTGTGTGCATATGGTCAGTTCTCTCCTACCATGTGGGTTCTGGGGATCAAACTTGGGTTGTCAGACTTGGTGGCAAGTGCCTTTACCTGCTGAGCCATCTCATCACACCCCTGCCCCCAGGTCTTCTGATTATGAAAAAAAGACAAAACAAAACTCTAGAAATCCAACTTTTTATATATGGTAGCTATTTTTTCCCCCTGGAGACAGGGTCTTCCTATAGCCCTGGAACTAGCTATGTAGACCAGGCTGGCCTTGATCTCACAGAGACCTACCTGCCTCTGCCTCTCCTGAGTGCTGGGATTTAAGGTGTGTGCCACCACACCCGCCCACCATTTCCCACTAGATTTTTTTTTTTTGTGGAACCTCCTGAATCATAAATGTTGGCAAGAGTTTTTGTTTTGATTTTTGAGACAAAAATCTCACTACGTAGCCAAAAATAGCCTCAACTCACAATCTTTTTGCCTCAGGCTTCTAGTGTGAAGGTCACAGGTGTGGGCTGCCGTGCTCTGTACTGTGTAGCCTTTCCTTTTATTTCATAAATTTAAAAAATATGATTGACTATCTTGCACATATGATTTTGACACATTTGTAGTTAATGATTTTTGGGAAATCTTTTTTTTGTCTTTTTGAGACAGGGTCTCCCTGTAGCCCCAGCTGTCCTGGAACTCACTATGTAGACCAGGCTGGCCTTGAATTCACAGAAATCTGCCTGCCTCTGCCTCCCTTGTGCTGGGATTAAAGGCGTGCGCCACCACGCCTGGCGGGAAATCTTTTTTTAAAATATTTTATTGTTTATTATTTTATGTTTATCTTATGTGTATGTGTGTATTGCCTACATGTAGGTTAAGTGCACCTGTGTTGTGCAATGCCCGCGGAGGACAGAAGAGGCTGTCGGATCCCCTGGAACTGGAGTGTCAGACAGTTGTTAGCTGCCTTGTGGGTGCTGGGATTCGAACCTGGGTCTTCTGCAAGAATAGCCAGTGTTCTTAACTGCTGAGCTGTCTCTCCAGCCCCGGGAAATCTTTTTTTAATATTTTATTTATTATTTTATTTTATGTGTATGAGTGTATTGCCTGCATGTATGTAAGTGAACCCGTGTCATGCAATGCCTGGAGATAAGAAGAGGGCATCAGATTCTCTGGAACTGAAGTTATGGATGTTAGTAGCCACCACATGGATGCTGGGAACCGAACCTGGATCCTCTGCAAGAGCAGTGTCCTAAGCTACTTTCTAGCACTGTGACAAAACATGGACTAAAACCAACTTGGGGAGGAAAGGGTTTATCTCATCTCACCCTTCCAAGTGATAATCCACCACTGAGGGAAGCCAAGGCGGGAACTTAATCAGGGCAGGAACCTGGAGGCAGGAACTAAAGCACAGACCACGGAGGAGGAACCCTGCTTACTGGCTTGCTCCCCTGGCCTGTGCACTCAGCCTGCTTTCTTTTAAAAAAAAATTATTTATTACTTTTATTTTGTGCTTATGAGTCCATTTCCTGCATGTATGTAAGTGTACTCATGTCCTGCAGAGGTCAGAGAGGGCTTCGAATCCCCTGGAACTGGAGTTATGAGCAGTTGTCAGCCATCATGTCAGTGCTGGGAATCCAACCCGGATCTTCTGCAAGAGCAGCCAAATGCTCCCAACTGCTGAACCATCTCTCCAGCCCTCACCCTGCTTTCTTAAACAACCGAGAACCACTTGCCCAGGCAGGGGTGACACCAGGGGTAGGGGGGCTAGGCTCTCCCACATCACTCAACATTAAAAAAAAAAAAGTCTCACAGACATGCCTACAGGCCAATCTGATAGAGACAATTCCCTAACTGAAGTTCCTGCTTCCCAGATGTTTTACTTTGATAACTGAAGCTATTCAGCACTAGTAAGTGCTTTTAACTGGTCAAGGAAAAAGTGTCTGTGTGGCATCTTCCTTTCAGGAAACACAATGCAGTGAGCAGGATACTATGATGGTTATAAGATCCCAATAATCATTCTAAGCAGTGGGGGGGGGAAGAGAGGAAGAGGAGGGAGGGAGGCAAAGAGAAGAGAAGAGAAGAGAAGAGAAGAGAAGAGAAGAGAAGAGAAGATCCTGGTGGCCTGGTGGTACAGTTCTGTAATCTCAGCTACTTGAGAGACTGAGGTAAGAGGATCACAAGTTCAAGGCCTGACTGGGCAATCTAGTGAGACTGTCTCAAAATAATGTTAAAAATGGAAAAAAGGGGGCTGGAGAGATGGCTCAGCGGTTAAGAGCACTGACTGCTCTTGCAGAGGACCCCGGGTTCGAGTCCCAGCACCCACATGGTGGCTACAAACCATCCTTAACTCCAGTTCCAGGGGAATCCGAGGTCCCCTTCTGACCTCCACAGCATTGCACGACACGGGTGCACTCACATACATGCAGACAGTACACTCATACACATAAAATAAAAATAAAATGTTAAAAAAAATTTTTTAATGAAAAAGTCTGGTGATATAGATCAGCAGTAAAGTGTTTGTGTGGCATGTACAATGTCCAAAATTTGATTCCTATTCACACACACACACACACACGCACACACACACACACACAGCCAAGGGTACAAGTATAGCTTAAGTGGTAGAGCATATGTTTAGGATGCATTGGGCCCTGGATTAGACCTTCAGAACCACTGTCCCCCAGCCTGCACATAAGTAGTCTGGCTGTGTAATTCAGTGTTAGATTTCATGCTTAGTATGCACAAGGCCTTGGGTTCAGTTCCCAGCATCAATAATAATAAAACTCCTGCTGGGCGTGGTAGCACACGCCTTTAATCCCAGCACTCAGGAGGCAGAGGCAGGCGAATGTCTGTGAGTTCAAGGCCAGCCTGGTCTACAAAGTGAGTTCCAGGACAGCTGGAGCTACAGGGAGACCCTGTCTCAAAAAAGACCAAAAAAAAAAAAAAAAAAAACCCTCCCCATACACAAACTCTATGTACTTTGGGACAAGATTTAGCCTGTTGGTTGTCACCTGCTCTGTAGTGAAGCCATAGAGGCTGACTCAACACTCTGTACCCTGGAACATTAGGTCTTTTATTTGTAACAATCAATTACTTTATGCTCAGTGACATGACGCTTGTATCCTCGAGTCATTTATGTGTGTATTTGTCACCCTGGCTAGACTGTGACCTCTTCAAGGGCAGGGACCCTCCTGTAATATATTTCCATTGTTTCTTCTAAAGTGCTTCTAAGGGTGCTTTGGCAACAGCTAGTCCTAATTAACAACAACAACAACCACAAAAGCCACACAAATAAAAACACTAAAACCTTACTGTTGCTTGAGTTCCTTGGTTTTCCCTAATTATCATAATGAAGATTTTTTTTCTCACAATAAGTAAATCTGCACAGTTTATTTATAGTACCACCATAAGGGTAGAAGGGAGAAGGGGAAGTAGCCCCTTCATTAGACTTCAGGAGTTGTAAAGGCATTATCTAGCTGTGTGACCTTGGGTAAGTCACATCATCACACACAGTTTTTTAGTCTTTTCTGGTGTGTGTGTGTGTGTGTGTGTGTGTGTGTGTGTGTGTGTGTTGCACATGAGTTTGCATCCTGTGCACACACAGTCAGAGGAGGACATCAGGTGTCTTCTATCCCTCCCCACCTTATTGCCCTGAGACAGGGTCTCCTTGGCTAGGCTGACTGATCAGTGACCTTTCAGGACCCAACCCCTACCCACCCCCACCCCCACACCACATGCTGGGTTACAGCACACACAACCATGTCTCATGCTTGCACAGAGTCAGTGAGACCTGTGTTGCTAAAACTCCTTCCCTGCAGGGGGACAGGGGATATAAACAATGTCCACCTCCTCGTCCCTTGGTCCCAATGACAAACCGAGGTGTGATTCCACCAAAATGCACTCTGGGGAACCAGTGAGCTTATTGGGCTTACAGAGCAATGGGGGAGGGGTAATTTATAGGAGTGTGAGTGCTCCCCACTAATGTTGGACTAAAGTCATCATGAATGATGGCTTCCCCAGAGCAGTATAAATGGAGTCCTTCCCTTAGTCTTCCCCCAGGCCATGTGCAATTAGGATGATCTCATTGTGAGTTGGGAAGTGTGGGTGGATGCTCAGGTTAGGGTCCCGTGACTCTCCCTAACCCTCCTCATATACAGGGGCACCAGCAGTCAACACTCAGCTGTGATGATCTTCAACAAGCTGGCACATCTGAACTCAGAGAGATGGCGTCTGTCTGTCTGACTCGGAGGATGGTCCTGTACAACAGCGATCTAACCCTCTGAGCATTCTCCCCAGCCCCCCCGACCTTTTTTTGGTCTTTTTGAGACAGGGTCTCCCTGTAGCCCAGCTGACCTGGAATTCACTATGTAGACCAGACTGGCCTCAAATTCACAGAGATCTGCCTGCCCCTGCCTCCCAAGTGCTGGGATTGAAGGCATGTGTCACAAGCTCAGCTCTTCTTTAAAAAAAAAAAATCTTACTTATTTTTATTTTGTGTATGAGTAGTTCACCTGTATGTATGTAAGTGTACAATGTGTGTGCAATGCCCATGGAAGCCAGATGAGGGCATGAGATCCCCTGGAACTGGAGTTATGGATGGTTGTTAGTTGCCATGTGGGTGTTGGGAACTGAACCTGGGTTCTCTGCAAGAGCAACCAGTGCTCTTAACTGCTGAGTCATGTCTCCAGCCCACTTCTCTTCTAAATGCTAGGTTGGTGGCATGGGCCAACAAGCCCAGTCTAACAACCTCCTCTTACATTCAGAGCCAAGCCTTACTCCTTTATAAGCTGATGGTAACCTTTCAAGGATCCCTTTATGATTGACATAGCAGATACCCATCTGCAAAGCAAGAGCGGACAGACAGGACAGAGAGAACTGATACTGCTCAGATCCTTATGGAGCCTTACCACAGGGACTTTGACCCAAGCTAGCTTTTGAGTATGGGTGCTTCAGAGACTCAAGACTAAATAAAAATGTTTTGGAGGGCTACAGAAATAGCTCAGTGGTTACAAATTCTTGCTGTTCTTGCAAAGGACCAAAGCTCAGCTCCCAACACCCACATCAGATGGCTCACAACTGCCTGTAACTCTAACTCCAGGGGATAGATGCCCTCTTCTGGCCACACACACACACACACACACACACACACACACACACACGTGTGGTATACATATACACATAAATTTTGAAAAAAGGTTTTGGCCGGGCGTGGTGGTGCACACCTTTATTCCCAGCACTTGGGAGGCAGAGGCAGGCCTCGGTGAGTTCAAGGCCAAGGCCAGCTTGGTCCACATAGTGAGTTCCAGGGCAGCTGGGGCTACAGGGAGACCCTGTGTCAAAAAGACCAAAAAAAAAAAAAAGTTTTGGCTTACCTGGATTTTTTCAATTTTTTAATTTTAGTCCTAGTGCTTTAAAAAATATTTTAATTTAAATTTTCTTTTGTTGTTTTTTTTGAGACAGGGTCTCACTGTGTATTTCTGGCTGGCCTGGCACTCACTATGTAGACCAGGCTGGACTGGAACTCATAGAGATACACCTGCCTCTGCCTCCCAAGTGCTGGGATTAAAAGTATGCACATGCCTAGATGCTTTCTTTTTGTTTAAATGTTGTGCTGGATAGCATTAGTGTCAACTTGACACACCTGGGTTGAGGGATCCTCAATCGGGGAATTGCCTCCATTGAACTGGCCTGTGGCCATGTCTGAGGGGCATCTTCTTGATGAGTGATGTGGGAGGGCCCAGCCCACTGTGGGTGGTGCCACCCCTGGGCAGGTGGGCCTGTGTTGGATAAGAAAGCAGGCTGAAAGCCGGGCATGGTAGTTCATGCCTGTAGTCCCAGCACTTGGGAGGCAGAGGCAGGCAGATCTCTGTGCGTTCGAGGCCAGCCTGGGGGTCTACATAGTGAATTCCAGGACAGCTGGGGCTACAGGGAGACCCTGTCTCAAAAAGACCAAAAAAAAAAAAAAAAAAAGCAGGCTGAGCAGGGGCCAGGGGAGCAAGCCAGTAAGCAGCATTCCTCCATGGTCTGTGCTCCAGCTCCTGACTCCAGGTTCCTGCCTGGAGTTCCTAGCTTTGGCTCCCTGATGAACTGTGACCTGGGAGATGTAAGACAAATAAACCCTTTCCTCCCCAAGCTGGTAGTATTTTGTCACAGCAATGAAAAGACAAACTAGAACATGTACAATCTGAAGGACTTCATGCAACTTGCTTTATGTGTTTAGAAATAGTCTTACTCTATCTCCTGAACCTGTCTGATTATAAATGTATTTTTACCCTTTTTCTGATTCAAGAGCTCCAGAAGGCAAAAGTCAAGACTCTCTAAAGAGAAAGAAAAAGCCATCTGTCACAGTTAGCTTCAGTAGTCCATGTGACACACGGGGGAAGATGGAATGCACTGGGGAATTTCCTTCATTGGAATGGCCTTTGTGACTTTTTTTTATTTTGGTCTTTTTGAGACAGGGTCTCCCTGTAGCCCCAGCTGACCCTGGAACTCACTATGTAGACCAGGCTGGCCTTGAACTCACAGAGATCCACTTCCCTCTGCCTCTCAAGTGCTGGGACTAAAGGCATGCACCACCATGCCCAGTTTTTATTTTAAATTTTAAAATTTTAAGTGTACAAGCATTTTGTCTGCATGTGTTAAGTGCACCAGTGCTGTACAATGCCCTCCAATGCCAGAAGACATCAGAGACCCTGATACAGGAATTACAGTTGTTAGCTGCCACATGCTTGCTGGGAACTGAACATGGGTCCCCTGCAAGAGTAGCCAGTGCTACCCCTAAACCATCTCTCCAGCTCCCAGTGAAGCATTTTAATAACTGCTAATTTATGTGAGAGCCCTGCCCACTGCGGACAGTGCCATCCCCAGGCAGGTGGGCCTGGGCTGTGTAAGAAAGGTAGCCGAGGAGGCCAGGGGTGTAGGCTAGCCAGTAAATAATGTTCCTTCATGGTCTCCGCTTCAGTTCCTGCTCCAGGTTCCTGCCTTGGCTTCCGTTGATGATGGACTATACCTGTAAGGTAAAGTAAACCCTTTCCTCATCATTGCTTTTGGTCATTGCATTTATCACAGTAACAGAAAGCAAACTACAATACCATCCTAACTTGGAAAACATTTATTTTTCAGTGCTAAGGATCAAACCCAGGGCTTGGGGCACGCGCAAGGGCTCTATCATTGAGCTACATCCCTAGCCATCAACCTTATTAGTATTACTTTTTTCCTGAGGTAGCAGCTCACTAGGTGGCCCAGGTTGACCTCAAACTTTTGATCCTCCAGTGCTGGAATTAACAGGTGTGTGCCACTATGCCAGATCCCAGAGGAATTTTTTGTTGTTGTTCAGACAGGCGGGCCTCAAACTCACTCTCTAGCTGATGATGACTTTGAACCTCTGATGCTTCTGCCGCCTCTTCTGAGTGTTGGGATTCTAAGGATGTACCACTCTGCCCATTTTATGAGGTGTTAAGAGATTGAACCCAGGGCTTTGTGTATTAATCAAGCACTATACTGAGCTACATCCTCATTCTCATCTTACTGGTTTGCTTGTTGTTTGTTTAAAAATAGGGTCTCATATAGCCCAAGCTGGCTTCAAAGTCTTTTTTAAAAAAAATAATTTTTAGCCAGGTGTGGTGGCGCACACCTTTAATCCCAGCACGTTGGGAGGCAGAGGCAGGCGGATCTCTGTGAGTTCAAGGCCAGCCTGGTCTACATAGTGAGTTCCAGGACAGCGGGGCTACAGGGAGACCCTGTCTCAAAAAGACCGAAAAAAATAATAAAATTTTTATGTTGTGTGTATGAGTGTATTGCCTGCATGTACGTAGGTGCACCCCTGTCATGCAATGCCTGAAGAGGACAGAAGAGGGCATAGGATCCCCTGGAACTGGAGTTATGCGTGGTTGTTAACTGTCATGTGGGTGCTAGGAATCAATCCTGGGTCCTCTGGCAAGAGCAGCCAGTGCTCTTAACTGCTGAGCCTTCTCTTCAGTGCCGGCTTCAAACTTTTAAAGGTTTTTAATTATGTGTATATGTGTCTCTGTGTGCAGTATGTGCACGAGTGTAGGTGCATTTAGCCTCCAGAAGAAGATGTCAGATCTCCCAAAGCTGGAGTTACAAGTGGTTTGTGAGCTGCCCAGAGTAGGTGCTAGAAACCAAGTTGGGTCCTCTGCAAGAGAAGTAAATGCTCTTAACTGCTAAGGCATCTCTCCAGCCCCTGGCCTCCAACTTTTGACCCTTCTCTACCTCCCTCCTGAATGCTGAGAGCACAGGCACGAGCCAAGAGGCCCAGTTCCCAGCTTTATTCTCACTCTTTTGTTATTTTTGTTTTTAAATTTTTTATTTCAGGAGCTGGTGAGATGATGGCTCAGCGGTTAAGAACATTGTTCTTGCAGAAGACCAAAGCTCGAATCCCAGCACCCACATGGCAGCTAACAACTGTCCGTAACTCCAGTTCCAGGGGATCCGACAGCCTCTTCTGTCATCCACGGGCATTGCATGACACAGGTACACTTGCCTATATGCAGGCAATACACACATATACATAAAATAAAAATAATAAAATATTTAAAAAATTTTTATTTCATGTATATTAGTAGTTTGCTGCATGTATTTAAGAGCACCACATGTGCAATGCCTGCAGGGGCCAGAAGTGTTGAATTCCCCAGAACTAGAGTAACCGACAGTTGTTAGCTGTATGTGGTACTGGTAACCAAATCCAGGTCCTCTGCAAAAGTAGTCAGTGCTCTTAACAGTTTAACCATTTCTACAGTTCATTTACTTGGTTTGAGACAGGGTCTCACTATGTAGACCAGGCTGGCCTTGATCTTACAGAGATCCTTGTCTCTGCCTCCTGAGGCACCTAAAGGTACCACACCCAGCACCCCCATCTTTTTTTTTTTTTTTTTCCACAATCTTATTCTTGATAGTATTAAAGCCCTTGGGGACCAGAGTTATTCAGAACAAAGAGCTAAAGTCAAACCCCTGTCTTTGATTTTCATCTAGACAGAGGGATCCTAATTTCTTACCTTCTTCCTCTTTTTCCATCCCAGTGCTGTTAGCTATTGGTAAACACTGGGTGGCAAGCTGACCAAACACGGCCTACCTCTTGCTGTATTCTCAAACCATCTCCTGAACCATCAGCAATTGCAAACGGTGAAGGGCACTCTCAGCAGAGGCAAGGCTCACTGGGGGCCTGTGCAGATGGGGTTCTCTTCTGTCAGTCCATTCCTCTAAATCCCCAGCTTGAGCAGCCTGCTGAAACCTTCCAGGGTCTTTGTATTCTTTCATTTAATAACAGTTTAGAGGGAGCAGTCTCCGCACTGGAACAAGCAGTCCAATTTCAGGACAAGTCTCTCTCAAAAAATACGTTTCCTTCATCAGGTACTGTATGAAATCTGCTCTCTTCCTCACTCAGAATTGTTGACATCTTATTATGATCCTCAGGGTGGGCGTTATGTTCTCAGGAAGTCAGTCATTTCCAGACTGTCACTTGTTTATGATACAATTGCATTTTTTAAAATTTTATTTTTATTTTATAAGTGTGTTTTGTCTGCATATGTGGAGTTTGTTTTCTATGTGTTTTTTTTTTTTTTTTGTCTTTTTGAGACAGGGTCTCCCTGTAGCCCTAGCTGGCCTTGAACTCACAGATCCACCTGCCTCTGCCTCCCAGGTGCTAGGACTAAAGGTGTGAGCCACCATGCATTTTAACAATAGGAATGTGGAAATCAGGAGAAAGCATCAAAATCATACTGAACTCCATTACATTTTGAAGACAAGTAATTTATAAACAAATATTGAATGAAGAAATAATGCAGAAAACATCTGAACCAATTGTATTTATTGCTAGAAACTTTTAAACTTTTTAAAAAGTGTTTGAAAAGTAGATAACATAGGGAAAGACAGCCATAAAGGTAAGAAGCAATGTCATCATTTACAAAGTGCTACGAATCTGATAAATTTATGTTGTTAATGACTCTGAAGTACTGTTGACAAACAGAAATCACTGAAATACTCAAGGAGTGATACAAAGACTAGAACGCTCAGGTGGATATAAAAGCACTCTCAAGGAACGAGCTTTTGGCAACCTGTCCTCAAGCGAGCTGAACGACCAAGTTTTCAGTGAACCGGTTTTAAGACATCTAACTTTAGGTGAATTCAAGTTTCAGCCAAACTGACTTCTCAAACCAAATCCAAGTGTTTCCTCCAGCACCCCCAGCCTGAATTGTGGGGCTGTGGATATAATCCAGGATCCTGCCAAGGTGGGAGGTCTTGAATGGTAAGCTACAACTAGGGAACTAAGTGTAAAAGTCACCTGAGAAAAAGGGAAGAGTGTGTGTGGAGGGAGGGTGCATGCACACACACGTATATGAATGTACCCATGCTGGGCTACAGGGCTCAGTGCACTTTAACCCTGGGAGTGGGGCTAGCCTGAAGCTTCCTAGACATCCCACCCAGCAAGTTCCACACCCACAGAGACCTGCTCATTACTTCCCAAGCTGAGCAGAACAACCAAGGACAGGCCCCACTTAGCCTCCCCAGGTCCACTTGAGTCCCTGAGAAACAGGCAACACAGGCAGCAGGCCCACCCAGAGCTGGTCCCATTCCCAGAAGAGGGATGGGGAGCTCTCCTGGTCCTTAGACAGAAGGCCCAGAAACGATTCATTATAAAGTCCAGGGTTTCTACCCCTTCATCTAGACAGCAAGCAAACTGTGGAAATGCCTGACTGACCCCATGTCTGACCCCATACCTAGGGTATAACAGAGCGTGTGTTGGGGGTGACTTCTGCCATGCTCTCGCCTATGATCCAGCGCCAGAACATTGTTTGACTTATACAATGGAAATCTACACCAGAATCTGATGTTCAGAAAGTACTGGAACCCATTTGTGTGACTAAGCATACGCTACAGCAGAGTCTGCACACAGGGAAGACCAGAAGGTCCCTTCTCCACAGTCCATTTGGAATGTTAGGGTCTTTGGGTCTCTGGCCTTTGGGGCCTCCCCAGAGGACCCTTCACAAGGACTGCAGAGTGCACGCCTTGCCTCAGGCTGGCCTGAGGAATTTCCCAACAGCGGTGATGGCAGCAGCAGTGACTACAGCTCACATGTAGTTGGTAGGAGGCTGTCGGGCATTGAGTCGCTGCATGTGACAGCCGTGGCAGAGCAAGTGTCCATCAAGAGGAAAACAGCAGCAACCTTCCTCATCACTCAGCTGCATGCGACAATCCTAGGGAAGAGAGAAGCTAGTTCACTTCAGCCCAGGCCCCCAACACAGGAGGACATCTTGGGAGTCTGTTATGCTCAATACCAGAATCCCAATGACTGGAGGATGGGTTGCAAGGTGGGGAGGGTGAAGGATAAAAGGGTGAAAATCTGATAAAAAATACTTTTTCTGGACACCAGGTGGCGCTGCTGCAGCAGAAATATTGAGACAAGCCCCATTTGTAGCAGTTACCAGGAATCTCTTGTCTATCTATTTGAGGAGTCATGATTCAGGGCATGCCAGATTCAGAAAGGCCTAAACAACTAGGGCCACGAAGAGTAGCCAGAGGACAAGAGACTGAGAGACTGCACATAGGTCACGGAGCCTTCCTGTTTTGTATCCTACATGACTCCCACAGATGCATGGTTATTCTAGGACGGACTTCCCCCTCCCAAATTCCAACTCTCCTCCATCAGCCCTGGACCCCAACACTTACCTCACAGTGGTAGCACTCAAAGTGATAATCACGGTCCATGGATATCACCCTCACAATGTCCTCACAGCCCTGAAACATGCATACCCCCATGGGGATGAGCACAGCATGGTATCCCCAACTCCCTATCCCATCCCCCCAGGAATCCTCCAGCTATAACAGGAAGCCCACACAAAGGCCTCTCCACTGCCGTCAGATACAATCACATGTAGCTCTGAGATGTGTGGCAGTTCCAGGAAGGCATGCCCCCATTTATGCAGCTCTCCCTCTGTACAGAGGGGCTGGCTTGACCTGCCGCTCCCAGGTGTGGGGGAAGCAGAGGATGGGGAAAAGGGGTAGGGGCGGGCAGGCTGAACAAGGTGACCCAGTAGGGGATGCCTCACTGGCTTTCAGTTTTTCTCCCTAGGCATACCCTCTTAAATCATTTTTGATTCTTTTACTGGCTTGAGGGTTCCTTCACCTTTTCCCAGTCCCTATATATTTGGGATCTGGTGACCATGACCTTTAAGAGAGCCTCCTTCTCTGGACTGAAACAGAAGATAGGGAGCCCGGATGTTTGGGTCAGAGTGGTGACCCCAAGAGCAGAGTCACACGGGAATCTTTATAGAATGTACATTCCTCAGCATCACCACTTCCCAAGGGAGGCCAGGCTCCATGTTCCCCATTCCCTCCCCAGAGGCAGCAGCACTAGCTGCCCTGCAGAACTCAGACACACTGACCTCTGAAGGGAGGATGGGTTGTCCACAGGCTGCACATTTAGGGGCATAATTTCTAAGAGAGGAGACAGTGATGAGCTGAGGCTGGGGAGTCCCCAGACTCAGTTCCACATTGTACCCCCTGCCCCCAGGTTGGACTCACTTGTGGTAGTCAGTGACACAATACACCTGATTGGAGAAGTCCACTGTGAAGGGGACACCATCCAGGCACTTGTTACAAACGATGCATCGGAAGCAGCCTGGGTGATAAGACTTCCCCATTGCCTGTAGGATCTGGCATGGAGTGGGAGGAGGATCAGTCTTTTAGTCAATCTAGCTACCCATCATGTCCCTTTCCAAACCCCTCCTGTCCAGCTAGAAGAATGCTACAGAATTTGAGGAGACCAAGGAGTCTTCAGGCAGAAAATCTCAAAAAGGTCTTAGAAACCTTCCAGACCCTTGCGTAATTCCTTTTTCTTTCTTTCTTTCCTTTCTTTCCTTTTCTTTCTTTCTTTCTTTCTTTCTTTCTTTCTTTCTTTCTTTCTTTCCTTTCTTTCTTTTTACTTCTTTCGTTCTTTCTTTCTTTCCTTTTAAAAAAATTTTAAATTTTATGTGTAGGAGTATTCTGTGGAAGAGGGTATTGGATCATCTGAAACTGGAATTAAGGTGGGTGCTGGAAACAAAACCCAGGTCTTCTTCAAGAGTAGCCAGTGCTCTTAACCACTGAGCCATCTCTCCAGCCCCCATAAATATTTTAAACAAGTTATCCTTTGGTGAGACATGTTGGAATTCCTTAATTGATTAAGGAAGTCAAAACATATATTTCCATTTACATAATTAAATCATTAAATGTTTTGCTGCTTTACCTTCCTTCCTTCCTTCCTTCCTTCCTTCCTTCCTTCCTTCCTTCCTTCCTTCCTTCTTTCTTTTTTTGAGACGGTGTTACACAGGCGAGGCTGGCCTTGAGCTGGCTGTGCGGCCGAGAATAACTTTGAACTTCTAATTCCTCTGCCTTCACCTCCCAAGTGCTGGAATTATAGGTGCGCAGAAAAAAAAACCCTGGCTACTTTAGATCATTTTAGCAGCTGTACTTGCAATCCCAGCTCTCAGGTAGCTGAGGAAGGAAAATCAAGAGTTCCAGACCAGAAAGAAGGAAGGGAAGGAAGAAGAGAGGGAGGGAGAGAGGGAAAGAAACCAATGCCTGAGTCTCCTCTTTTTTCTTTTTTTTTCTGAGACAAGATCAACTGTATCGCCCTTGCCCCCCACACCTAACTTTTTATTACAACTCAAGTGACGGGTACCAGAACTGTAATTTTTCCAATTCTTCCCAGCTCTCTGCCAAGCTGCCAGGGTTAAGAGTCACTGATCTAATCCCTGTGTGATTGAATCCACAATTCCTTCTTTTTACAGAAAAGAAAATCGAGTTCCAACTGATCGCAACCAGTAGCAGAAAAGTGACTAAGAGCTAGGACCTTTCAAACCTAGCTCGAGCTGGAGGGCCTGGCTGTGCCTCCATAGTCAGAAAGGGGACAGATCACAGAAGCCCAGGAGGGCAAAGACTAGGATCACAGACTTCTCACAAGCAGAGGGAGAACACTGGAAGAATAGCAAGAACCTCATTCATCTGGGGATAGGTTCCCTCCCAGCCTTCTTCAGTATCGGCTCAGCCCCTGGTTCTGCCCCTCAGGCCCTGGCATCAAAGTCTCTGCTTAAGGCCATTCCTTACCTTCTCTAAAATCAGGTGACCACAGACACAGCATTTCTCAGCTGCCTCCTGAAACCCTGAAAACTAGAGACGAAAGGAGGCTGTTAACAAGCTGAGAAGGCTGGAACTCCAGCTGGCCACCAGCGTCCCAGCAGAGAGCCAATTCTAGGTGCAAGGGCTACTCACTCACCAGATAATCCTCCTCACAGTAGACAGAGCCGTTGACACTGTAGAAAGCCTTGCAGCGCAAAGTTCGCCCTAGAAGCAGCAGAGAAGCGGTTGGACGCCATCTTGGAGCCCAGAGGCAGGGCTGTTCTCACTGGTTTCTGCTCCCCAAATTGCACATTTAAACCTGGACCTTAAAAGCTTTTCTTGCTAGCCTCTGTCTGTTCTTCCCCATACAAAAATCCCATCTCAGCTACATGTGGAGACTGAGGCAGGAGGATCAAGAGTTTGAGGCCAGCTTGGCCTACATAATAAGACCCTCAATGAAAAGAAAAAGGATAAAACCCTGCTTTGGCCTCATTCCAACCAAGCAACCTCTCTCCTGCTCACTGCTCCTCTAGCTCCTGTGTCTTCAACAGCTGTCTGCCACCTGGTCCTTTTCAGGCCTAGTGCACCTGGAGAGACCTGGAGGCGCCAAGCCAATGGCAAGCTGGGGTACCTGGTAAGAGGCTCAGATCTACATGTTACACAATTTGCACTGCCACAGGCCTTGTCCCCTGGGGCCCTTCAACCTAGCAGTCTCTCTGCCTGTGAGCATAGCTATCCTGGCTCTCACAGCCCCATCTGGCTCCAGCCTCTTAGTGGTCAGGACATATTGGAGTTACTTTGGGGGACCAAGTGCTTTGTCTGGGAGTTTGGAGGGCCTCAGTCTTCAAGGTCAGAGGCAGCCTGGGATTTTGGCAAGCCTACATGGCAGGACCATTTCCCTATGGCCCAACATCCACAAAAGGACTCCAGTGTCTAAATGGTCAAGGATGAGGGAGTAAGAACAGGGGGAAGAATGGGAAAGTCTCCCTTTTTTTTGCCTTCTTCCCATCAAAATCTCTACATCCAGTTCTGTTCAGGAGTTCAGAAAAACTGACATAGAAATTCATGACAGGAGAGAAAAAGAAAGGACATACCCAGAAGAGGCCCTGTGAAAAGGAGAGCCAGATCAGCCCAGAGAGATCCAGGCAGAAGCTGGGGGAGTGAGAGAAAAGCTGGAGTCAGACAGGCAGAGATAGGAGATTAAAGGTTTAGCAAAAGAATCAGAATGGGTAAGCAGTGGTGAAGGGATAATGAGAGGTGAGGGAGGGTGTGGTGGGGGGAGTTAAGGCCACAGGGAGCACCCCCACAGAGGGCCTCCTGAGTTAACAGCAGCAGGCATTCCTGGAGTGTGATGTCATCAGCTTGGCATGGCCCGGTGGCCTCCACTGTAGTGAGGTGGCTGAACTCTGACCAGCCGAGAGAAAACCCCCCTACCCACCCCTCCACAGCTCCCCACTCCCCCAGCCCACACCCGCCCTTCCCACATTCCAGTCTTTCACTGTCGCCCCAGGCAACTCTGCTGCCCGAGACCAAACCCCACCAAGGAGAGGCTGGGCGGGAGTCCAGGCTGGGCCAGCAGGAAGGCAGAAGAAAGAGGGAGGATCAGAGAAGAGCAAGGAGGCTGAACAAGGCAGGGAGGATGGACTCCTCAAGCAGAGGCGCAGTGGGGAGGATGGCCAGGTAGCACCCAGACAAGGAAGCGGGACAGAAGGTGGGGCAGTGGCTTTCAGATACTTTGTGGGGACCCCACAGATGCTCTATGAGGCAAATGAAGACACACAGCTTTCCTCAGATTCCCCACAGCACTTATCAAAGTGTCTGGCTGGGCGTGGGAGGAGTGAAGGGGGTTTGACTGGCAGGTGCACTCACCACAGGAGCAACAGACAAAGCACTGGGTGTGGTAGAGGCTGTCTAGGGCCTGGCAGGCATTGCTCTGCCCATAGATGCCTTTGTTGCACTTGATACAGGTGCCTGAGAGGAAAGGAGAGTTGGTCAGCATCACATCCCACTTCCCCAGCTCAAATCCAAGGATCCCCAAGTTTTCCTGACTGTGCTTGGCTGATGTGCCAAAGGAACATAGCTTCCCTTAATGGGTTCCGTTCTGACAAGAAATGGATGCAGTGGGCTGGTGATGTAGTCCAGCTGGTAGAATGTTTGCCTAACACATTTGAAGCCTTGGGTTCTACCCCTAGCACCACATAAATGGGTGTGGTAGTGAACACCTATAAACCAACAAGAGGATCAGAAGTTCAAGGCTACTTTGGGCACATAGCAGGGAAATGGGATCTAGCAAGAGGTTGGCTAGGTAGATCCATTCTGGTTTACTTGATTAACATATATTTTCTAAACACCTACCTTGTGCCTAGTATAATATCTAATACCAAAAAAAAAAAAAAAATTGTGAGCTGGAGAGATGGCTCAGCAGTTAAGAGCACTTTGCTGCTCTTAGAGAGGATCTGGGTACAGTTCCCAGCACCCACAAGGCAGATCACAACCAACTGTAACTCCAGTTCCAGGGGATCCGACACCCTCTTCTGGCCTCCAAGGGCTCCTGCATGCAAGAGGTGCACTCATGAAGGCAAACAAAACACTCATACACATAAAATAAAAATGTAAAGTCTTAAACTGTGAGACAAACTGTGGGAGATGCCGGTACCCAGGGGCTCAGAGAAAGCAAGCCAGACCCACAAGACGTCTCTGGGACTTCAGCTTTGCCATCTACAAAATTGGATCTGGCTCAGCAGAGGGCCATGTGAGCACTCCTTGGGGAAAGTGACTGCTAAGAACACAGGTTGAGATTCAACTGTAAAGGATTCCCAGAAGGGTATCAGAACCCTACGGCCTCCCTGCTTGCCCTGGTCACATAGGATAGGCACAGAGCTTAGCTCTCCCAGCATCCCTCACCGAGACACATACACCTGGCTCTGGAACCAGCCTCTCCTGGGTGTGTTCTTCCTTGCCTCCACTCCCCAATTCCAGGCCCATGACTGAGGTATAGGGCCTGTCTTTGGGGAGCAGATCCCAACGGGCCTGCCCCACCTTTCCCCCTCGGCACACTGCCACACTCCCTGCCTGTTGGGGCCCATCCCAGTCTTCGCCCAGGGCTTTGGGAGCTGGTGCAGCAGCTGCAGCAACTGATGGGCCCAGGCCTGTCCTGCTCCCACCCTCTGGCAGCTGGGCAAGGCTGAAGCTGAGGAAGAGGGCCCCTAAACAGTAAAAGGGTCAGGCGAGGGCACAGGGGTCTGCTGTTGTCAGGGGAGGCAATCTGAGCCCAAGAAGCCCTCCAACTCTGAGGTCCATAGCCATGGAAATCTGCCCAAGACTGCCATGCCAGGTGGTCCGGTCAGAGGTGTTCTGTGGGAAGCCTTGGATATTATGGAGACAAGAGGCAGTTGCTCCTGCATGTTTGTCCACCTCTCAACCAGAATATCCACACCTAGCTTCTTCCTGCCATTTTATTGCGCTTTTCTCTCGGAGTCCCTTTCTTCCTTTTGGCTCTGATGGTATAGCCAACTGAGACTTCTTTCCCAGCTCTTTACTGGGCCTCAAAAGGACCTTGCTAAATGGACCTGTCACTGTTTCCCTCGATCAAGGTGATTGAGCATTATCTGCTCTGGGCTTTCTTCAGGATAGGTGAAAATATGGGGGGGCTAATGTGAGGCTGAGGTGGGATTTGAACTCTCAGGCCCTTTCCAGTCTGTTAACCTCTGAATTTTCTTCCCGACCTCTCTTTGGTTTCCTCCCTCTATTCCTACTTCTAACCATGAGGGCCAGGGCAGGAACATGGAGGCCCACAATTCTAGGGGGTGAGTCCCCCAAACTCAGATCACAACTGCTTTATAATGAAGTAATGCCTATGGGTTTTAACACCTCACCTCCTAGCTGAAACATAAAATCAGTACTTCTTGAAGAGTGCTGGAAGGAGGCGGTGGCCAGGTTTCAACAGTAGCAGGAAGAAAGGGGTCTACTCCTGCCTGAATGCCCAGCAGGTTATGGCCAGGACTCACGGCCAGGTTACTTTTGGTGGTCACATGGTGTCTGAATCTATCCAAGTGTAATGGTCTCCTGGTGGTCATGGCTCATCGGGCCACTGGCACACCTTGCGAGCAGGGCTGGGCAGCAGGAGAATCCCTATTTTCTTCCTCCCCAGGCTCTTTCCCCCTCACCCCCTCCAAGCAGCCACGGTTGAGGGAGCTAGCAAACATCCCCCAACGGGCGCAAGCACCGCACCCCTCAGCCCAGCGGGCGTCGGCAGCCGGCACCTGGAGCGCCAGGGCAGGAGTCGGCACGCACTCGGCAGCCTGCCCCGCCCCCCTCACATTCCCCGAATTCCTGCGGGCGGAGCCTAGACGGGTGGGGGCGCGGCACGCCGAAGCCTGCCGGGGCACCGCCGAAAGGGGGGGGGAGCAAGGTGGGGGAGGATGCTCCTACGGCCCCACCGCGGTGTCTCCCAACAAGGCCTCCTACTGCGAAAAAGCCCAGGCGCCCTAACGCTAGAGAAAATGCGACTCAGGAGATAATCAGGGGGAGCTGAATTTGTCAGGGATGCCCCATTAGAAACCCGGCAGGATGAGTGCAAGTGCTCTGGGGTCCGCCCTCTTCCATCCATCCGGCCTCTTTGCTAGTCCGGGATCGCAGCCTCCGAGCCCGGGTCGCAGGCAATTTGGGCCGTCGGGGCCCCAGTGGGCCGGATGCGTGGACCGGTCCCTAGGTCTTCTCTTACTCACCGAAGTAGTCTTCTCGGTTCTCTGGCTCCCGCATCCGGGCTCGCGAGGCCTCCGGAACGAAAGGACCTGGAGACTCCTCCAGGGCCGAGGGCTCGATCCCCGAGGGTTCCCCGCGGGCGCCGGCGTCTCGCCCACCGGTACCCACTGCCAGGCGCAGCAGTGCGCTTAGCTCATCCTGGTAACGGGCCCCCGCGGCGCAGTCCCCGTAGCCGGTGACCGAGTGTCGTCCGGGTTGCGCCCCGCGTCTCTCCAGAGGCCCCGCGGTTCCCACTACGGCCCCGGCCAGAGTCCCAGGGCTGCCCAAGGCCGGGGGGTACGAGTGGCGGCTCTCCTGGCAGCCGAACCCCGCGGGCCCACGCAGGCGGTCCAGGGCGGCGTGGAGCTCGGGGTAGGCGGACGGAACCCCTCCGGAGGAGTAGCCCGCTGGAGCCCCACTGAGGGGTAGGCCGAACAGGCACGGTCCGGCGGGCAGCGGGCTCCCGTGGCGCTGGTCGTAACCCATGCTGATGCCGCTGGTCCGATTGCTGCACGGCCGGCTCCCCGCGGCCCCGCCGGCCCCTGCCCCGTCCAGCAGCAGGCTACCCCGGGGGCTGGACGGCTTGCTCGCGTCGCTGGCGGAGCTACTGGCGAAGCTGGAGCGAGGGCTGAGGGCCGGGGCGGTGGTCTCCAGCCGGAAATCGGGAGGTAGGGACTGAGGTAGAGGCAGGACTCGGGGGGGCGGTGGCCCCCCGGAAAAGGGCCCGTCGAAGCGCTGCGCTTCAAAGGAGCCGCGTGCGTTCCGCTCGGCGTCCAGGGCGCCCGGCTCCCGGGCCGGCTCCAGCGGCTCATCCCCAGGACCCCCAGCAGCTCCTCGGTGTCCGGATTTCCGGGGTGCCCCCAACCCACCTTGGCGCCCTTTGCCTGACCCAGGGGTGCCGTCAGACCCAGACCTGCTAGCTTCACCCTTTCTGCGGCCAAACTTGGCGCTGCCGGAGTCCGAGATTCTTAACTTCTCTAGCAGGCGACTGGCCTTCTCCCCTAACCGCTCCATGCCCACGGGTCTGGAGCCTGCAGCCCCTTCCCCGGCCAGCACCCCGCAGCGCCTCCGCGGCCGCCTCTCGGTCCGGGCTCGGGTGCCCCGGGGGCACGGGCTATGCCGAGGGGCTCAGCGGACGGCCCAGGTGCCCGGCGCTCGTCATCTCGCAGCATCCCCCAGCGGGATGGGCCAAGGTCCCCCACGCATCTGGGGCTGGCGGGGCTGGGAGGGCCTGCACCGCAGCTGTCCGGTCCGCAGGTCTGTTCGCGCGTCGACCAGCCCGCCAGCTGCGGCCCCCGCCCCCCTTACTCTCACACTCGGCTCGAGCCGAACTTCTCCAAACTTTTGTCTGCCTGGCCGGATCTACTTTCCGGGAAGGGCGGAGCGAGCTGTGCACCCGAGGGTTGGGGGGTGTCCGCGCAAGGATCTCCTGTGCGTCGCAGGGGAGCAGTGGGGCTCGTTGCCCTGGAGGTGGAGGTCCGCCGGATGCAGGTGGAAGGAGGTCAAGGGGCAGATTGGGCAACTGTGGCCGCAAGATTCGGGAGTTGGAACCGGAGAGGGTGCAGGGGCAGAGTGAAGGGCACTCTTTGTTTAGAGTTGGAATGCGCGGAGGTGCACCGTGGCATGTCGCGTTCTGCGACGGGGCGACCCGGGCATGTTCTGTGCAAATACCGCGACTTTGTTCCTAGTGTGAGGACTGTGGGGAGATTGTGAAACGTGGTGCAGAAGTGATGATGAGGGAGAGGCATAAAGAGGAAGCCAGGGAAAAAGAAGAAAGGTGCAGAGAGAAGAGATTGAGAGACCCCCCCTTGGAGGTAGCTCTGAAAGGAGAGGAACCGCATCTAGGTATAAGACGGGTCGCGAAAGGAAGATCCAGGGCAGAGAGAGGTGTGGAAGATGGAGAAGCCAGCGAACGCGTAGACGAGGGAAAGGGCAAATTAGTCTCGACAGCTTGACAGACACGCAATAAATAGCACTTTCTGGACCCACAGCTCTGTGATAGTGGAGAGAGACGGAGGAAGATTTATGTGCTTGTACAAGCAGTGAGAAGGAGCGAGGAAAAGGTTTGGGACTGATCCCTGCTGCGAGAGGGACGGAGGGCGATTTATTGTGTACGTAAACCAGAGAGGAAAAGGTTTGGCCCCCATCGCTACCTTAAGGGCAGGAGAGGGAGAGACACCCCCTGGTGTTGGGAAATGAAATTTTTAGCAAATATTTCTGGCGACCAGGGATTGAAAGGCTGGTTTCAAGGCTAAGTATACACCCTTCCCCCACTCTGACCCTCCCTGAAGGTTGGTCCCAGGAGGTCGTAGCAAAGAGTATTAACTTGAGGGGGAGAAATGCCAGTCAGATGATGCAAGTGATCAGGGTGAAAAGGTTGATAGTGACCCATGGTCAAGGATGAGGAAAAGAGAAACTCTTGATGGAACTATCACCCAGTTGATTTCAGCAAGGGGTGAAAGACAGAAATGAAGGAAAATGGCAGTCCTTGTATTTAGATAATAAATGACCGTGAAAATTAGGTGTACACAAATCATATTATTTCCATCCCAACGTTTTGAATACCTTTTTTT
>NW_008343597.1:1587015-1595173 GCF_000622305.1 Nannospalax galili | reverse complement strand
TTTTGGTCTTTTTGAGACAGGATCTCCCTGTAGCCCCAGCTGGCCTAGAACTCACTATGTAGACCAGGCTGGCCTTGAACTCACACAGATCCGCCTGCCTCTACCTCCCGAGTGCTGGGATTAAAGGTGTGCATCACCATGCCCGGCCCATTTTGAATACCTTTTAGAATTTAGTATATATATAACCTTAGGAAATGGGGAAGAAAACCCAGGCACAGTGTTGTACACCTGTAATCAGAGCTCTCAGAAGTCTGAGGCAGGAGAATGGATAGTTTGAGGTCAGTCTGGGTTAAATAGTGAGTTCCAGGCCAGCCTGGGCTTCATAAGCCTCTCTCACAAAAAATAAAGTAAAAAAAAAAAAAAAACAAAAACAAAAACAGAAAATGGAGAAGCAAAGATTAATATCTTTGGGGAAATTAACTGGCTTGTTGTCCAAGTTGTATTTTCTTCCAGAAGTTCTCTCTCCAGAGAATCAGCCTGTCTCTGGTCAAGCCTAAAGCTTTTCTGAGGAGTTTCCTCCCAGACTGGAAGCACTAATAATGAGGTGAGCAGTCAGGTTGCATCTAGACCCTGTTGTGAGCAACATCTTCAACATGACCATGATGGTCTCCCTCCTGACTCCAGATGGAAGGAGAATCCATGTTCTTCCAATTACATCTGAACTATCTGCACAGCCTCCAACATTTGGAAGTTTTGGTTCCATGGGATGAAGTTGAAAGAGTACGTCTTATGAAAAGTCAAGAAGCTACTAAAAAAAAACACCCAGAAGTTGGTGGTGGCAACAGTGGACACAGCTGAGATGGACAGCCTTTTACAGTGGATAACAGGAAGTCGGTAGGGCATGCTGCAGTACTGCCCACCACCTCAGGGCACCACCTGTCTAAACTGGTGCTGGGAGATCCTTAGACTTTCTTATATTTTATGACCCTTATTTCTTTACTCTCTGTGGGATGTGTGTGCGTACATGGGTATGTGATCATCTTGGTGCTGGTGTGGAAACCAGAGGACAGAGTTGGTTCTCTCCTTCCACCAAGTGCCTCAGGTTGTCAGGCTTGGCAGCAGAGCCTTTACCCAGTAAGTCATTGCACTGGCCCTTTTATTTTTTGTTTTTTTGAAACCGGATCTAGTTGTAGCTCAGGCTGGCCTCTAACTCAAAAATCCTTCTACCGCTGCCTCCTCAGTACTAGGATTACAGGCATGTGCCACCAGGCATGGCTTCCCACAGACCTTCTTAATCTCCAAGACTTTAATTACAATCTACATATACTATAGCTGACTTCCTAATCCATGTCTCTAGCCTAGACTTTTACACTTAAAAACTCAAATGACTAGCTAGGTGCAATGACCGGTGCTTGTAGTCCCAGATATGTGGGAGGCTGAGGCAGGAGGATCCCAAGTTCAAGGCCTTCCTGAGCAACATTAATGAGCCCTTGTCTCAAAAGAAAAAGTAAAAAGGGCAGGAATATAGCTTAGCGGTGGAGTGCTTGCTTACTAGACCCAAAATTCACTCTTTGGGGGAAAAAAAACCTAAATTAAAACAACAAAATCTTACTGATCACTACCAATTTCTCTACTTGTTAGCCTCGGAGGCAGCCAATACCTTAAGCTGAGCTCATGTCTCTTGCCTCCTAAAACTGGCTCTTTTAAGGATTCACTGAGCAAGCAGACCATCAACTATTAGTTGCTTAAATCAGAAACCTAAGCTCTACCCTATTTTCTCCTTCTCACTGAACCTAAAACCTAACGAAATCCTGTAAATCAAGTTATTATCAATTCTGCTTCCCAAATATCAGTCTTTCTCTCCTCATCACCACTATATTGTGAGTCCTCTCTTAAATACAGGTGTCTCTGGTCAAGGCCAGCTTCCCCTAAGCCATTTTCTTTTGTTCTCTTTTTCTTTTTCTTTTCTTTTTTTTTCCTGTAGCCCAACTGGCCTGGAACTTGCTATGTAAACCGGGCTGGCCTTGAACTCACAGAGATCTGCCTGCCTCTGCCTCCTGAGCACTGGGATTAAAAGTGTGTGCCAACATGCCCAGCTAAATATTTATTTTTCCCCCTAAGCCATCTTAGACCAAGTGATCTTTTTTTTTTAAAGTTTTTAATTTACTTTTATGTGAGTGTTTTGCCTGCATGTATATAAGTGCACCATGCACATGAAATACCTGCAGAGGCCAGATGAAGGTGTTGGATCCCTGGAACTGGAGTTTCAGATGGTTGTTACCAGCTATGTGGATATTGGGAACCAAACCCCAGTCCTCTTCTGCAAGAGCAACAAGTGTTCTTTAACTGTTGAGCCATCCCTCCAGCCCCCCCACAAAATAAATAAATCTTAAAAACAAAAACCCAGCCTGGTGGTGCATGCCTTTAATCCCAGCACTTGGGAGGCAGAGGCCAGTCTCTGTGAGACTGAGGCCAACCTGGTCTTTGAGACTCTGTCTCAAAAGACAAAAACAAAACAAAGCAAAAAAAAAAAAAATTCAAGGTTATCATTAGTTACATGGTGGGTTACTGGGCTACATGAGACCCCATCTCCAAACTAACTAACCCCTCTCAGTGCTGTGTCACTGCCCTTCTGCTGTCTATACTCTTTATTATTATTATTTTAAATCTTATGTGTATGAGTGTATTGCCTGCATGCATGTAAGTGTACCCATGTTGTGCAGTGCCTGCGGAGGTCAGAAGAGGGTGTTGTTACAGATCTGGAGTTATGGACAGTTGTTAACTGCCATGTGGGTGATGGGAATCGAACCCTGGTCCTCTGCAAAAGCAGCCAGTGCTCTTAACTGCTGAGCCATCTCTCTAGCCCTCTTCTAAGTATTTTATAAAGGTCTGTCTGTAACTCCAGCTTCTTCTCTCAGCATTGTACTGTCCCCATTTGGTCTGCAGTAGACGTGAACCTTGCCTGTACTCTCTTGCCTCCTGCCTTTTGTACCTGCTGTTCTCTGGAGCATTCCCCTGGCCTTTGCCCTTCTGGTTAATACCTCCCTGTTTTTCAGGTATTAGTGGGTTTTTTTTTTTGTTGTTTGCTTGTTTTTGTCTTTTTGACTTCCTATAGCCCCAGCTGGCCTAGAACTCCCTATGTAGGCCAGGCTGGCTTCAAACTCGCCAAGATCTGCCTGCCTCTGCCTCCCAAGTACTGGGACTAAAGGCGTGTGCCACCACGCCCAGCTCAGGTATTAGTTTAAACACCACTGACTCTGAGAAGCCTTTCCCAACTAGGGTAGGTTAGCTATGCCAGCCATACACTGTCATTGCACTCTGCAGTCGTCCATGGTCACCCTTACCACAGTTCATTTAATTGCCTATTCAATCACCAGGCTTCCTTACTATACAATAAAACCTAATCAGGGGAGCTGAAGAGATGGCTCAATGGTTAAGAGCACTGGCTGCTCTTGCAGAGGACACAGGTTCAGTTCCCAGCACCCACATGGTGTCTAACAACTGCCTGTAACTTCAGTTCCAGGGAATCTGATGCCCTTTTCTGCTTCCATGGGCATTGCAAGCACATGGTACACTTACATACATGTAGGTAAAATATTCATACACATAAAACCAAAATTTAATCCCCTAATCATCTGGACTTACCAATATTTTGTTCCTAGCACCTAGCACAGTGCATGACACCTACTAAGGAGTCAGTTTGCTGTTGTTTGGAGACAAGGTCTCATGTAGCCCAGGTTGGTCTCAAACTCACTGTGTAGCTGAGGGTGACCTTGAACTCCTGATACTCCTGCCTTTATCTTCCCAGTACTAGGATTTCAGGGAGGTGTACTACTATGTCCAACCCTGTTTGGTTGTTTTTTTTCCTGAGACAGAGTCACTTGGTAGCCCAGGATGACCTCAAACTTGTGAACCTCCAGTGCTTCAGCCTCCCTGATTCTGGAAATAACAAGCATGGGCCATTACACCCAGTTGTAATATTTATCGTATGACTACATGAATATAAAACAAGTTTGCATTTTAGCATATGTGCTGACAAAACCAGCACTTGTTTTATTTCATTTAAAAATTTTATTTTATGTGTATGAGTGTTTTGCCTGCATTATGTATAAGTGTACCACATGTGCACAAACCTGCAGAGACCAGGAAAGCATGTCAGATCCCCTGGAACTGGTGTTATGGATGATTGTTAGTTGCCATGTGGATGCTAAGAACTGAACCCAGGCCCTTTGGAAGAGCAGCCAGTGCTCTTAAGCACTGACTCATCTCTCTAGCCCCTATTTATTTATTTTTATTTTATGTGTATGAGTGGTTTGCCTGCATATATGTAAATGCACCACTTTGTATGCAATGCCTGCAGATGCCAGAAGAGGGTGTCAAATGGGAATTACATTTATGAGCTGCCACTGTGGGTGCTGGGAATCGAACACAGGACTTCTGCAAGAGCAGCAGTGCTCTTAACTGATGAGCTGACTCTCCAGCCCCATTTGTTTTGTTTTTTGAGACAGAGTCTCACTCTGTAACCCAGGCTGGCCTGGAACTCACTATGTAGCCCAGGGGAGCCTTGACCCACAGCAATCCTCCTACCTTAGCCTCTTAACTGCTGGGATTACAAGTGTGAGTCACCATGTCCAGCAACCTGGGAAATTTTTAAACTTTAATTTCCTCATTTGTAAGATATGGATAATAAAAAATTTCCTTATATAATCCAACAAACAACTATCATTAACAAAACAAAACAATATTCATAATACATAGATCCCAATTCCAAATAGTGATAAGCCTACGTTGCTCAGAAGAGTCAAGCCCATGACTGAAACTTCCCACCAGGTGGCAGTATTACCTTGGCCTGTTCAGTTCAATATCCACTGCAGAGCAAGGCTGTCCTGCAGTCATGGGGAAGCAAAAGGTACAACAGGCACTGCTACTCCTGAGCTTTGGGTGAAACGGGACACACACACACGCACACGCACACACACATGCACACACACACAGAGTCAGAGACAGGGACATATATCAAGGCCTCGTGTTTCTTTGACACATCCTTCTTTTTCATCCCCGGCTCCTCCGAGGCACTGTTTATGCTTAGGAATAAGCATTTTCTGGCTTGCATTCAGTGGGGGAACCCACTCCCTCCTGTGCCTTCTATGTAAGCCCATGGAAGCTTCCAGATTCAATCAGAAACTGTGTGAAGAGATTTGCTTTTTCAGACTGCAGAAGGCATCTCATCATTCTGAGCCATCCATTTCTGGGACATGGGGAGTGGCAGGAGCCAGAGTTATTCTTGATACTTTACTCATCCTTCTCCACCTTGACTTCAATGAATGAGTTCAAGTCAGGACAGCAGGTCTTATGGGGCTGGTCGAAAGATGGAGAGATAGGTCCATTCTCATTGCCTCCCTCCTCTTCCTCTTCTTGGAAATTAGGATTGTAAAGTTCGGGTGGAAGGAGTTGGGCTTCAGCAGAAGGCAGTCTGTCTGAGGGAGGCCCATATACACGGTTGGCTTTGGTGCCATGCTTAGAGTTAGCATCCAGGTGGTAGCAGAGCTCGGTAAGGCGCTGGGCCCTGAAACGGGGAGAGCGGGCCACCCACACACCTGGCTCATTAAGACTGTCCTCCTCATCTGACATCAGTTCTTCTGTCACATCCTTCCACAGGCGTTGGTCCTCAGGTCCAAAGTGCCTCATGATACTGGATCGGTTGGCAAAAAGCTATGGCAGGACCCCAGAACAGAGATTAGGAAGAGAGACAAGACTATAGATGTGACGAAAGGGTTTACATAGGGAGAAAAGCAGTGTAAAATTGTGCCGAAGGGCACTGAGTCCCAGAGTCACATTTTAGAATTAGCTCACCCTCCGTCTGCTGCCTGCCTTCCAGTCTGTCAACCCTATTCTCAGATGCCATATTCTCTGGCCCTTCACACGGTGGCTAATTAGGACTTAGGCCAGGGTTTAGCATTTTGACAGGAAAGCCCAGAGACCTACCCGGTATCGGCGGCTTCGAAGTTTCTTCTCCTCTTTTTCCTTTAGGCCTTTAAAAGGGTTCAGGGAGTTTCGGTACTCGCGCCTCTTCGTCAGGAAGTAGGCCACGCAGGCTCCTGAGGGAAGGGAGGGAGCACAGTAAGAAGCAGGGTCTTCCCCAGCAGTGGTCCCCAGCCCTCACACCACTCACCCAGTGGGAGGTTAGAATCACTATTCAGGTGGGATGGGCTTTGGACATACCCACAGCATCGCTTCAGCCTCTGATTTAGTACCCTCTGCCACCTCCATCTCCAATACTACCTCCTCCCAAACATCTCCCACTGCAAAGAATACCTCCACAATAGGCATACATACCAGAAGAGTAAGGAAAAGTAGGAAACTCAGGACCTAGTTTTTAGTGACAAAAGGCCTTGCTTCTGGACCAGCGAGAGGGCTCAGTGAGTAAAGGCACTTGCCACCAAGCCTGATGGCCTGAGTTCCATTCCTGGGACCCACAGGGTAGACTTAACTGCCAAAAGTTGTCCTCTGACCTCCACATGCATGTTGTGGCATGTACATGCATACTCGTGCACACATTAAATAAATAAATAAATAAATAATTTTTTAAATTATTTTTATTTTATGTGTACGAGTGTATTGCATGCATGTATGTGAGAGCACCCGTGTCATGCAATGCCTCAGAGGTCAGAAGAGGGCATTGGATTCCCCTGAACTGGAGTTAAGGATGGTTTGTAGCCACCATGTGGGTGCTGGGAATCGAACCCAGGTCCTCTGCAAGAGCAGTCAGTGCTCTTAACCGCTGAGCCATCTCTCCAGCCCCAACATAATAAAATGTAAAGGGCTGGCTTCTGAGCTCAGATTCAGGCCCTATAGCAGCACAGTGCATGAAGGCTCTCTAGTCCTATCTTTTCCCATTTCCTTTCAAACTGAGTAGGGCAATTTGAAGTAATCCTTTGAATAAATGAAACGAACTCTAGGAGAGAATAGGAAAAAAAGCCTTCAACATGCATTCATGCTCTTTTTTTTTTTCTGGTCTTTTTGACACAGGATCTCCCTGTAGCCCCAGCTGGCCTCAAACTCTCAGAGATCTGCCTGCCTCTGCCTCCGGAGTGCTGGGATTAAAGACGTGCATCACCACGCCCGGCTAAAAAGTGTGTAGCTCAAGCTGGCCTCGAACTCCAGATCCTCCTGCCTCTGCCTCCTTCAGCAAATCCTACTGGCGTGCGCCACCATAGCCGGCTCTTTTCTTTTTTGTAGCTCAAGCTGGCCTAGAGCTCACCATGGAGCTGGCCTTGAACCTGAAGGGATCCTCTTGTCTCAGCCTTCAGCACTGGGACTGCAGGTATGAGCTACCACATCCAGCAATGCACTATATCTTTTCTTTTTTAAAGTTTTTATTTATTATTTATTTTTATTTTCTGTGTATGAATGTTTTGCCTGTATGTATGTAAAAGTGCACCTGTGTCCATGGATGCCAGAAGAGGGCACTGGATTTCCTGAAACTGGAGTTACACAAGGTTGTTAGCTGCCATGAGGGTGCTGGGATCCAAACCAGGGCCCCTGTAAGAGCAGCCAGTGTTCTTGACTGCTGAGCCATCTCTCCAGCCCCCGGATCTCTCCGGCCCCCGTGCCCTATTTCAGTAGTATCTAAATCATCTCTGTGCCTCCCCCCTTCACCGAGAACAGGGGACTAGGAGAGAGGGCAGGTGGGAAGCTTACCTTTCAGCTCCTTATCAGCGTAATTGTGGGGACTGGTCATCAGCTCCTGCTTGAGCTTTTCCAAAAGGAATTTCACTACTGAAATATTCCAAGAGGACTTAATGCTGTCACAGAGGAAAAATAAGGCAGACAGCTTTGGGAGGACCAAAGGAAACAGAGATACCCAAAACTAATCAACTCCGAAGTAAATTCCTAAGTGTGATACATACAGGCTACCAAGGGTAACGGCCTTGGCCTCACTGTAGTGGTGTCTTCCCTGCCCCCACTTCCCTCTTCTCAACAAAGCACCTGTAGTCTTTTTCCCTTAAGAGACCATACCTTTCAGACCCATTGAATCTCTTGTCATTGGTGATGTGGTTATGCACATTGTGGACCAATTTCTAGGGGGGAAAAAGAACCAAGTCAGGAGTAGATATGAAAACCCTCTCTAGTGCCTAGGGTAAAAAGCATTGTCTCTGTAGGGTCTGCCTGAATCCTTTCTACTTTCCAGGTACCAATTTTCTTTTTTTTTTTTCTT
>NW_008343597.1:1568951-1586102 GCF_000622305.1 Nannospalax galili | reverse complement strand
AACTCACTATGTAGACGAGGCTGGCCTTGAACTCACAGAGATCTGCCTGCCTCTGCCTCCGGAGTGCTGGGATTAAAGACGTGCATCACCACGCCCGGCTAAAAAGTGTGTAGCTCAAGCTGGCCTCGAACTCCAGATCCTCCTGCCTCTGCCTCCTTCAGCAAATCCTACTGGCGTGCGCCACCATAGCCGGCTCTTTTCTTTTTTGTAGCTCAAGCTGGCCTAGAGCTCACCATGGAGCTGGCCTTGAACCTGAAGGGATCCTCTTGTCTCAGCCTTCAGCACTGGGACTGCAGGTATGAGCTACCACATCCAGCAATGCACTATATCTTTTCTTTTTTAAAGTTTTTATTTATTATTTATTTTTATTTTCTGTGTATGAATGTTTTGCCTGTATGTATGTAAAAGTGCACCTGTGTCCATGGATGCCAGAAGAGGGCACTGGATTTCCTGAAACTGGAGTTACACAAGGTTGTTAGCTGCCATGAGGGTGCTGGGATCCAAACCAGGGCCCCTGTAAGAGCAGCCAGTGTTCTTGACTGCTGAGCCATCTCTCCAGCCCCCGGATCTCTCCGGCCCCCGTGCCCTATTTCAGTAGTATCTAAATCATCTCTGTGCCTCCCCCCTTCACCGAGAACAGGGGACTAGGAGAGAGGGCAGGTGGGAAGCTTACCTTTCAGCTCCTTATCAGCGTAATTGTGGGGACTGGTCATCAGCTCCTGCTTGAGCTTTTCCAAAAGGAATTTCACTACTGAAATATTCCAAGAGGACTTAATGCTGTCACAGAGGAAAAATAAGGCAGACAGCTTTGGGAGGACCAAAGGAAACAGAGATACCCAAAACTAATCAACTCCGAAGTAAATTCCTAAGTGTGATACATACAGGCTACCAAGGGTAACGGCCTTGGCCTCACTGTAGTGGTGTCTTCCCTGCCCCCACTTCCCTCTTCTCAACAAAGCACCTGTAGTCTTTTTCCCTTAAGAGACCATACCTTTCAGACCCATTGAATCTCTTGTCATTGGTGATGTGGTTATGCACATTGTGGACCAATTTCTAGGGGGGAAAAAGAACCAAGTCAGGAGTAGATATGAAAACCCTCTCTAGTGCCTAGGGTAAAAAGCATTGTCTCTGTAGGGTCTGCCTGAATCCTTTCTACTTTCCAGGTACCAATTTTCTTTTTTTTTTTTCTTTTTTTTTTTTTTTTTGGTCTTTTTGAGACAAGGTCTCCCTGTAGCACCAGGCTGGCCTCAATCTCACAGACATCTGCCTGCCTCTGCCTCCCAAATGCTGGGCTTAAGGTATGTGATACCTCACCCGGCTTAGATACCTATTTTTTTCTTTTTGGTATTTTTTAGACAGGGTCTCCTTGTAGCCTCAGCTGGCCTGGAGCTCGCTATATAGACCAGGCTGGCCTCAAACCCACAAAGATCCACCTGTCTCTGCCTCCCAAGTGCTGGAGTTAAAGATGTGCACCACCATGCCCAACTTAGATACCATTTTTCAAAGATTTATTTATTTATTTATTTTTTGTCTTTTTGAGACAGGATCTCCCTGTAGCCCCAGCTGTCCTGGAACTCACTATGTAGACCAGGCTGGCCTTGAACTCACAGAGATCTGCCTGCCTCTGCCTCCTAAGCGCTGGGATTAAAGGTGTGCGCCACCACGCCCGGCTGTTTTATTTATTTTTAATTACCTGTATAGGGGAGGGCATGTGCAGGTGCCCATAGAAGTCAGAGGCATTGGATCCCTCTGGAACTGGAGTTACAGGCAGTTGTGAAACACCTGACATGGGTGCTGGGAACTGAACTCAGGCTCTCTTCAGGAGCAGCACCTGCTCTTAACCACTAAGCCATCTCTCTAGCCTCCTAGGTACTATTTTTTTAATAGGCCATTGGCTAAAGAGCTTATCCAAATTATTTTTATTTTATTTCATTTTCTTATTTTTTATGTGTTATGAAAGTTTTGCCTGCATGTATGTAAGTGTACCACATCTATGCAATGTCCAAGAAGGCCACAAAAGGGTATCAGATCCCCTGGAACTAGAGTTACAGAAGGTTGTTAGCTGCCATGTGGGTGCTGGGAACTGAACCCTGTTTATCTGCAAAAACAGCCAGTTCTCTTAACTGCTGAGCCATCTTTCCAGCCCTATTATTATTATTATTATTATTATTTTATCATCATCATCATTAATTTATTATTTGAGCCAAAATCTGATGTAGCCCAGGCTGGCCTCAAATCTGCTATGTAGTGAAGCTGGTCTGAATGCCTGATCTTCCTGCCAACACGTCCTACGTGCTGGAATTATAGGGGTGCATCACCATGGCAGCTATCGCTATTTCTTTGAATGTGTCTTCTGAAATCCTCTAGTAAAACTGATGACCTGTGGAAATGCCCAACTTTGTGGCCATGGCTTTATAAATCCTTTTGTATATGATCACAAGTCCCAGGAATACACACATTGAGACTTGAAAAATACATATTTAAAATAACAGAAATGTAAACCAGAATCACCTTGGAAACTGTTACCACATCCTTCAAGGCATCAGGAAGCTTTCAGTTTGGCTCACATATCTATTTCCTTCCAGAGTGAGCTTATTCTATTGAATATTAAAATTTTCTTCCTTTTTTTTTTTTTTTTTTTTTGGTATTTTTGAAACAAAGTCTCCCTGGCCTGGAACTTGCTATGTAGACCAGGCTGGCCTTGAACTCATAGAGATCTGCCTGCCTCTGCCTCTGGCACTGAACATTTAAATTTTTAAAAAATTATTTTTATTTTAGCTGGGTGTGGTAGTGCACACCTTTAGTCTCAGCACTCGGGAGGCAGAGGCAGGCAGATCTCTGTGAGTTCAAAGCCAGCCTGGTCTACATAGTTCCAGGCCAGCTGGGGCTACAGGAAGACCCTGTTTCAAAAAGGCCAAAATAAATAAATAAGTAAATAAATAGAATTATTTTTATTTTGTGTGTATGAGTGTGTTGTCTGCATGTGTATAAGTGCGTCCATGTCATGCAATGACCACAGAGGTCAGAAGAGGGCATTGGATCCCCTGGAACTGGAGTTATGGATGGTTGTTAGCTGTGATGTGGGTGGTGGGAATTGAACCCAGGTCCTCTGCAAGAGCAATCAGAGCTCTTAACAGCAGTCGGAGCCATCTCTGCAGCCCTAAAATAATTCTTTTTTTAAAGTTTTATTGGGCTGGGGAGATGACTTGGGGTGGATAAAACGCTTGCTGCATGAACATGAAGACCTGAGTTCAGTCCTCAGAAGCCATATAAAAGCCCAACTCAGCCAGTTGTGGTGACGCATGCCTTTAATCCCAGCACTCGGGAGGCAGAGGCAGGCAGATCGTTGTGAGTTCGAGACCAGCCTGGTCTACATAGTGAGTTCAGGTCAGCTAGGACTACAAGGAGACCCTGTCTCAAAAAGACAAAAAAAAAAAAAAAAACCAAAAAAGCCCAACTCAGAAATGCACATCTGTAATTGCAGTGCTCTTATGGTGTGATGTGAGGTAAAGAAAGAATTCTAGAAGCTTGAGGGCCAGCTAGAGGGGCATACACAGTGGAAAAACAACAAAGAGAACCTATCTCAAACATGGTGGAAGACAAGGGTGTCACCCAAGGTTGTCCTCTGACCTCCACATACACACACGGGTACTGTACAACCTTGAGTGCACTTACATACATTCAGGCAAAGCACTCATACACATAAAATAAAAAAAATAAAATTTAAAAAACCAGTGTGGTAGCTGGGTGTGGTGGTGCATGCCTTTAATCCCAGCACTCACTCAGGTCAGCTGGGGCTACAGGGAGACCCTGTCTCAGAAAGACCAAAAAAAAAAAAAAACCAAAAAAACAAAAACAAAAAACCCAATGTGGAATGATGCTAATATAATAGCAGTGCTCTTTATAGAGTGGAGACTGGGGCTATTTTTTAAATTCAATTTTTATTTTATATGTATGACTGTTCTGCCTGCATGTAAGTACACCACGTGTGTGCAATGCCTGTGGAGGTCAGAAGAGGGCACTGGATGCTCTGGAACTGGAGTTATAGATGGTTGTTAGTCACCATGTGAGTGCTGGGAACTGAATCCTGGTTCTCTGCAAGAGTAGCCAGTGCTCTTAACTTCTGAGCCATCTCTCCAGCCCCTTATTTTATTTTTAATTATGTATGTGTGTTCTTCTGTGTGTGTATGCCATATGAATGCAGTGCCAGTGCAGGCCAGAAGGGTGTTGGATTCCCTGTTGTTGGAGCTACAGGTGGTTGTGAGCCTCCCGACCAGGGTGCAGGGAACTGAACTCAGGTTTTCTGGGATAGCAGCATGCACTCTTAACTGCTGAGCATCTCTCTAGTATTTTACCTCTTAGAAGTCTAAACTTAAAAATCAGGCTTGGTGGCTTATGACTGTAACTTCAGCATTTGGGAGGCTGAGGCAGAAGGATCACCACAAATTCAAGGCTAGTCTGGGCTACATAGTGAGTTCCAGGCCAGCCTGGACCACAGAGTGGGACCTTGTCTCAAAAAACAAAAACCAGGGGGCTGGAGAGATAGCTCAACAGTTACGACCACTAGCTATTCTTCCAGAAGACCTGGGCTCAATTACCAGTACCCACATGGTGGCTAAGAACTGTCCATAACTCCAGTCCCAGGGAATCAGATGCTCTCTTCTGGCCTCCATGGACTTTGCATGACATGGATGCACTTACATACATGCAGGCAAAGATTCATATACATGAAAAAAAAAAAAAAAAAGGTGGGGCGTGGTGGTGTAAGCCTTTAGTCTCAGCACTTGGGAGGCAGAGGCAGGCAGATCTCTGTGACTTCGTAGCCTGGTCTACATAGTGAGTTCCAGGCTGGCTGGGGCTACGGGAAGACCCTATCTCAAACCGCCCCCCCAAAAAAACCATAAAAAATCAAGGGTCAGCAAGATGGCTCAGTGGGTAAAAAGCACTTGCTGTACAAACTCAACAACCTGAGTTTAATTCCTGGAGCCTTGTAAAGGTGGAAGGAGAGACCTTATTCCAAAAAGTTATCCGCTAACCTCTACACCTGCACTGTAACATGTACACCCCCACACACATAACATATTCAACACTCACACCCAAAATTATGGGCTAGGAGGTTCTGGAGAGATGGCTCAGTGGTTAAGAGCACTGGCTGCTCTTCTAGAAAACTAGGGTTCAGTTCCCAGCAACTACATGGTGGTATATTGGTGAATTGTCAGTAACTCCAGTTCCAGAACATCCATCGCCCTCTTCTGGCCACTGTGAGCATTGTATGTATGGGTGCACTTACCTACGTGCAGGCAATACACCCATACACATACAATAAAAATAAATTAACTTTAAAAATTGTTAACAGGGCTGGAGAGATGGCTCAGCGGTTAAGAACACTGGTTGTTCTTGCAGAAGACCCGGGTTCGAATTCCAGCACCCACATGGCAGCTAACAACTGTCTGTAACTCCAGTTCCAGGAGATCCGATAGCCTCTTCTGTCTTCCGCAGGCATTGCATGAACAGGTGCACTTACCTACATGTAGGTAATACATGCATAAAAAAATTAATAAATAAAATTTTAAAAATTGTAAACAAAAAAATTAAAAAGGGCTACAAATGAGAATGTAAATGGGAATGTGGCTCAGTTGGTAGAGTGCTTGCCTAGCATGCATGAAGCCCTGGGTTCAGTCCCCAGTACTGCATGAAGCCAAATGTGGTGGCTCACACCTGTAATCCCAGCACTTGGGAGGTAGAAGAACTTTGATTAAAAGTTCAAGGTCATCTTCAGCTACAGAGGGAGTTTGGGGCAAGCCTGAAGTACATGAGACACTGTCTTAAAAAAGAAAGAAAAGACAAAGAAAAACCAAAAGTTTAAATTAAGGAGTCACAAAGGAATAGGTGAAGTTTTCATAGGAGTTTGGGAGACTTTCCAAAAAAGATGGAAAAAGGGGAGTTGCCTGTCTTCCAACTCGAGCACCTTGGAAGAGATCAGGTGATAAAAATCAAACCAGGCTTGAAGTGGAAAAGGAAACTCTCTAGACACCAAGTGCTAAGACTGTAAAGGCTGCTGGCTCACCTACCTCCTGAGTAAGCTAAAAATAAATATACTTCCCCCAAGGGCTGGCACCTGCAGCAGTCCAAGGAATTAAAGGTTCTGGTTTGGTCCTTTTGGATCACAGGACCCTACCACAGGAATCCCAGCAGGTTGGAGTGATACCTCTTTGACTCCCTTCCCAAAACTAAAGATCTGCAACTATTCTTTTTTTTTTTTTTTTGTCTTTTTGAGACAGAGTCTCTCTGTAGCCCCAGCTGTCCTGGAACTCACTATGTAGACCAGGCTGGCCTTGAACTCACAGAGATCCGCCTGCCTCTGCCTCCTAAGTGTTGGGACTACAGGTGTGCACCATCACCCCTGGCTTAATATCTGTAATTATTCTCACCCGCCTGAAAACCCATGGTCTTGCACAATATTTTATTTTCCTATAGTTTTTGAAACAGAGTCTCATTATATTGCCAGTGCTGATCTCAAACTCACCATGTAGCATAGCCTGAGCCACCATGCCTCTCAATTTTGACTTTTTAAAATTGGTAGTAATGAGTCTCCTTTGAGAAGCCCACACCATGTTCTCCAGGTGTCTTTTAGTTTTTTCCTGAGTGTCTTTCTCTTAATCTTAGTGCTTAAAATCTATATTAGGAGGGCTGGAGAGACAGCTCAGCAGGTAAGAGCACTTGCTGCTCTTCCAGAGGACCTGAGTTTGGTTCCCAGTACCCATACCAGGCAGCTCACAACCACCCGTAATTCCAGCTCCATGGAACCTGACATCCTCTTTTGGCCTCTGCAGGTACCTGCATACATGTGACACAGACATACACATAAATAAAAAATACATCTTTGAAAAAAATCTGTATTAAGGGAGTTGGAGAAACAGCTCATCAAATAAGAGCACTTGCTGCTCTTCTAGAGGACGTGAGTTCAGTTCCCAGTCCCCACATTGGGAAGCTCAAAACTGCCGGCAACTCCAGGGAATCCAGTTCCCTCTTCTGGTCTTACCAGGCACCTGCGCACATGTGGTGCACACACACAGACACACACATTAAAAAAAAAATTTAAGCCAGGCATGGTGGCACATGCCCTGAATCCCAGCACTCAGGAGGCAGAGGAAGGCAGATCTCTGTGAGATTGAGGCCAGTCTGGTCTACATAGTGAGTTCTAGCCATCTGGGGCTACAGGGAGACCCTGTCTCCAAAAAACAAAAAAAAATTTTTAATCTTTAAAATCAATCTCTCTCTCTCTCTCTCTCTCTCTCTCTCTCTCTCTCTCTCCCTGATTAAAGGTGTGTGCCACCATGCTTGGCTATATGAAAATTTCTTAATTCCAACTCTGCTTCAAAAATAAATACCTAAGTAAATTAGTATTCATAGTAAGCTGGGTATGGTGGTATGTTCTTATAATTTTAGCCAGCACTTGGGAGAGGGAAGCAGGAAGATCAGGAATTCAAGGTCAGCCTCAGCTGTATAGTGGCTTTGAGGCCACCCTGGGCTCCATGAGACCCTGTCTCAAATAAACAAACACACGACTGAAATAAAACCAAAACATACACACACACACACACACACACACACACACACACACACACACACACAAAGCTTTTGAGCACAGAGTTGATCCCAAAAGGCTGTGCTTACTCTAGAGGAAAATTTCTCAACCTCTGCAATGTTGACATACGGAGCTGGATTCTTCACTGTGGTGGGCTGGAGTGTATGCTGTAGACATTACAGAACAGGCAACAGAACCCTGGCTTAAACCTACCAGATGTGAGCAGCATTTTCCCTCTTCACACCCACCAATAGTGACAGTCAGAAAAGTCTCTAGTTGTTCCAAATGTCCTGAGAGGGCAAAGTTACTCTAGTTTGATGACTACAAGATCTGTAGGTTTGAGTTGGCTGCCACACTGAGCTCTTGGCTCAGCAGGGTGTTCCTAGGGTTCCCAGCACTCAAAGCTTCAGGCAGACCTTCAAGCTAGTCTGTTTTCTGCCTACCAAGAACTCTTAGAGTAACTAGATTCTCCAAAGTGCTGTTAACTAAGCTAACTGTATTATGCTTAGTGGCCCTACATATGGACAACCTAGCTCTTCCACACAAGATGCCCCTTGCTACTTACATTTCACTCAGCTAAAATGTGACCCTTTGGTGATCCACGTACTCAATCCTTAAAGATCTACCTATTCAGGATCATGAGAACACTGGGAGGTATAATTCTCTCCTCTTTAATGGGAAGATACCATTCTATCTAGACAAACCTAGAAGATGACTGCCTGTGCCTAGGGTTATGCCATTCATTTTATTTTGGGGGCCTAATATCAACCCACCCCTCACCTCTCCCTCCCAAATGAAGAAAAAAATGATTGAAACTGAGCTCACTTACGGAAAGTACCAGATCTCGCTTGCGCCTGGAGTTCTTCTGCCCACTCCCTCTGATCCTGCATGGGGAGGCAGTAAATCCGAGAGAGCGTCTCAGCTCACAGGTGCTCCCAGGGCCCAGCACTTCCAGGGTACCATCCAGTGCTGGGGCAGCACTAAGCATGTCCTCAGGGCAGGTTGCTGACAGCTTGGTCCCATTTTCTGGTCCTGTTTCTGAGGATGCTCTCTGGACAGCCAGCTGTGTGGCTGGCGAAAGCTGTTTGGCATAAGCAGGGACCAACACTCGTTGTACTGCACCCTCAGAGGCCCCATAATCATCCACCAGCTAAGAAGATAAAGAAGAACGGTCCATTAATCAGCCAGGTATAGGAGAACCTGCTCAAGGACCATTCTTTGGCCAAGGATAGTGAACAGAGTGGGAAGACAAGACCAACCTAGCAGTATTTAATAGTCAATGGCTTGTTTCTCTGGGAGTCCATGAGAATATCAGTCAAATATTTCTTGTGTGAACTGGATTTCTGGTGTTGGGTTGTTAATGCAGGACAGCTTACATAGACAAGATAGCTTATAATGTATGCTTTGCTGCTCTATATGTGAACAGTTATTTATAGCGTGCTCTTGAGTATAAGAAATGTATCTGGGGGGCTGGAGAGATGACTCAGCAGTTGAGAACACTGATTGATCTTACACAGGACCTGGGCTCAGTTCCCAGCACCCACACGGAGGACAACAACCATTGGTAACTCCAGTTCCAGAGGATCCAATGCCCTCTTCTGGCCTCTTTAGGCACTACACACACACACACACACACACACACACACACACACACACACACACACGGTATACTTACATGCATGCAAAACATTCACATAAAATACAAATAAAAGTATTTTTTTTAAATAAAAGAAACTTATCTAGGTAAGTGTTTTGTCCAAAAGGTGTTAGAGGAGGAAATGATAACAAGAAAGGGAAACAGCAAGGAAAGAAATGAGAAAATTGTACAGTAATAACAATAAAGAGGCGGGACAAGAAAAACAAGATCAAAGCAGGGAGATACAAAGTCATAAATCCCTAGATAGGATGTCACTAACGCAGCTACCTCACCTATCCTTTGCTCCCTTCGAGGAGCCAGTCTGTGCCCTAGACTTGATCCTGGCCAGGCCACATCCCATTGTTTCAGCCCTAACATCCAGCTGACTGCCTGTGCAGTCAAGGACACACAGGACAAGGAAGAAGGGAGTGAGGCAGAGAGGGAGGAGGAAAGGAGGGGGGGATTCCTGCAGCCAAGAAATAAACAGTGAAAGTAGGGGGAAACCAGAGAGAGAGAGAGAAGAGAGAGAGAGGCGGGGGAGGTAGCTGAGATTTATAGACCCGTGAGCTGCTTTCTGCACTGTGAAATCTAATTCCATCCCGTTGGCTTGGACGCCTTCCCTGCCTGAAAGAACCCACAGTGCAGGGTACTGCTTGGCCTGGGTATCTTTCCTCCTATCACTCAGGCCCAAATCACTGAGACTACTGACAAGGGAGACCTCAGAGAACAACAGTGACCATTACTACCAAGCTATGCTTTAGGGAAAGCTGTGGCCAGTTGCTGTAACAGGCTAGCATCTAAGAGGAGAGACATTTAGACCCTCACTCCCCAGATCCAGCAGATGGGCTGGGAGTTGCCACCCTCTCATTCGCCCTGTGTGTTCTGCTCTTTACTCTTTACTGGGTATTGCTGCCTAGTTGGGGGCAGGGAGGAAGAAAGTGAGCAGACAGCGGGTAGAGAGAGCTGAAGATCCCCCACCACTGCTGAGTGTGACATCTGTTATTTTCCCATCTCTCCAGTTGCTCTGTCTGTTTCTTGCATGTGTGCCTTTCTGCAGTTCATACTCTATTTAGCCAGGCTTTTCCTATTCAGATGGCCCTTGAGCAGTAAAAAAAACTGAAATAGCGTACTGTATGTCTATGTCTTTTCCTGCCTAGAATATGCTCACTTCCCTCCTTCTCTGCATCCTTTACCTTTTTAAAAATATTTTATTCATTATTTTTATTTTATGTTTTATTCAAGTATTGCCTGCATGTAGGTAAGTGCGCCCATGTCATGCAGTGCCTGCAGAGGACAGAAGAGGCTGTTGGATCCCCTGGAACTGGAGTTACGGACAGTTGTTAGCTGCCATGTGGGATTCAAACCCGGGTCTTCTGCAAGAATAGCCAGTATTCTTAAGTGCTAAGCCAACTCTCCAGCCCCAAACTTTTTTTTTTTTTTTTTTAAAGATGGGATCTCAATATGTGGCTCAGGTAGGCCTGGAATGCATTATGAAGCCCAGGCTGGCCTTGAATTTATGGTAATTGTAATCCTCCTGCCACACCCTCTGTTTCTTTTATTTTGAGACAGGGTCTTACTACATAGCTCCAGTTAGCCTAAATTCACAGAGTGCCTCGGCATGCTGGGACTATAAAGGCACATGACACCATGCCCACCTATTCATTCCCGTTTTATTTCCTTTCCTCTACTCTCTGTCCCTCACTTCATCTTTTCCCATGTAAATTCTTTTTTTTTTTTTTTTTTTTTGTAAATTCTTTTGAAGCCAGGCATGGTAGTTCATACCTTTAATCCCAGCACTCAGAAGTCTGAGACTGAAGGACTGCCATAAGTTTGAAGCTAGCCTGGGCTACAGAGATCCTGTCCCCAGATAATAGTAAACGCTCCTCTTTCCTTTCTTCAGTGCTCCCTCTTCACTTTCTCCTTCCTCAAACCTTTATTTCACTTTTTTCCCTGTATCTGCCTCTATGATCCTTTTTCCGTGACTCTCCCTTTCACTCTTCTCTCTCCACCTCCGCTCTGCCCATCTCCTCTGCACGCTTCCCATCTCTGTCCTGAAGCCCTTCTTGGCTAGCTGAAGGCCATTATAAAATATGAATGAGCCGTCTGTGCACCGCAGGCACTCTCCCAGCAGAGGCAGAGCTGGCGAGCAGCAGCGGCGGAGACAGCTGTGGAGAAGACGGCCTGTGGAGCTGCTGAGGAGGGAAGCCCACATCACCACAGCTCGGGAGAATGACCTGCCAAAGACACTGGCCGGGAGGAAACCAGCGTGCGACCAGGCCTCAAAGTGGAAGAAACTTGGTGCTGTTCTGTTTTATCACAAACACAACCAAAGGGGGCTGGAGGGAAAGCTTAATGGTTGAGAGGACTGGCTGCTCTTGCCGAGAGATGACCCGGGTTCGAGTCCCAGCACCCACACAGCGGCTAACAACCGTCTGTATCTCTAGTTCCAGAGGATCCGACGCCCTCTTCTGACCTCTGGGGGCACTGCACGACACGGGTGCACTTACATGCAGGCAATGCACTCATACAATTTAAAACAAAATAAATATTAAAAAACACACAAATACAACCGAAAGAAACATTTAAACGTGGACAGAAACAGAGGTGAGGAGGAGGACGAGGAGGAGGGGGAGGAGGCAGAGCGGCATCCAGCCACAGGAGGACCCTCCGCAGTGGTACTCACGGGGTTGAGCAGCGGCGTTGCCTCTGCGCATCCAGGGAGCCGCAAGTCCCTCTGGGAGCCCGCGAAGCCCAGGGGCCCAGAGCCCACGGCGGAGGCCGCCCCCAGCTGCCGCAGCTCCTCGATCACCACCTGCACGCCGCTGCCCACGCTGTCACACTCCTCCTCCACGGCCGACAGGGCCTTGCAGGCTTCCCCCGGACTCTCCTTGAGCAGCCCGGGCTCCTCAGGGGGAGGGCTGCGGGCCCGGCTCTCCCCATCTTCGTCGGGGGTGCACACTTTCCCCTGCCGTAGCTCACCCACTTCCTCCTGGAGCTGCTTTAGCAACTCGTTGTTGGCGCGTGCAAGGCCCAGAGCAGCCTCGGCCAGCCCCACTGCCTTGTCCACCCGCTGGTAGATGATGTGCAGGAGCTGCTCCGAGCTCTGAACCGCCAGGCCGTGTCCGGTCACTGTGATGGGGGTGCTGGCAGGGGCACCCCCGCCCTGGGCCCCTGTGCTGCCCCCGCCTGTCTCGCTCTTACAGGCGCAGCAGCAGCATCTGGCCTCGCTGCCATTGGGAGGGGAGAAGAGGATGGTGGCACTGAAGGACATAGCTGATGCACACAGTAGCTGTGGTCACACCACCCGATGCTCTGTCAAGTGGACTTCACGAGGTTGAAGCCAGGGCCTCAGGCTGCACTTTCCTTTCTCATGCAAGGTGGTCAGAAGCTCCCTGGCTCCAGGTCTTGGCTTCTGTGGAGGAGTCAGAAAACTGGTGCCAGAGCGCAGAGTTCATGGCAGCTTCCCCGCCTGCACTTGGACCCTCTTTTATTGGCAGGTCCTGTACCACGGCACAATGGGTGTCACCCTGACCCCAGACTCAAAGAGTTAAGTGAAACAAAGGCCTTCTTGATGAGCACGATCTCAGAGGAATCAAAGCATTCTTTCCAAGCAAAGACACCCAAACCTTACTGCAACCTAGGGAAGAGGGAGGGGACTCTAGAGGCCTACCACATCTGGAAAGACAAGATTAAAGAAGAAAATGGAGGTCTATCTCTGCACCCCTATTTTTACTCTAGTAACAGGATTGCAGCTTATTGCTTTGACATCATCCTGTACATTGAGAACATTTCACACAGGTCATCTCATCTATACAACAGTGCTAGGAAACAAACATCACTCTAGGTCCAGGAGAGAGAAAAGCAGAGAGCAGTTATAAGCCTCTTTCAAGGTCGAAACAGGACAGCAGAACACGGTCACTACTTTTGGTCTAAAGTTTTGCCCTGATACCAATCTTTTGTTGACATAAAGAAATCATTTGTGGGGCTGGAGAGAAGGCTCAGCAGTTAAGAGCACTGGCTGTTGGTGTAGCGGATGCCGGTTTGGTTCCCGGCACCACAGCTGACAACTGTCTATAACTCCAGTTCCAGAAGATCCAATGCCCTCTTCTGGCCCCCTTGGGCACCAGGCATGCACATGGTGTACATAGACATACATGCAGGCAAAATAGCCATACATATAAAATAAAAAGATCTTTAAGCTTTCCGCCAGAGCAGCCATCTTCCAGTGATTCGCCAAAATGACAAACACAAAGGGAAAGAGGAGAGGCGCCCACTACATGTTCTCTAGGCCTTTTAGAAAACATGGAGCTGTTCCTTTGGCCACATATATGTGAATCTACAAGAAGGGTGATAGTGGAGACATTAAGGGAATGGGTACTGTTCAAAAAGGAATGCCTCATAAATGCTACCATGGCAAAACTGGGAGCGTCTACAACGTCACTCAGCATGCTGTTTTCATTGTCCTAAACAAGCAAGTTAAGGGCAAGACTCTTGCCAAGAGAATTAATGTGCATATTGAGCATATTAAGCACTCTAAGAGCCAAGACAGCTTCCTGAAGTGTGTGAAGGAAAATGACCAGAAAAAAATGGAAGCTAAAGAGAAAGGAACCTGGGTTCAGTTGAAGTGCCAGCCCACCCCACCCAGAGAAGTACATTTTGTGAGAACTAACGGAAAGGAGCCTGAGCTGCTGGAGCCTGTTCCCTATGAGTTCATGGCTTAATGTACAAGAAGAAATAAAAGACCTAGAGGTAAAATAAATAAATAAATAATCTTTAAGACTCATAAATAATCCAGGTATGGTGGTGCACACCTTTAGTCCCAGCACTCAGGAGCCAGAGGCAGGAAGATCTCTGTAACTTCAAGACCAGCCTGGTCTACATAGTGAGTTCCAGGTCTACAGGGAGACCCTGTCTCAAAAAAAAAAGTCTTGCTATGTAGCCCTGGCTGGCTTGGTATTCAGCAGGTAGCTGGGCTGGCCTCAAATCTGTGGGTCTGCCTTAGCCTCCTGAATGGTGGGATTACAGGAGTGTGCCACCACCTCCAGCTAACCTCACACTGTTTCGTCATCAATGCTTTGGGGATTGGATAATGAAGTGAGAAGCTGTATTAGGGAATTGGGGTGGGGGTGTCCCTGGGGTGCCCTGAGAACTGCACTCCTGGGCCTCTAGGCCTGCAAAGGAAACCAGCTGTCTTGAATCTGCTGGTCAGAAGCCCATAGAAATCTCTTCTGGAATCCCTTATCTCCATTCTTCTGATCCTTAAGGGAGGAGCTGATGCTCAACAGAATGTCTAGATAGCCAAGTGCTGCTACTTTGCCTAGAAGACCAGCACCCATAAAAAGAGCAATCAGAGTACCATGGATAACCCAGCAGTCTCTCTTTTGAATTAAGTCACCAAACAACTCCAAGAAGGAGAAAAAGTGAGGTTGATCTATATCACTGAGAAACATTCCAAGGAACTTAATAAATATTGTCATTTTCTAAATGATACTTGATTATAGAAAAAAAGAATCTTTCTGCCTGAAGTTCCGTGTGTTCACAATTCCCCCAAGAGATATATTTCTAGTTTACTCTGTAAATTATATAACATCAAAATTAAAATAATTTTCTTTATATTAAGATTTGGGATTTTTTATTTTTTGTCTTTTTTTTGAGGCAGGGTCTCCCTGTAGCCCCAGCTGTCCTGGAACTCACTATGTAGACCAGGCTGGCTTTGAACTCACAGAGATCCGCCTGCCTCTGCCTCCTGAGTGCTGGGATTAAGGGTGTGCGCCACCACACCTGGCCCAATTTCTTTTTTTTAAAATCAGCGTTCTCATTTTAATTTTTGTTTTTAAGACAGGGTCTGGCTATATAGCCATGGCTGGCCTAAATTCACTGTGTAGTCCAGGCGGGCCATTAGTAGTGATCCTCCTGTCCCAGCCTTCTGAGTACTGGGCTTACAAGCATGCGCCACTACAAAAGGAAGCAATTGCATCAGACACTATCAACGGCTCTGAGATACTAAAACATAAATCTGATAATGCATTTTAATTATACTTGGTTATTAAAGAATAGTCTTTAATTTGCTCTTTATCCCTTTATACTGAAGAAATAGCTTTCCTATGCCATATATTCACTTCTAGTAAGAACTTAACTGAAATCCATTTACAGTTTTCCTGTCATTAGAGTCCAGCTAAACTTGAAACTAAAGGTTAAACCAAATTAAAATTAAAGGTTAAAGGAAAGCACTAGGCAAATCTATGTCAATTTATGGATGCATCATTTATGTATTCTTTTCCTTCCTAAATAAGGACCTACACTTCTCCTGAAGATGTGTGTGTGTGTGTGTGTGTGTATGTGTGTGTGTGCAAATGTGGTATATGTGCGGGTTCACCTGCAGAGACCAGAGAAGGTCATTGGGTGTCCTCCTCTATCACTCCTATCTTAGTCCTCCGAGGCAGGGTTTCTCCCTGAACCTGGAGCTCCTGTGTTTCGTTTTGTTTTCAGGTAGGCTGGTACCCAGCAAGTCCCAGTTGATCCTCCTGTCTATGCCCCCAAAAGTGCTAGAGTAACAGGTGCATGCCCCCGACTCGACTCATTATGTGGTGACTAGGATACAAACTCAGGCCTAAGAAAACAACATGATGGAAAGAGTTTAAATTTTTTGGTCTTTTTGAGACAGGGTCTCCCTGTAGCCCCAGTTGGTCTGGATCTCAGAGAGATCTATCTGCCTGTCTCTGTCTCCTGAGTGGGGGAATTAAAGGTGTACACCACCATGCCTGACTTGAAAGAGTTTAATCTTAAATACTGATCTTATGAGAAAAAGTTAATAGGGTTTTTGTTTGTTTTGAGACAGGGTCTTGGTCTTAACAAGTAGCCCTGGTTGCTGGTCTGGTACTTGCTATATAACTCCATAATCACAGCAATCTTCCTGCCTTGACCTACACAGTGCCAGGATAATAAGCATACACTAACTTTGTGTGTGTGTAGGGGGGGGGTTGTTTAGTTGATTTTTGTTTTTTTTAGAGTCAGTGTCTCAGTATGTCTCCCCAGGCTGCTCTCACACTTGCTATGTATCCTAGGCTGACTTTAACAAGGTTTTCCTGCCTCTGCCTCCACGGTGATGGGATTATAGCCATGCACCATTATGTTCATTTCATTTTTCTGAGTTTCTCAAGTTTTTTCTTTATCTTGCCTTTATTTGTATAAAGACTATCCATAGAAATATAATTCCAACTGAGACCTATAAAATGCTGATACATGGCTAGTGCTCCACAGATAGCAGCTGGGAAATACTATGATTACTATGCAAAGTTTTGTGTTCCTGCCATGGACACTAATCTTGACTCTAATTTGAATAAAATGCAATGACTTGAAACAGAATTTGAAGAAATTTGTTCCTAACATCCAATTTCTTTCCTTCTTTCTTTCTTTTTTGAGACAAAGTCTCACTCTACAGCCCAGACTGGCCTTGAATTTGAAGCAATCCTCCTGCCTCAGCCTCCTGAGTGCTGAACCAGCATGCCCAGCTTCTTTGTGGGTTTTATTTTTGAGACAGGGCCTCATGCAGCCTAAGTGGTCTTCAGACTTAAGCTGGCCTTGAACCCTTGATCCTCCTGCTTCTACCTCTCAAGTGCTAGGATTACAGGCATGTGCTACCATGACCAGCTGGGCTTTGTTTTGCTCAGAGTTTTGCTACTTACCCCAAACTGGCCTTGAACTCACTAATTAGCCCAAGGTGGACTTGAATGTTCAGCACTCTTCCTGCTCAGCTTCCAAAGTGCTGTGATTATAGGTATGTGCCACCAAGACTGAGATGTAGACAGGAGGATCAGGAGTTCAAGATCTTCCTTGACTACAAAAAAAAAAAACTTTAACTTACCAGTTAATGAGTTACCAACACAAATGACAGGGGTGTAACTTCATTTTTTTTCTTTTTTTAAAA
>NW_008343597.1:1549895-1568935 GCF_000622305.1 Nannospalax galili | reverse complement strand
TCTCATAGAGATCCACCTGCCTCTACCTCCTGAGTGCTGGGATCAAAGGTATATGCCACCATGCCTGGCGTTATATTTTAATTAATTATTTTTTGAACAGGGTCTCCCTGTAGCCCCAATTGTCCTAGAACTCACTATGTAGACCAGACTGGCCTCGAACTGACAGAGATCCACCTGCCTCTGACTCCTAAGTGCTGGGATTAAAGGTGTGCACCACCATGCCTGGCATTTTTTTTTAAATAAATAATTTATTGAGAATTTCATACATGCATATAAGGTGTTTTGATCAAATCCATGCCCACTCCCTCCCCTCCAACTCCTCCCATATCTCCCCATCACTTTTTTCTAATAACTTCATGTACTCTTTCTTCTTATTTATTTATTTACTTATTTATTTATTTATTTTTGGTCTTTTTTTGAGACAGGGTCTCCCTGTAGCCCCAGCTATCTTGGAACTCACTATGTAGACCAGGCTGGCCTTGAACTCACAGAGATCCACCTGCCTCTGCCTCCCAAGTGCTGGGATTAAAGGCATGCGCCACCACGCCCAGCTACCATTTATTCATTTATTTATTGATTGATTGATTGATTGATTGGTGTTTTTGAGACAGCGTCTCCCTATAGTCCCAGCTGGCTGTCCTGGAACTCACTATGTAGACCAGGCTGGCCTTGAACTCACAAAGATCCGCCTGCCTCCACCTCCCAAGTGCTGGGATTAAAAGAGTGCACCACCACGCCCAGCTTCACTATTTATTTTTTTATGGGGCTTTTAGCTACTCTAACATTTCCCCCTCTGAAGAGGTAACCCTAAAATCTTTTAAGGATTAGATAAAAGCTCCCACATATTTTTTACATTTTAAAATTATTTTTTATGTGTATAAGTGTATCGCCAGCATGTGTGTGCACCCATTGTGCAGTGCCCTTGGAGGTCAGAAGAGGGTGTCGGATCCCCTAGAACTGGAGTTACCAACAGTTGTTAGCTGCCGTGTGGGTACTGGGAATTGAACCCTGGTCCTACGGCAAGAGAAGTCTGTGCTCTTAACCACTAAGCGATCTCTCCAGCCCCTGTTTTGTTTTCTTTTTTTAAGACATGTTCTTATGAGGCCCAGGCTAGACTGAACTTGCTATATAACTGGGGATTGACTTTGAATGCCAGATCTTTCAGCCTCCATCTCTCTAGTACTGAGATTACAGACATTTACCACCATACCTGGCAGTCTGATTTTAATACATGAGTTTAGAGATTCTACTCAGCTAGGTATGGTGGCTCACACCTGTAATGCTAGCAGTCTTGAGACTGAAGTAGAAGGATCACTGCTAGTTTGAGGCTAACTTGAGTTATGCAGTGAGTAGGAGGCTGGCCTGAACTCCGTAACAAAACCCCATCTCAAAAAACAAAAAACTCACAATGGGCCTGGACATGTGGCTTAACTGGTAGAGTGCTTGCCTAGCATGCAGGAAGCCCTAGGTTCTCCAGTACCATCTGACTGGATGTAGTGATAAGGTGCAGTTATCTCAGCACTTGGAAGGTAGAGGCAGAAGGATCTGAGGTTCAAGGTCATCCTCCACTACATAGTAAGGTTGAGGCCCAGGACCTCCCCACCACCAAAAAGAACCCACCCCCCAAAATAAATGTGCTTCTGATTAATTTCTATTTTTCATACTTTTTTTTTTGTCTTTTTGAGACAGGGTTTCCTTGTAGCCCCAGCTGGCCTGGAACTCACTATGTAGACCAGGCTGGACTCTAACTCACAGAGATACACCTGCCTCTGCCTCCCAAGTGCTGGGAATAAAGGGGTGTGCCACTATGCCCGGCTTTTTATATATGTTTAGATAACAAAGAACGGACATTCAACTCCATGACAGTTCAGGGAGAGGCTATCCAATCGGACTCCCCCTTTTCTCCCGGTCACATGCATTTCTGCTCAGACTAAATATATCATACTCTTGGCAGCTCCTCTGCTCGCTTTCTCCCCATTCCCAGTTTGAATTTTCTGCATGACTGAGTTCACCTCCAAACTATGGAAAATAAAAGTTTTCGCACTATTTAATAAATGGGTGTGATATGTCATCCCTCAGATGATATATGTTCTTATAATGGGCCTCTGACTCCTTCAGGGTCAGGATGGGAATGCATTTCCTTAAATATGATCGCTCTAAGTATGCCTAGTCATATCATCATCTTCATTTTTGAAATGGTCACAAAGTTCCTATTCCCATAGTCAGTCCTTCTTCCTCCATTTCAAGGTACAAAATGGCTCACCTGTGAAGGGCCTCTGAAAACCTGTTTCTGTTAGAAATAAGCTCCTTAGCACACAAGAGCAAATAAGCAGTTACCATAAAATACAATTTTCCTACATTTTAAGAGTGACCAGTCTAATGATCTGCAAAACATCTAAGTCCTTATTATCAGGTACAAAAAAGAACTGCCAAGACAGAGGGCAGGATGGGCTCTTAAACACAGGAAAGGCATCCCACGTTTTTGGCAAATCACACACTCCTCCTGGGGAGGTAAGGGTGAGGTGGAAGGTGGGCGCTTTTACTTAAAATTTACATTTGCTAAACTGGGAAGATTAAATTTTCTGCTTTCCTACAATACGCCTAATGTAAAGGATCTTATTGCGTTTCTGGAGAAACGGAAAACGACTTCCCAGGACTCTTGTCACGTGCTCACAGGGCCTTCAGTAAATGTTAGTTGATGAAATATTAGTCAAAGATGACAAGTTGGGCACCAGGGGCGGCAGACCCGCTCCCGGCAAGGCAATGGTCCGTCTTCCCCGCAGGGCCCGCAAGGGGCCGGGGGACATGGGACAGCATCGACCGAGCTGTGCCTGGGTCGGGGAGGGGGGGCTCTGCGGCAGGACCTCACTAGGTCACTGCAGGCACCAAGGGCTCGAGAGCACTGAGGTCGTGACTGGGCGTCCCTCACCGGGGTAGCCCACTCGCGTCCGCTTTAGGGGGTTCCGCGACCCCCACCCGGGCCGTGTGCGCAGACTCAGCCCGCTGACAGCAGGCGGCAGCCGCGTGTACCCGGCCAGAGCGCGCACGAGCGGAGGCCCCGCCCCCTCGCCTCTGGCTCCCGGTGATTGGCGGTTGGGCAGCAGGGCTGCACGACCAGGGACGCTATTGGCAGCAATTCCCAGTCATTCAAAGAGCCATGCGGGGTGGGGCCTCCTCAGGGAGGGACACGACCGTGAGGTCTTTTCAGAGCCGGAAGGCGCCATTTTGGTCTGCTGTTTACTCGCTTTGTTGTCTGCTGCTCACTCAGTTTTGTGTACACGACTGTAGGTTCAGAGCCGCAGAGTGTGGTTTCCTAAGGGGTTCGGGCTGACTTTTGGTTCCTGCCGGCCCTACTTAGAGGCCTTTCAGATAATAGTTGCACAGATAATAGTTGTGTTTTCATCTTTAAGGAACCTTAGGACTCCCAGCAAAATCAACTCAGATTTGCTTTGCTTTGGTAAGGTCAAGGTATATATATTCATGAGAGGAATGCCTCTCTTACAGAGAAACTCCAGGTGACGACCTAGCTATGAGTTAGATACCTAAGCTGCCTCTGAACTCCTGGAGACCTCTCCCTTTTCTGAGGTCGACAACTTGCAGTGATGCATCAAAAAGAGTAAAAGTTCCCATTGCTGCGATCAGAGGTCAATAGAATCTAACCACATTTCAAAGAAATGCAGGTCTAAACTTGTGGAATGATCCACGTTCGGGCCGCTATTTATTAGGCACTCATCTGACTGGCATTGTTAGGAAATAAAACTACACTTAGTATAGGTCAGAAACCTAGAGAACCCACGCGGGGCCATTTCGTTATAATGAATTCAAGACCTTACAAATAATTTTACTGCAGTTGTTATTTGTCTTAAACACTGCCTGAAATATAGCACATTAGCTAAGGAATGGGGATGTTTGATTACCATCATACAGAGGTTTTGTTGTAGTGAAAACCAGTGGATCCTTTTTTTCTCCATCACTACTACACTTGTGACGTTCCAGTTTCTCCCTGATCTCTGCATATACGTATGCATTCACTACAATCTCTACAGATCGGAGGATATGAGTATTTTCTGAATGACTCCTGATGAGGCAGGGTTCCACCACGCAGCTCCCATGGGGAAGGAGGGGGCTCTACCCTGTGCCTGTTGCCTTCGATTTCACACACTTTCCTCTGAAACTAAGTCAAAGGGGAGGTTTTTCACCCACAGAATGCAGCATCACCAGAATGCATTTCTTACCCCTCCTATTACTCTCCCTTGCCTCCACTTGCTCCCATCAGTTCTTGAGAACTGGGGCTAGGCTGTATTTTTTTTTTTTTCCTGATTCTTTCCCAGCTGTGGATCGTTTCAAATAAACCCCAACCAATAAACGACCCTTTTGTCAAAAAGCCAGGAGAGAAAATTCCCTTCTGAACACCCCCCCGCCAAAGCACACATAAGGCCAAAATCTACAGCGCTGTACATTTAAGGACGTGAGACAATAATCAAGCAAAACCACTTAGAACAGTAACTAAAGGTGGCTCTGAACTACAGACTGATAAATCGCCTACCTTCATCTGCCACGAGTGCTGTGTGCTCTTTGCAATTGTTTAATTATTCACTAACCTGATCCATTAAAAGAGCAGAAAACAAGGTAAGTACTCACAGAAAGTTCCTAAGAATGCTAAGCACAGGATTTCCTCTAAGCTTTACTTTGCATATGAAATCCTGTTTTGATATTTGGGAACACACGAGAAAAAAATTCACATCCTAGGGTCTATTTTACACACATAAAATCAAAGGTAAACATTTTTGAAAATAAAACTTGATGCAGCACATATACACGTACTGTACATATACACAAAGAATAAACCCCAAGATAAAGGCTTGCGAAACTGTTTAAGAAACACACAGATAACACAAATATCCTCTTGAAATTATGTGTGCAAGACACACCATCAGAGGGCTTTCCCTTATCTCCAGGGAAATGAGTGTCCCAATAATATCCCGGAATATATTTAATCTATTGGCCTCAGACACTTGCCCGGTCCAAGCCACTTGGTTTTGGTTCTGGGGAGTGTGTGTAGAACGAATGCCAAACGGCTTTATGAGGGAGCCTCAAATCTATCTTTGCTTCCTTCGATGTTGCCTGTGGCAGAAATTTACATTATCCCTTCAGCCCGCTTAAAAAATCAAAACAACAACAACAAAAAACCCCAAAACAAATCTATACTTCCCAAAGAAGCTAAAATTTAAAGCCCTCGACCACAAAATTTGTAACTTCTTAAAATGGGATAGCGAAAAGAAAAAAAAAATCTGTAAATCTGTCGGGAAACAGTTGCACACGACCATCCTGCTTCTCAACTTGGTATATTTTTAAACCTTGACCAGGAAAAAGAAAGAGGAAGAGAGACAGAAAAAGAAATGGGGGAAAGAGCAAATTCCCCTTAGCAACAGTTTTCTCACCCCAGCGCTGCCACAGATCTCTATTTTTAAAAATTTTGAAAACACACACAAGATTAAGGAGGAAAAAAAAAAATGGAAAAAGGATACCCGAAGGTCGTATGGCTCTTTGTATTCGTGTGTGTGCAAAAAGGGGGGCCCGCGGGGCGCGGGGCCCCGGCCCCCCCCCCCCCCCCCCCCCCCCCCCCCCCCCCCCCCCCCCCCCCCCCCCCCCCCCCCCCCGGGCCCCCCGCCCCGATGGGCCGCGGGCCGCCCCGCCCGCCAGCACACGCGCCCCGCCCGAGGCGCCCACCCGGGGGGCCCCCGAGGGCCGCCGCGCCCGCCCGTACGCCCGCCGGTCGGTCCCCTGCGCGCGCTTTCCCACCCCCAACCTGCTCTCACTGTCCTCTCCTTTTCTCGGTGGAGCAAGGCCCTGGCCGCAGACTCAGTCCCTGAGCCAGCGCCTTCTGCCCCTTTGCTAAACTTGGCCAACTAGCCAGTTCACAGTAACGTTCTCGGCTGGCATTTCACGTCCCATTGGCTGCCTGGGCCTCACCTTCTGGTTTCCCAGGGAATGCCTCTGGGTCAGGCATGTTGGCCAACAGTCTGCCTTTACATGAACGTTTACGTGTGTAACGTTTAAGTGGAAGAAAGTCCTACACGTTGAGGATTTTTGCACAGCCTGAACTCCCAGTTTTGGCTAAGACCACATTCTGATGACACTAAAATGGCTCACTGTTACCTCCTGCATGAAGACCATTACTTACACCTGGACTTTAAGCAAGCCATAATTTGATCTCACCTATCTGCCTGCCTATTTATCTATCATCTATCTAGCTAGCTAGCTAAATAGCTACCTAGCTAGCTATCATCTATCCATCATCTATCAGTCATCTGTCAGTCATCTATCATCTATCAATCATCTATCATATCCATCCATCATCTATCAATCATCTATCAGTCATCTATCATCTATCAATTATCTATCTATATATCATCTATCCATCATCTATCTATTGAGAGAGGTGCACTCACGAGGACAACTTGCAGGAGTATTGGTTCTCTCTTCTTACTACCATGTGGGTCCTAGTATTGAACTGAAGCTGCCAGGCATGGTGGCAAAGCCTTCACCCACTGAACCATCTTCCTGGCCACCCACCAGGTTCTTAATTCCCTTTACCCTCAAGTTTTCATCCCCATCTTACACTTTGGTTCACCTGGTTTTGTCTGCCTAGAATAGTCCTCTCTTTTGACTAATTTCTACCTGTTATAAAGCTACTTCAGTCTAGAACACTTGCTTCTTGGGTTATATCATTTTATATATTCTTTCTTTCTTTCCTTCTTTTTTTTTTTGGGGGGGTCTTTTTGAGACAAGGTCTCCCTGTAGCCCCAGCTGTCCTGGAACTCACTGTGGAGACCAGGCTGGCCTGGAACTCACAGAGATCCGCCTGCCTCTGCCTCCCCGGTACTGGGATTAAAGGCAAACACCACCACATGTGCTTTGCCTGCATTGTATGTAAGTGCACCATATGCATGCAGGGCAGGTAGAGGTCAGAAGAGGGCATCGAATCCACTGGAACTGGAGTTACAGCTGGTTGTTAGCCACTATGTGAGTGCTGGGAACTGAACCCAGGTCCTCTGCAGGAGCATCACTCTTAACCACTGAGCCCTCTCTCCAGCCCCCATTTATTTGAATCTTATTATAGCACCAGACATAATGGTAGATGTTAAGCACTGAAAAAAATAATTCATGATTATTTTGAATTTTTTTCTAGTTAAGACACACTTTGAAACTCAGATCAAAAAGGATTGGCCTCCTGCCAGGTGTGGTGGCCTGTAGTCCCAGCACTTGGGAGGCAGAGGCAGGTGGATCTTTGTGAGTTCGAGGCCAGCCTGGTCTAGATAGTGAGTTCCAGGACAGCTGGGACCCTGTCTCAAAAAAAAAAAAAAAAAAAAAAAAAGGATTGGCCTCCTATAGTAAATCACAGTTTGTGTGCATTTACTGTTCAGGAATTGTTCTTTACATAAATAAATGTATTATATTCTCCATTTTATTTTTATTATATTTATTTTTTATATTTTATTCATTATTTTTATTTTATGTGTATCAATGTATTGCCTGCATGTATGTGAGTACACCCATGTCGTGCAATGACCTTGGAGGTCAGAAGAGGGCTTCGGATTCCCTGCAACTGGAGTTAAAGATGGTTCATAGCCATCATGTGGGTGCTGGGAATCGAACCCGGGTCCTTGGCAAGAGCAGTCAGTGTTCTTAACCGCTGAGCCATCTCTCCAGCCCCATATTTTTGGTCTTTTTTGAGACAGGCTCTCCCTGTCTCCTATTGAGCCCCAGCTGGCCTCAAACTCACAGCGATCCTCCAGCCTCTGCCTCCCAAATTCTGGGATTAAAGGCATGTGCCACCATGCCTGGCTATAGTCTCCATTTTAGAGATGTGATTAAGGCAGGAGTGGTATAATAATTTGTCTAAATTTATTTTATTTTATTAATTTTTTTTTTTTTTTGCTGTGCATGTGAGTTCAGGCACTTGTATGGTGGCACACATACAGAGGTCAGAGGACAATGTTCTGGTTAGTTCTCTCATTCCACCTTGTGAACAGGTCTCTTGTTTTCCAGGTTAGCTGGCAGAGAGCTTCTTCTGGGTGAGTCTTTGTTGCCACCTCCCATCTCACCATCCAAGGGTGGTATTACAGATGTGCACTCCTCCACGTGCTTCTACCCACCGAGCTATCTCCCCAGCCTACTTTGACAAAATTTAGATAAATAATTACAAAGACCAGGAATTTGAGCCCAGAAAATCCAGTTGCATAGCCCCAGTTCATAATCGCTATGCCTCATTGGCTTTAAAGCACATTTTAAAAATTATCTAGGGCCTGGAGAGATGGCTCGGTGGTAAGAACACTGACTGTTCTTGCAGAAGACCCAGGTTCGAATACCAGCACCCACATGGCAGCTAACAGCTGTCCATAACTCCAGTTCCAGGGTATCCAACAGCCTCTTCTGTCCTCTGAGGGCATTGCATGACACGGGTACACTTACCTACATGCAGGCAATACACTCATACACATAAAAATAATAATTTTTTAAAAAATTATCTCGCCAGGTGTGGTGGTGCACGCCTTTAATCCCAGCACTTGGGAGGCAGAGGCAGGTGGATCTCTGAGTTCGAGGCCAGCCTGGTCTACATAGCGAGTTCCATGTCAGCTGGGGCTACAGGGAGACCCTGTCTCAAAAAAAAGACCAAAAAAAAAAAATTATCTGATTTGATCTTCACAGTAGTATCTGTGTTACTGAGTCACAAAGGTAGGGGGAGTGTTCTAAATTCAAAACAGAGAGGACCTGAATTTGAATCCCCACAACCCTAGTGAAAAGCCAGGTTCTGTACCTGGGGAGGAGGGAAGAGGAAGATCCCCTGGGCTCGTTGGCCAGCCAGTTTTGCCATATCAGTGACCTCTGCCAGACTTTGACATCTGACCTCTACATACTCCTGCATATATGTGTGTGTGCCCCATACACACATGAACACATACATAATACACCACATGTGCATGCAGTATGCCACACACACACATATCCACACTCAGGAAAAAAAAGAATAGAAAGACATGACACCTAAATGAAAAGTGTGACCTGGGATGGGAGTTATAAAGGCCTGTTGCTAAAATTCCTTGGTGGGGGGAGATGTAAATGAGGCCATCCCCTCCTCCCTTGGTCCCAATGGCAAACCAAGATTCTATTCCACCAAAGTGTAGTCCAAAGAACCAGTGAGTTTATTGGGCTTACATAGCAATAGGTGGTGGTTTACTGACAGGAATGTGGTTACTCCCACCTAAGGCTGCACTGGAATGTCTTAACCCAGGCATGGATGATGTCTTCCCCAGACGGGAAGAAATGGAGCCCCTCCCTTAGTCTTCTCCAATCTATATACTCTACTCTTTCCCCCAGGCCATGGGCAGTTAGGGTCAAATTGCCCACCAGGAATTGGGAGCTGTGGCTGGATATTCAGGTGAGAATCCTTCCTTCTATGCTGGGATGGGGAAAGGGGTCTCAGCCGTCATCAAGGAGCCCAGCTATGACAATCTTTGGCAAGCTGGCACAGCTGAGCTCAGGAAGATGATGTCTATCAGAGGACGGTCCTGTACAACAAGGCCATTACCTGGAGGTAGGTAATTTGGTTGTATCAGTGTTAACAGGTAGGTTGTTGGCATAGATGTTTTACAAAAGAAAAGACAGAACTCCCTCCAGGTTAACTCCAGGACCAGCCAATGCTACAGCACTGGCCATCAGTTCACCTTGTTGGTCCTCCAAGCACAGGATGCTCTTGGTCAGGTCTGGTTCTCAGGGGAAAGCACACTCCACCCTCACTCCACCCTCTGGATTCCAGTTTACACCCTAGCAGCGTCCTAGGTTATTTTCAAGATTTCCAAGCTAGGCAATGACTTTGCATTTTACTGGGAAATAAGGTGCTAGTATTGATACTCCTAAGGGTTATAAATTACCTGTGTTTTTGTTTTATAGAACAGGGGCCCAACCAAACCCAGGGCCTTGTATATGCTAAACAAGAGCTCTAACACTGAGCTACATCCCCAGCTCCTATACTTCTTTTTATGTTTTCCATTTAAACATATTTTTTTTGAAGAAAGTTGGGGGGCTGGCTCAGCAGAAAAAGGCACTTGACCTGAACCCTGATGACCTGAGTTTGATCCCAAGATGACTCAGCAGGTAAAAGCACTTGATCACAAACCTAATGACCTGAATTTGATTCTAGGGTCCTACATGGTGGAAGGAGAGAACCAACTCCAAAAAGTTGTCCTCTGACTCCATACATGTGCTGTGGCAAGTGTGCCCCCCCCACATGAACACACAGGCATACATAGAGACACATATAAGTAAATGTAACAACAACAACAAAATAGTCAGGTGTGGTAGACTATGCACGCCTTTAATCCTAAGGCTTGGGATGCAGAGGCAGGTGAATCTCTGTGAGTTCAAGGCCTACATAACCAGCCAAGGCTACTCAGTGAGGATCACCCCCCCCCCGGTCTCAAAAAGAAAGAAAGAGAGAGCGAGGGAGGGAGGGAGAGAGAGAGGGAAGGAGGGAGAGAGAGATCGAAAGAAAGAAAGAAAAAGAAAGAAAGAAAAGAAAGAAAGAAAGAAAGAAAGAAAGAAAGAAAGAAAGAAAGAAAGCAAGCAAGCAAGCATATACTAGCCTTAGGATCACTAAGAAAGTACTAAGTTTTGTTATAAATATATTAGGATATCTCATATTCTCAAATAAGTAAATGATAGGTTGAAAGGAAAGAAGAAATGTTAGTAATTATTATATAGTTATTAAGAGCTTATTTGCTGGATAGCTTTAGTGTCAACTTGACACACCTGGGTTGAGGAAGCCTCAATTGGGGAATTGCCTCCATTGGACTGGCCTGTGGCCATGTCTGTGGGGCATTTTCTTGATCGTTGAGTGATGTGGGAGGGCCCAGCCCACTGTGGGTGCTGCCACCCATGGGCAGGAGGGCCTGTGTTGCGTAAGAAAGTAGGTTGAGGAGGGGCCAGAGGAGGAAGTCAGTAAGCAGCGTTCCTCCATGGCCTGTGCTCCAGCTCCTGCCTCCAGGTTCCTGCCCTGAGTTTCTATCTTGGGTTCCTTGATGAACTGTGACCTGAGAGAAGTAAGCTGAATAAACCCTTTCCTCCCCAAGTTGGTATTGGTCAGAGTGTTTTGTCACAGCAATGGAGAAACAAACTAGGACAGTTACCAAGTACTCTGTTTCATTTAACCAACTGTGTAAGAACTATTATACTTCCTGCCACAATTTTAGTCCCACCACTCAGGAGGCAGAGCCTCAGGAGGTGGATCTCTATGAGATTGAGGCAACCTGGTCTACATAGCAAGCCCCAGGCCAGTTGGGGCTACAGGGAGACCCCTGTCTCAAAAAAACCAAAAGAAAAAAACGAAGAACTATTATACTTCTTCTATTGCTAATGATGAAACTGAGACTAAGGGGAACCTGTCACTTCGCTCAAGATCATCGAGCTCATAACTCACTGGTGGTCAGTGGTAAAATGAGAGCTTGGGTCCAGCCTGTTTACTGCACTCTAATCAATGGAATGCTCGCTAACCCCTTCCACTCAGCTGGGACATAAAATATAGCTATATAAATAGATGACAAGGGGGCTCTAGAAATGGCTCAGTGGTTAAAAGTTCTTGCTGTTCTTTCAGGGGGACCCATGTCTGGTTTCCAACACTCACATGGTGAATAACAACAATCTGTAACTCCAGTTCCAGGAGATCAGATGCCCTTTTCTGGCCCCTGAGGACACTGCATGCACATGGTGCACTTAACATACATGCTGGTAAAACACTCGTACACATAAAATACAAATAAAAGATGAGAGCTAGATAGGTATGTATGTAGAGAGGAAGGAAGGAAGAAACCCTCTAAAACATGAGTGGGAAATGTGAGAAACTTGGGACTTGAAGCTGAGAGAGGTTCCGGAGAGGTAGAAGATAAAGAGGAGATACGAGACAAAAAGAGCACAGGCAGTTAACAGCAAACAGCACTCCAGGAAGAGTGAAGAAGGGGCTTGTGTTACAGCCCGGGTAAAGTCAGGGGCAAATTTCATTGTTAAGAAAAAATGTTTTGAATTTAACCAGTTATTAATGTAAAATAAATTGTAGTTGAGCATGGTGGCAGAGGCCTAGAACCTCAGCAAAAAGGAAAAAGAATAAAGAAATTTCTGTATTTGTTTTGTGGTCTTAGTGATAGCATCTTCCTATTCTAGACTGGTCTGGTCTCCAGAGGACACATTCTTGACTGGCTCTAGAATTTCCTTGCACGCTTGTTTCCAGTGTATTAATGAATGACTGTCAGAAACCCCTGAGGCTGGGAATGTAGCTCAGTTGGTTGAGTGCTTGCTTAGTCCGGGGTTTAATCCCCAGCCCCAAATTTTATTTGCAATCCCAGCTAGCACTGGGGAGGCGAAGATAGAAGAATCAGAAGTTTGTGAGGCTGTCTTCATCTACATCATGAGTTTAATGCCATCCTTGGCTACATATCAAATTCAAGGTCAGCTTGGGCGCGGTGGCACACGCCTTTAATTCCAGCACTTGGGAGGCAGAGGCAGGCAAATCTGTGAGTTTGAGGCCAGCAGGGCCTACAGGGAGACCCTGACTCATAAAAAAAAAAAAAAAAAAAAAAAGTGTACTGGGACACCTCTTCGATCTCACAAACAGAAACAGTCAGGTATCACCACTCCTGACCCTTATTTTTCTTAATAATGCTCTCCAAATGCAAGTGTGATGCTACAAATAAAATAACAAACTCAACCCCCCAAAAAAGTAGTGATGCTAACAGTTCGGATATACCAAAGAACTCACAAACCACTTCCTTTAAGTAAAAAAGGTTTCAAGAGCGATAACATACACTATTATTGTAGTATTTTGTTATAGTTATTCTATTTTATTAAACTTTTATTGTACCTAGCTTGTAAATTAAATTTAAATTATTTATTATTATTGTATGTTCATGAATGATGTGGGGTGGAGAGACTGCCACAGCTAGCATGTGAAGGTCAGAGGACAACTTTGTGCAACTGGTTTTCTCCATTCACATTTATGTGGGTTCCAGGGAACTTACCCAGGTGTCCAGGTTTGCCTGGCAAACACTTTACACACTGACTCATTTCCCTGTCTCACAAAGTAAATTTTAAAAATTTTATTTCATGTATGAGTGTTATACCTGCATGTATTTAAGTGCACCCATGTCGTGTAGTGCCTGAAGAAGCCAGAAGAGGGAGGTGGATCCCTTGGAACTGGAATTATAGATGAGTATTAGCCACCATGTGGGTGGTGGGATTTGAACCTGGGTCCTCTGCAAGAGCCAGTGCTCTTAACTGCTGAACCCTCTCTCCAGCCCTTATAAATTAAATTTTATGAGTAAATATGTATAGGTAAAAGCAGCACAGATGGGGTTCAGCTCTATCCACAGTTTCAGTTATCTCTAGGGTCTTGGAATATGTCTCCCAAACATATTTTGAGAGTCTCACACTATGTAGCCCTGGCTAGACCAAACTCACTAAGGAGACCAGGCTGGCCTCAGACTCACAGAGATCTGCCTGTCTCTGCTGCCCGAGTGCTGGGACTAAAGGTGTGTGCCACCACACTGGGCTAATATACTTGCTTTTTAAAACTCAATTTAAAAGGTTTAATTTGAATCAAACCATGGGGAAATAGACAAAAGTCAGATTACAGTGACCCAGACTCTTCAAAGTATAAACATCATAAACAACACATAAATAAGTGGTGTGTTCTAAATTTTTAAAAATATTTATTATTTTATGTGTATGTGTGTATTGCCTGCATGTATGGAAGTGCACCCGTGTTGTGCAATGCCCGCAGAGGTCAGAAGAGGGCATTGGATCCCCTAGAACTGGAGTTAAGAACAGGTGTTAGCTGCCATGTGGGTGCTGGGATCTGAACCCAAGTCTTCTTCAAGAACATTCAGTGTTCTTAACCACTGAGCCATCTCTCCAGCCCCATGTGTTCTAAATTTTTAAAAATACAAAGACATGACAACTCAGCATGATGTGTGAGGCATAATTGAATTCTGGATCAGGAAAAAAGGCAGGCAGAAAACATAGTGGACATAAGTAAGAAAATGGAGAATTTGAATATGAAGTAGCTATTTGATATTAAATTCTATCAGTGTTAAAATTCTTGGTGATAAGCCAGCTGTGGGTTTAATTCCAGCACTCAGGCAGCAGAGGCAGGCAGATCTCTATGAGATCAAGGCCAACCTGGTCTCCATAGAGAGAGAGTTCCAGGCCAGCTTAGGGCTGCAGGGAGACCCTGTCTCAAAAAGACAAAAAAAATTTGGTGATAATAATGTTGTGGTTTTTTGTTGTTTTGTTCTTCCCTTTTGTTTGTGTGTCTTTTTTTGAGACAGTTTCCCTGTAGCCCCAGCTGGCCTGGAACTCACTATGGAGACCAGGTTGGCCTAAATGTTGTGGTTTTATAAGAGAATATCTTTTTTTATTTTTTTTTTTCGGTCTTTTTGAGACAGGGTCACCCTGTAGCCACTACTAGCCTGGAACTCACTATGCAGACCAGGCTGGCCTTGATTTTACAAAAATTTGCCAGGCTCCCAAGTGCTGGGACTAAAGGTGAGTGCCACCATGCCCAACAGGACTATCTTATGTCTTTCAAGACATAGTTAGGGATAAAAGTGTCATGATCTCTATACCTTTCTTTCAAATAAATATTAATAAAATGGATATATACATATAAAGCAAATTGTGGTTATATACTATTATACTTCTTTTTTTGTGTTTTGTTTGTGTTTGGAGACAAGGTCTCACTCTGTAGTCCGGGCTGGCTTCAAACTCAGGGGGACCCTCCTGCCTCAATCCTGAGTGCTAGGACCACAGTGTGAACAGCCATGTCTAGCTCTTTCAACTTTTCTGATTAATCATTTCAAAAAACTTTTAAATTGTATTTAATATTTTCAAATATTAAATATTGAAATACTTATGTATTAAATTATTTTACATTGTAAGGAAGTTTAGGGCTATAGATATAGCTCAGTTAGTAAAATGCTTGCCTAACAGGCGTGAAGCCCTGGATTCAATCCCCAGCACCACATAAACTGAGCATGGTAGTGAAAAGCTGTAACTGCAGCACTCGGGAGGTGAAAGCCAAGGATCGATAGTTGTTGGTCATCCTTGACTACCTAACAATTCAAGGCCAGTCTGGGATTATATAAGACCCTTTCTTTAAAAAGGAGGGAGAAGGGAGGAAGAAGAGGAGGGAGAAGGGAGGAGGAGGAGGGAGGAGAGAGGAGGAGTTTATTTAGCTTTCAGCTTTGGAGGCAGCTCCTTCAGTTCAGCCTCTAGTGAGGTCCCCTTGGCTAGGTTACTTCACTGGTTCACCTCATCATGGAGGAAGCACTTGAGAAGAAGAGATCACATGGCAAGACAGTGCTTTATATATTAGAGTCAGTTCTTTCTAGAAGCAAAAGTGGTCTCATGGACCCTAGGAGTCTGATTTATTTTAGGCCTAAATTGTAACACTTTAGAAACTTCCAAAGTTCACACCAATGAATACCACTTAGATTGTCAAAGAAAAAAGTTTTAAACTTGATCTTAGCCAAAAGGCTGAGAATTGATAAGAAAAATTTTAATAAGTAGAAGGGAAGCAAATGATAATTCTCAATTATGACAAAAGCCAAAGTATAAAGAAGTATGGCTGGTCTACCTTTTTAGGACAGAGGGTTTGGTGATACAACTTCCTTAGTTTAGTTTTTTGAGACAGAGTCTCACTGTGTAGCCATCTGGTCTGGAACTCATTATGCAGACCAAGCTGGCTATGAACTCACAAAGACCCGTCTGCTTCTGCCTCCTGAGAGATTTAAGGTGCACCTTCCCTTTTTAAAAGTTTTTAAAATTGCATTTATTTATTTACTTAGGTGGGGGGGCACATGTGCCACAGTATACATGTGGTTGTCAGAGGACAATTTGGAGGACTTGGGGTAGTTGGTTCCCTCCTTTTACCATGTGGGTTCCAGGGACCAAACTCAGGTTATCAGGATTGGTGGAACTTGTCTTTACCTGCTTGAGCCATTTCAGCTGACCAACTTCCTGGGTTTTGTTGTTTTGTTTTGAATATTTTATTTATTATTTTTATTTTATATTGCCTGCATGTGTAGACAGGTACACCTGTGTCATGCAGTGCCTGAGGAGGTCAGAAGAGGGCATCGGATTCCCTGTTACTGGATTTATGTATGGTTGTTAGCAGTCACGTGGGTGCTGGGAACCAAACCCAGGTCCCCTGCAAGAGCAGTCAGTGCTCTTAACCACTGAGCCATCTCTACAGTACCCCTTGTTTTGTTTTTTGAGATAGTATCGGACTATGTAGTCCTGGCTACCCTGGAACTCCCTATGGTAGATCAGACTGGCCTCAAATTCAGAGAGATAGGACAGCCTCTGCCTCTGAGTGCTGGGATAAAAGGCAGGTAAAAAGCCTGTTTTGTTTAAATTTATTTATTTATTTACTTATTTATTTATTTTTATTTTTGTCTTTTTGAAGTAGGGTCTCCCTGTAGCCCCAGCTGTCCTGGAACTCACTATGTAGATCAGGCTGGCCTTGAACTGACAGAGATCCGCCTGCCTCTGCCTCCCATGCGCCACCACACCCGGCTCTTAAATTTATTCTATGTGTATGAGTGTTTTGTCTGCTTGTATGTAAGTGCACCACATTTGTATAGTGCCCAGGAGACCAAGAGAGGGCATCAGATCCTCTGGAATTGGAGTTATGGGTGGTTATGTGGGCTCTACAAGAGCAAGAGCTCCTACCCACTGAGTCATCACTCCAGACTGCAACATCCTGTTTGTTTGTTTGTTTTAACTAGGGATGATTTCATTTATTTCTAAATTCATACTTACCATTACGTAGCAGAGAGATACAGACTCCTGACTTGCCTTCCTCACGTTACCAAGAGAACATGAGGCGGCTTTGTGCCATACTTCCCAAGATGTGCCCCCAACATTTGGTCTTCAGAGACCATCACTGAGCTCTGAGTTAATGCCTATTGCTTTTAACATTTAAAAAAACATATTTTTGTGTGTGTATTTCATACAAAAATCATCTTTATACCCCCTTCCCCTTTGGCACCCTCCCACAGCTCCCCGACACCAGAGTTCATACATTCTGTCATTTGTGTTAAGGCCTATCATGTAAAGTTAGTGTCCCGAGATGTCCCTCAGTGCAAGTTCATCCACCAGGATTCAGTCAGCCTATCTAGAGTCTCCCTTCGAGAAGATCAGCTCCTCCTCACCCAGCAGTGATCAGCTGCCAATAACTCTTCAGCTAAGATTGGGGCCTGCTGTCCATTTCCACAATTCTGTGCTGGGTTTTTGTCTGCTTAAGTTTGCATGGGTCTTGTGCATGCTGACACCATTGCTGTAGGTTCCTATGAGAAGGGGCCCAGGCGCCTGTAGGACTCTGTTTCCGTATGGTCATGCACCTCCTCCCCGGCTCTTACAATCTTTCTGCCCGCTCTTCTGCAATGGTCCCTGAACCCTGGATGGGTGGATTTTAATACAGGAGTCCTGTACAAGGACTTACACTCTGCAGACTCTTATTCTGTTTTGGTCATTTGTGGCCTTTTGTGTTCCCGGCTCTCTGTTGCATGAGGGAGCTTTGTTAATGAGAACAGAAAGATGCATTAGTGTTCTCTTCATCCCTTGTTCTATGTTCCATGAGCTTTAAGTATAGAGGTTGCATCCTAGATGTGCCACTTAGGCTTGGGCAATTCACAGACAATCTCTATGTGTGACCAGTTGTGGAACTCTGTAATTATCTCTGTCTCTTGAAAAAGATGCTTCTTTGATGGGTGGTGACTGAGATACTTGTCTGTAAATTTAAGAATTCACATTTTGCACATAGTAAGAAATTACATTTAAGCCAGGCATGGTGGCGCACGCCTTTTGTCTCAGCACTGGGGAGGCAGAGGCAGGTGGATCTCTGTGAGTTCAAGTCTAGCCTGGTCTACATAGCAAGATCCAGGACAGCTAGGGCTACAGGGAGATAAAGGAGAACAGCAAGGAGGAGGTTAAGAACAGTTAGGGACAAAGTCTGAACATTTCTAGAAAACAAAGTTGGGCTTCGCAGATCACCGCCTTAGTCATGGATCAGAGAAAAACATCGTAAGTCTAAGTTATGGTACTGCAAGACAGGATGATTGTTTTAATCACCAGCTGACTAGCCTTCCTAGAAATTGTTAAAATCTATAGATTGTGTAAGAAACTAATATACTCTTTGTACCCTACTGATTAACTAAGGTAAACCTGTAGAATATACTTTGTTCTTTGTGAAACTAATTTTTTTCATGCGTTCTGGCACAAACACCAAGCTTGTGACTGTAATTTTGAGAGTATAAAAAAGCACTGCTAAAGAATTGAACTCACTCCTCTCCTCCACCAGAGGGTTGAGTCCTTTGCTTTCACTCGCTTCACCGTCCACCAGCAGAGCTGAGTCTCTATAGGGAGACTCTGACTCAAAAAGACCAAACAACAACAAAAAAGAAATTACATTTGTCTAGGAATGTGATAGCCTTGGGGTTTTCTCTAAGATCTATGACCTCTCCAGCTACGTATATTTGGCTAGGTTACAGTACCACACGAGTTTCCTCCCATTGAGTAAACTTTAAGTCCAATAAAGAAGCTGTTGATTACCCCCAAGATAAAAGTACCACTACTGGCCAGGCGTGGTGGTGCACGCCTTTAATCCCAGCATTCCAGGGGCAGAGGCAGGATCTCTGCGAGTTCAAGGCCAGCCTGGTCTACATAGTGAGTTCCAGGACAGCTGGGGCTATAAGGAGACCCTGTCTCAAAAAGACCGCCCCCCCAAAAAAAAGTACCACTACTGAACTAATGTCATTTGCTGTGCTGGTCATCGATGTGGTTTTTAGGCCTTGAAGCTGGGGTTGGACCACTGATTGATGTTCTTCCTCACCAGCTTACACAGCGCTCTCCAAAGCTATGAGAGCTGCCTTCAGGGGAGGTGTGATTTTTACATTTGTTTTCTCATGATCCTTGTGTGAAGAGACTGC
>NW_008343597.1:1521220-1549834 GCF_000622305.1 Nannospalax galili | reverse complement strand
ATCTATCTATCTATCTATCTATCTATCTATCTATCTATCTATCTATCTATCTATCTATCTATCTATCTATCTATCTATCTATCTATCTATCTATCTATCTATCTATCTATCTATCTATCTATCTATCTATCTATCTATCTATCTATCTATCTATCTATATCTATCTATCTATCATCTATCATCTATCTATCTATCTATCTATCTATCATCTATCATCTATCTATCTATCTATCATCTATCATCTATCTATCTATCTATCTATCTATCTATCTATCTATCTTCTATCTATCTATCTATTATCTATTTTTTGTCTTTTTGAGACAAGGTCTCCTTGTAGCCCAGGTGGCTTGGAACTGTAGACCAGTCTGACCTTAAACTCACTAAGATCCGCCTACCTCTGCCTCCAAGTGCTGGGATTAAAGGTGTGCACCACAACACCCATCATGAGACTGCTTTTATTTTATTTTATTTTATTTTTATTTTATTCATTTGTCCCTAGATAGGACTTCACTTTGTTTAGGGAAAATTGAAGGCTTCTGTTGCAAGGAAGGTCTGGGAAAGCTTTCCCGGCAACATTCAAGGGTCTCAGCAGCGCTGAGATGACAGTGGTGGAGCACAGGGACTTGGAACGGAAATTCAACATGGCAGGTTTGGGAGTCCACAAGGGTCCTAACAGAGCAGAGGTGGTGCCACAAAGAGGTGTGGGAAAGGAAGCACACTCAGGCAGGTCCATGAAAGCCCCCAGGAGCACCCAAGGGTCCAAGCAGAGCTGAGATTAACTTTCTGTTTGTAACCACCGAGGATTAACCATACCCTGGAGAGAAGCAATGTATTCAGATAGGTGCTGGGAATCCAACCCAGGTCCTCTGTCTACAAGAGCAGCCAGTGCTCTTAACAGCTGAGCCATCTCTCCAGTCCTTGAAACTATTTCTATGTGAAGTTAACACTGCAAGAGTCCCAGGGCCTCAGCACGCCAGGCAGGCACTCTACCACTGAGTCACACCCCAGCTCCATTTATTATGTATCTTTATTGAGTAGCCAGCATCATGCTAGCTACTGGAGAACAAATAAAAAGTATAACAGTCAAGTGTTCAGCTGAAATGGAGGGCAGATGCCGCATGGCATAACCAGAAGGCCTATGTAGACGCTCTTCCCACCTTCAAGTACAAGGGACTGAACCTAGGGCCTCACATATGCTAGACAAAATTTTTGTCACTGAGCTACGTCTGCAACCCTTCTTCTGTTTATCATTTTGAGACAGGGTCTTAATAAGTTACCCAGGCTGGCCTGGAAACCCACTCTGTGACTTAGGCAGGCTCTGAACTGCTTCAGCCTCCCAAGCAGCTAAGATTGCAGGCCTGTGTCACCAGGCCCAGCCAAGAGATGCACTTTGATGCAGCCCTTGCAGAAGGTTGTCAGAACGAGATGTAGCACACCACTGAGTATAGTCGAGGACCATACTTCTTTTTTGAAATAAGGTGAGGCCCCAGGTTTGCCTCAAATTTGCTATGTAAGGGGGGATAATTTTGAGCTTCCTTTTAAAAAAATGTTTCATTTTCTACTATTTTCATTTTATGTGTATGAGTGTACTGCCTGCATGTATGTGAGTGCAGCCGTGTCGTGCAATGCTGTGGAGGTCAGAAGAGGGTGTTGGATTCTCCTGGAACTGGAGTTAAGGATGGTTCGTAGCCACCATGTGGGTGCTGGGAATCGAAGCCGGGTCCTCTGCAAGAGCAGTCAGTGCTCTTAACTGCTGAGCCATCTCTCCAGCCCAATTTTGAGCTTCTAATGTCGCTGCCTCGGTCCCCCGAGTGCTGGGATTACGGGCATGCACACTGAGCCTGGTCTGTTCTGTGCTGGGATTACGGGCATGCACACTGAGCCTGGTCTGTTCTGTGCTGGGATTGAACTCAGGATTTTGTACATGCTAGGCAGGCACTTTACACTGAGCTACACCCTCAGCTGCTGCTTTTTGCTTTGCTGTTTTGAATTGGGATCTTGCCATTTTATCCAAACTGGTCTTGAACTGGTAGACTCAACCAGCCATAGTGGTTCATACCTGTGATCCCAGTACTCAGGAGAGAGAGGCAGAAGGATTACTGTGCGTTCTAGGCCAGCCTTGGCTCCATAATGCCACCCCAGGATACAGAATGAGACCCTGTCTCCAAACACCAAAAGGAAAAACAAATGGTGTACTCAAGTAACTTTCTGCCTCAGCATCTAGAGTGCTAGACTACAGGTAGGTGTAACTGTACCCAGCGCATGCTAGCTTAGAGTGTACCACTACTTTTTTTTTATTTTATTACATGTGTTCATTTGTTTTATATGTGTATGTATGTATACACATGCACATGGAGGTCAGAGAAGTCAGTTCTTTCCTTCTAAAATGAAGGTCGGGTCCCTTGACAGCAAGCAACCTTTACTTCCTGAGCCATCTTGCTGGCTGTTTTCTTTTTTGTTTATTTAATAATTTTTATTAGTATTATAAATACAAAATTATTATTATTGTTGTTATTATCATTATCATTGTGCTGTTTCTGAGACAGGGTTTCTCACTATGCAACACTGGCAGGCCCTGAACTCCCTGTGTAGACCAGGCTTGGCCTTGAACTCATAGAGATCCACCTGCCTTTGTCTCCCAAGTGCTCGGATCAAAGATGTATGCCACCACACCCGACTTTTTTATTTTATTTTTATTTTTTGAAACAGGGTCTCTCTGTAGCCTCAGCTGTCCTGGAACTCACTATGTAGACCAGGTTGGCCTTGAAGTCACAGAGATCCACCTGCCTCTGCCTCCCAAGTGCTGGGATTAAAGGTGTGCACCACCACGCCTCGAAAGCTTTTTTTTTTTTTTTTCTAAAGATTAAACCATGAGGACAGGAGCGATGGCTCAGAGGTTAAAAGCGCTGGCTGCTCTTGCAGAGGACCTGGGTTCAGTTCCCAGCATCCACATGGCAGCTGACAACCACCCATAACTACGGTTCCAGGGGATCAATCAAACACACTCTTCTGGTCTCCCTGGGCATTGCATGACAGGTCCGCTTACATACATGCAGGCAAAAGGCTCATACACATAAAATAAAAATAAATAAGTCAGAGGTGGTGGCACACACCTTTAATCTCAGCACTTGGGAGGCAGAGGCAGGCAGATCTCTTTGAGATCAAGGCCAGTCTGGTCTACATAGTTATAGGCCAGCTGGGGCTACAGGGAGGCCTTGCCTCAAAACAAACCAAAACCAAAACCAAAACCAAACCAAACCAAAACAAAACAAAACAAAAAGTCTAAACCATAAGTGCAGACTCAAGGCTCAAAGGGGGACAACGGTGATGATGAGCTTGCTCACCTGCTTTGGTGTTCAGTGATTCCCCTAATCAAACAACATGGCAGGTCGCCACTTGGCATACACAGCCATGAAAAATGGGCCTAAGTATGATGTGAAAGTCTACGTGCAGAAATGTGTAGGATGCACAAATAGTCTGGAACAGTGACGGAACTGGGGCTAGGATGAAGAAAGCCACCCTGGTTGCACAAGCATCGTCTGACCTTGGTTTCTGTGGATTACATAAAGTCCCACTCAGACCTATTGATTTCCTTTTGTACCTGAAGATAATGTTCTGTCTCAATCTTCCTGGGACTTCCTAGCTTCCCAGCCTCACCTGAACCCCTGACCTGTGAGCTTATGGAGAAAAAAGGGAAGCTGAGGAGGGTAGCTAACACCTGTAATCCCAGTACTTGGGAAGCTGAGACAGGACTGTTGCCACTAGTTTGAGGCCAGCTCTGTTCCATAGTGAATTCCAGATGAGCCTTGCTAGAATGTAAGATCCTGTCTCAAAAAATAAAATGAAAGAAAAGAAAAAGGGGGAATTAGTTACGTGTGTGCTGTGTGTGTGTGCCCAAAGGATACTGAGGCGAGGCAAGAGAAGGCATTTCAGTGAGCCTGAAAATAAACTTCAGAGGGATCAAATTTATGATCCTGCCTCATTTCCCCTGTTGGTTTGAAAGCAATGTCAACATTTCTGTCTGTGACTTGGCTGGTTTGAGATGGGGACTACGAGGGAGCTCAAACCTTTCCAATCTTGCACAAGCAGTGCTGACACGGACAAGTCTGTGCAGAATGTAAGTGACTGTGACAGTACCGGGGCAGCACACAGAGAGGCACGTGTTCATTACGTATGGCTGAAGAAATTGTCTGTCTCCAGGGAGCCAGGTTTCACTGCGCATTAGCTTTGAGCCTCTTCATCCCTGGTGTCTTTGCCCACTCACTCTGTCACTGTCCTCAGTCTCCTTTCCCACCTCCCTGCCCCCCAACTTCCTGGTCCAGCTCTGCCTGTCAGTGACTCATCCACCTTCCCACATGCAAGACTCCCTCTGCACTTTGCTCAACCTCAAGCTTGCCGTCTGGGAGCCACTTTCCTGTTCTAGCTCTCATTTGTCTCTGGCTCCCTAGCTCACTTTCTCCTACTCCATCTGTTATTTCCTCTGTGATACCAGCTTTCTGGGTACCCTGCAGCAAATGCTAACCTTTCTTTGTTATGTTAAAGCCCATCAGCAGTGCTTGGTTTATTGATAGACTGGTTTTTATTTAAAATCTGTTGAGTGTTGGGGAAATAGCTCGGTCGGTAAAGTGCTTGCTGATCAACCATGAGGACTGAGTTCACTCTTCAGTACCCACAGTAAAAGCTGGGCATGGGGGCTAGAGAGATGGCTCAGAGGTTAAGAGCATTGGCTGTTCCTGCAGAGGACCCAGGTTCAGTTCCCAGCACCCACAAGCTGTAACTCCAGTTCCAGGGGATATGACCCCCTCTTCTGGTCTCCGTGGGCACTGCGCAACATGAGTGCATTTAGATACATGTAGGCAACTTTTACTCACACACATAAAATAAAAATAAATAAATAATCCTTTTTTGGTCTTTTTGAGACAGGGTCTCTCTGTAGCCCCAGCTGCCCTGGAACTCACTATGTAGACCAGGCTGGTCTCAAACTCAGAGATCCACCTGCCTCTGTCTGCTGAATGCTGGGATTAAAGGCGTGCGCCACCACACCAGACAATTTTTTTAACTTGAGAAAAAAATAGCTGGGCATGGTATTGTACTTGTAATCCCAGCATTGCAGGATGGGACGGCAGAGTCCTGGGGCTTGCTGGCCAGCCCGCTGAATCTAATCAGTGAACCAGAGGTCCTAGGGAGAGAGCTTGTCACAAAAAAAAACAAAGTGATGGCTTCTGAGGAAAGACATCTGAGGTTGGCCTCTGGCCTCCACATACATGTTCACCTGCATATATCCCTGCACCTGCACACACCCACACATATGCATACACTAAATAAATAAATAAATAAATAAATAAATAAATAAATAAATAAATAGATTCTGTGGAGGAAAGAAAAAGTATCTTTACTGCATCATTTTGACCCCTGACTTTGTACATGCTAAGGACACATTCTTCAAACTACACCCTCCCAGCCCCAAAGGGGGATTTCAAAAACTCAGGAGGAGGCTGGACAGATGGCTCACCCGGTAAAGGAGTCTGCCACCAAGCCTGACCACCTGAGTTCAATCCCTAGGATGCACCTGGTAGGAGAGAACTAACTCCCACAAGTTGACCTCTGAGGGTCACAAGCGCGTGCGCACACACACACGTGCTAAATAAAGATAAAAATGTACTTGTGTGTGTGCACACACAAGCACTGTGCAGGTGTGCACGAGTGCCACAGGAGTGAAGGAGGGCAGGTGCTGGTTTTCTCCTTCCACCATGTGGATTCCTGGTGGATCCAACCCAGGTCTCAGGCTTGGTGGCAAGTGCCTTTCCCTGCTGAACCATCTCACAGGCCCTCGAAAGGGGATTTTTGTAAAGCAAGAGAGCAGAGGAGAAATGTGAAATCAAGCGGAGTAACCCGAGAAAAACGGGAAGCAGCAGAAGTGACGGAATCCACAGGATCTTATCTTTTAAATAAACTGGGTCAGCACTCATGTCTAGTGACAGCTTAACCTGTACTACGAAGGATTAAGCACCAAGTTAGGCTTGGCACCCAACTCAAAGGGTGAGAGAAATGAGTTGAGTTAAATAAACCCAAGAAGCTGACAAGTGGAGAATTTCTTATGCCTGACCCACTACCAACTGCAAATCAGACATTTTAGGATGGTTTTTATTGAAGTGCTTCAGTGGGGCATAGCTCCTAGAAGCCAGAATTTGGCTCTGAGGCCAGGCCTGGTGGAGCCCTGAGGGGTGCAGACAGTTGCCTGACAGGGAGGAGGAGGGACAGCCCCGGGTAGGGAGGAGGCCGCAGTGGCTGCTGAGGGCAGTTCTGATCACTGTGTTAGCCCTCTCCTTTTGCCTGCTATAATTAAAGCTTTCCCAATATGATCCTGGCTTCCTGAGGAACTAGAATTTACAAAATCAAGCAAGAAACAAACACAAAACAGTGGAGAGGCTTGGTTGCAATATATATAAATTTAAAATCCGAAGTCCTTAATTGTCTTGAGGTTTCTGCTTGCTGGTCAGTTTCAAAATAGCTATTCTTATCTTATAGCCCTGGCAGGAGGGTGTCTTCTAAGAAAACAGCAAAATAAGAGGAAAAAAAAAGTGTACCCACTAAAATAGCTGTGGTCACATAGATTCTGATGGCCCTAGCCTCCTGTTACTCTGGGTACAAGGGCAATGCTCCCCTCAGAATTTCCTTTTTCTGCCTTACTCTTATCATCCCATTTCCTTTGTTATTGTTTTTGAGACAGGGTCTCATGCAGCCCAGGCTGGCCTCAAATATACTATGTAGACAAGAATCACCTTGAACTCCTGCCTCTAGAGGTAGAGGTCTTCCTGCCTCTACCTCCTAAGTGCTGGAATTACAGGGGTTCACCACCACCCCAGGCTTCATCTCCAATACACCACGTGGATTCTATGAGCCAGAATAAGTTGTTTTATTTCCCCTCAAAGGATGTGACCCTTTCTTTCTCCAAATGGTTCTGACAGTTTTCTCATTCTCTAGCTGAGGAGAACATCAAGAGACGTTGACCTTCTGGTTTTGCCTAATGAGGGAACTTTCAGTAACTATTATGCTTCAGCTGCTGATTGGCTCTCCTGCCCTTCTTCCCCTCCCCCACGCCCTCGCCTACCTTTTCACTTTCTCCACACTCAGCTCACCCTGAAGCATGCTGTTCCTCCCCACAGCCCTCTCTTGCCTGGTGGAGGCGCCATAAGGCACATCTGCCTTCACCCCCATGATGTTCTCTGCTTGCAAGAAAAAGCACAGGGCCTCTAGGACTGCTTGCTTTCTTCTTTAACCTGATTAGGACCGTCACCTATCCAGAGGAGTTAGATTTGGATGATCTGCGCTATCTGTGGAGGGAGGAAAAATAGTCAGACATCACTTAAGCAGCCTTGTCCCTTGGACACTTGGGAACTGCCAAGAGAAATTAATCTTTCAGCTATTTAAGGCAATTTCCTTTCCATCATCCTTTATCAAGACAACCGCACTGGGAAATGAATCTGAAGGGAGTCCCTGAACTGGTATACTCCACACAACAGCAGCATCTCTTCAACACTGTGCAGCATCCGTCATCTCCACACAAGTGGAGACAGGATTCTGCCGCAAAGCCAAGTCCCCACTAGTGAGAAATCACAGATGCATAGGCAGCTACCACTAGCATAGACACCTGCAATTTTTCCCTATCTCTCTAGAAAACCTACCACACCCTGATCTCCATTCAATGAGCCTTATGCCCCAGACCCAGGTTAGAGAAAAGTAGGACATGCCAGAAGGGATTGATTATAGGACTGCAGGTTTTTGTGTTCTCTCCTACCAGACTCTGGCTGTGCAGAGTAGACGTTCACATTAAACAGACCACCGCCAAAGCAAAGTGTGAGACAGAAGCAGGCGGAGCCGTTATGCTCCATCAAGCCCATCTCTTCTCCAGACTGAATTTTATGCTTATGAATTGAGGCCAGGAGTTCCATGCTCTCTGGGGTCATATGAGGGAATTCTAGCCCTCAGCTCTTTCCAACTTCAAGGCCATTTCCCAGGGCAATGGTTTTCCAATTGTGTTCCTCAGGGTTCCAAGAAGTGCCAGGGAATGTGTGTGTCAAGACTGCAAAGCCCACTGGCAGAAGCTCTGCACAACTCCACTTCAGGTTTTGGTTTTGGTTTTGTCTTTTTTGAGACAGGGTCTCCCTGTAGCCCCAGCTAACCTGGAACTCACTATGTAGACCAGGCTGGCCTCGAACTCAGAGAGATCTGCCTGCCTCTGCCTCCCAAGTGCTGGGATCAAAGGCGTGCGCCACCAATGCCCGGCCACTTCAGTCTCAGATTTCTTTCAGATATTTCGAGTTCTCCTAAGAATTGATGATGATGATGATGATGATGATGATGATTTGAGGCAGGGTCTCCATGTGGCCCCAGCTGGCCTGGAACTCATTATTTAGACCAGACTGGCCTTGGTCTCAGAGATCCACCTGCCTCTGCCTCCTTAGTGCTGGGATTAAAGGTGTGCGTCACCACTGTGGGTGAACTGATTTATTTTTAAACACTCTAAATTCTTTTTTATTTTTACATTTTTAAATTTTTTAATTAATTTATTTTTTGTCTTTTTGAGACAGGGTGTCCCTGTAGCCCCAGCTGTCCTAGAACTCACTATGTAGACCAGGCTGGCCTTGAACTCACAGGGATCCACCTGCCTCTGCCTCCCAAGTGCTGGGATTAAAGGCATGCGCCACCATGCCCCACCTTTTTTTTACATTTTTTTAACACTGGGTCTCATGTAGTCTCATGTGGTCTTAAATTTACTATGTAGCTGAGGATGACCTTGAACTTCTGATCCTCCTGCTGCCACCTCCCAAGTCCTAGGATTCCAGGTACCCACCATCATCCCTGGTTCTATGGGGTTCCTGGCATTGAACCCAGGGCTTTGGTGCATGCTATGCAAGCACTCGACCAACTGAGTCACTTCCTGAGCCAAAACATTCTAATTAAAAAACAAAACCAGGGGCTGGAGCAATGGCTCAGAGGTTAAGAACACTGGTTGTTCTTGCAGAAGACCTGGGTTCGAATCCCAGCACCCACATGGCAGCTAACAACTGTCCGTAACTCCAGTCCCAGGGGATCCAACAGCCTCTTCTAACCTCCGTGGGTATTGCATGACATGGGTGCACTTACCTACATGCAGGCAATACATGCATACACATAAATAAAATAAAATAAAATAAAATAAAAAAGTTAAAAAAAGTAAAACCAGTTTCCTTGGAGGAAGACAGGGTACCTGTGCCTCTCACACAGCTAACCATAGCTACAGTCTACTCGGCACAGCTGTGGCAGCCTGGGTCTGTGCTAGCAGTCCACTCTAGACACTTCACCGCAAAATGAATCTCCTGAGGCACAAGAGTCATTTGTTTTCCCAACTCCATTCTCTGTTCTCACTAATTCACAATTTCCTTGTATTTGACAAATGCAATTAACAAGCCTCGATCAGTTCCTGGAGGACAGCCCTCATCGATCAGAAAACTGCAGAGGCTAAGGAAAAGCGGGGAGCTCTGGGCAGGGGTGATGACCTCGCCAGACCTCGAAGTCAGATGAGTGTTGTCCCTCACCACTTTCTTCCTCCTGGCTAACTAACTGAACAGTGGTCTTTCCTGTGTCTTCCTGACCTGCTTTCTAGTCTTCTCCTGCCAACCCTGTCCTCTTTAAAGGATGACTTGCCGCCTGCTGCCACTAGAGTTTGGGGGCCTCCTCAGAGCTGGGTGCAATCATGAACCTTCTATGTGCTCAGGAGGGACTTCCCACCCACGCATTGTCCTAATCTGTGCAGCTTCCTACCCAGGAGGCTGCACGTCCACCCTTTCCTCACTCTGTTGCACATCCATGCACTGCAGCCAAAAGGAATAGATTACCAAGATTTTTTTTCCTTTTTTAAAAATAAAGGCATGGTGGCACATGCCTTTAATCCCAGTAATCAGGAAGCAGAGGCGGGAGGATCTCTGAGTTCTAGGCCAGCTGGGGCTACAGAGTAACCCTGTCTCAAAAAGACCAAAAGAGACAGGGTCTCCCTGTAGCCCCAGCTGTCCTGGAACTCACTATGTAGACCAGGCTGGCCTCGAAGTCACACAGATCCACCTGCCTCTGCCTCCCGAGTGCTGGGATTAAAGGCGTGTGCATGCAATTCCTGAGGTCAGAAGAGGGTGTCAGAGCCCCTGGAAGTGGAGTTATGCATGATTGTTAGCTGCCATGTGGATGCTGGGAACTGAACCTGGATCCTCTGCAAGAGCAGCCTGTGCTCTTAACCACTGAGTCATTTCTCCAGCCCTGAGCTTGTGGTCACTGTGGTTTTCACATTCACCTATGGGTCTGCTTTCCTAAGGTTCAAGCCTTCCCTTCTCAATGCACTGAAGATTCCAGATTTACCCTTTTCATCATTCGGCATTGCATGGTAGTATCAATCTCCTCTACCCCATACAGGGTAAGCCTTTTCCTCTGCAGCCTGCCTATCTTTCCACCTCATCAGCTCTCATCTCTATACCCGAAGCAGGATGCCTCTCCCTCCCTGCATCTCTCCTTCCCGGCTATTAGCTTCATGAGAGAGGACGTTAATGTATTCACCAGACGATGTCTTCACAGCACTCTTTCCTGTGATTACAGGCCCTTCCCTCCCACTGTCCTGGCTTATTTGACTGTAAAGTGCTTGGAGAAGGGACAGTGTGGACAAAAAACACAACACAGGCTGAGGTTGAGAACCAAGTAGTGTAATGTTAACAACCAAGGTAGTAAAACAAACAGCTCCCTCACCAGGAGCTCATCAACTGAAAACAGGTATGTTCCAGAGATTTAGAAAAGGAATTGACGTAAGTGGACCTTCCACCATGGGATGGGGTGACAGTCATCCCAAGAAATGCAAGTGGCCACATCCACCCTTTCAGGGGGCAGATCCACTATACTTGTCGTGTAAATCAGCTACATTGTCACTGGAGACTCGGATCCAGCCATCTTCCCGCACATGGTAGAGGTTGACTGTACCTCCTGAGTAGGCATCTCTGTAGGTGGCTTGGTATATGGCTCGGCAGGCCAGATCATAGGCTTCCTCCACTTCCAGGTCATAGGAGTAGCCTCGATCCATGACCCCGTAAGCATACACAGAGCCAGAACCCACAGAGAAGGTAGTTCCAGAGATCCGGTTCCCTTCACTGTCCACGTAGTAGAGGCCTGGGAAAGGAGATGAGGTTAGCAGGGGGGAAAGTCCATCATCCCTTGATGTCCAATCCATCTTCCAAGGCAGTTTTTCATCTCCCCAGAGGAGGGCTAGGGATTGTAGCTCAGTGGTAGCACACTTGCCCACCATGTGTAAGGCCCCAGGTTTGATTCTTACCCAGCAACACACAGACATACACACGTGTGTGTACGTATGTACAAAAACACCACCACTATGAGCAACAAAAAACAGGGAAAACCAACAAACTTTCTATAAAATTACTTGAAGCCAGGCATGGTGGCACACATCTGTAGATCCCAGCACTTAGGAAGTAGAGGAAAGAGGGTCAAGAGTTAAAGGCTAGTCTTGGCTACATAACTGAGTTTGAAGTCAGCCTAGGTACATGAAAACCTTGTCTCAAAAAAAAAAAAAAAGAAAAAGAAAAAGCTGGGCGTGGTGTACGCCTTTAATCCCAGCAATGGAGAGGAAGAGGAAGAAGCAGGCAAATTTCTGTGAGATCAAGGCCAGTCTGGTCTCCACAGTGAGGTCCAGGCCAGCTGGGGCTACAGGAAGACCCTGTTTCAAAAAGACAAAAAAGGGGGGGAGGGGGCTAGAGAGAGATGGCTCAGCAGTTAAGAGCACTGGCTACTCTTGCAGAGGACCTGAGTTCGGTTCCCAGCACCCACATAGCAACTAACAATGGTTAGAAAATTCAGTTCCAAGAGATTCAGTGCCGTCTTCTGACCTCCGAGAGCTATGCACACATGGTGCACTTACATACGTAAAGGCAAAACACACGTACACTAAAGAATATAAATAAAAATTTTAAATTATTTGAAAAACCTGGAGACAGAATCAAATTTAATATTCTGATTTCCAGATCCTGCAGCACCATACCACCTACATACCTCACATAACTATCCTCCCTGCTCTCTTGGAAAATCCAAAAGGCAGTATGACTTAGATTTCCAGCACAGGACTTCAGGTACTATGGGAGACCATCATCCCAGCCTTCAAAGAATTTAGAGAATTCGGGAAAAAGATGCACATCATACAGTGAATACCTAAGAGCTCTTAGTCAGGTAGAGCTGCACTGTCCCAGGAGGTGGATGTAGGAGGCCAGCCTCAGCTATATAATCTTACTTCACTGCTAGCGTAGACCACAACAATCTCCTACTTTTATAAAGACAATTCCACTGGAACACAGCCATAGCCATCGTATCAATTAGCTCATGTGCTGTCTACTGCTGTTGTACTACACTACACTAGCAAAGTTAAGCAGTCCTACATCATTTAACAATAGGGATATGTTTGGAGAAATGGTTGCTACAAGGAGTTTTGTCCTCGTGTGAGCCTCAGGAGGTAATACAATCAAAATCACTACAATGGCTCAGGGTAGAGTGCTTGCTTAGCATGAGCCTGGACTTAGGTTCCATCAACAGTACAAGAATGAAAGAGGGAAAAGGAGGGTGGGGGAAGAGAGAGAGAGAGGGACACACTACAACTTTACTAGGTGATATAATTTCACAGGCCCATCATTGGATATGTGGTTGTCAATCACCAAAATGTTATTATGATAGTACATGATTATAGTTGTGACAGACTCTATGCACACAAGCCTTACATAGCCATTTGGCTCTTTATGAAAGTTCCCTGATTTCTGATATGGATGAAAACATATAGCTGAGCATAGTAGTACAGGCCTATAATCCCAGCACTTGGGAGATGAAGGCACGAGGACCAGAAATTCAAGGTCATGCTTGGCTGCATAGCCAATTTGAGACCAGCCTGGGCTAAATGAGACCCTACCTCAAAGAGGAGGAGAAAAGTTAGACAGTGTTTAATAAAACCTGTATCAGGGCTGAGCATCCTCCTGCTCACCAACCACACCTCTTCACCTTCTCACACTGCTCCGTGACAGTACTAACCTCTTTGCTATTTCAGGGCTTCTTATTATTGTGCTCAATCAGAACCATCTAAGCAAGATGGCATTTTGTTGTTTTTGCTTGAAACAGGGTCTTGCTATGCAGCCCAGGCTGGCCTAGAACTCAAGGCAATATTGACTTAAATCCTCCAAGTGCTGGAATCACAGGCATGCACCATGCCTGTCTCTTCAGGTTGAAGCAAGCCAGGCCAAGCCATGCCTGCAGTGCTTTGGGGGGTCAGACGACTGTACTGTCTACGTACTCCAAGCAAATACAAAGTGGGACTGCCAAAATCTTTCCCTGGGCCAAGGAGGGTAGATGGAACCTTGTAGCTGAGGGTGACCTTGACATTCTGCTCCTCCTGCTTCCTGCTGGATCAGTACCACACTCCCATTTACGGGGTGCAGAGGACACCATCCAGGGCTTCGTGCACGCTAGGTAAGTACTCTACCAACTGAGCTACAGTCTCAGCCCTGGACTATTCTTCCACACTTTTTCAAAGAGGAAAGTGTCTCAATTCTCCAGGTCCTTTTCAATTTTACAGGTCCTTTTTCACAACTACACCTGTTTGTTTGATTATTTATTCTGAAATAGGATCTCATGCTGTAGCTCAGGCTGGCCTTAAACCCAAGGTAGTTCTTCTGCATGCCAGCATTACAGGTGTGAGTCCCAGGCTCAGCTCACCACCTACTTTGTAAATATCATTCATTCTTTGTGTTCTTCTTGTTCTATGGGTCACAAAGCATTTACCAAACAAATTGATGAAGGAAAAAAAAAAGGGGGGGGGGGCGGAGAGATAGTTCACTGGTTAAGAGCACTGACTGCTCTTGCCGAGGACCTGGGTTCAATTTCCAGCACCCACATGGCAGCTATGAACCATCGTTAACTCCAGTTCCAGGTGAATCCGATGCCCTCTTCTGATCTCTGTGGCACTGCATGACACAGTGCACTAGCATACATGCACATAAAATATAAAAATAATAACACTGGGAGTGGTATCACATGCCTTTTGTCCCAGTACTCAGGAGGCAGAGGTAGGTGAATCTCTGTGAGTTCAAGGCTAGCCTGTTCTACATAGTGAGTTCCAGGCCAGCTGGGGCTACAGGGAGACCTTGTCTCAAAAAAGACCAAAAAAATAATACAGGCCTGGGCCAGGTGTGGTGGCACACACCTTTAATCCCAGGTTTAATCCGAGGTTAAGAGCCCTGGCAAACCATTTATTTATTTATGAGACAGGTGTTTGCTTTGTAGTCTAGGCTATTCTGAACCTTGCTATGAACTTTCGGCTAGCCTCAAACTCTTGATTCTCCTCCTTCAGCCTCCCTGGTGCTAGGACCACAGCTTCCTTTTATTTTTTTATTTTATTTTTATTTTTTTGGTCTTTTTGAGACAAGGTCTCCCTATAGCCCCAGCTGTCCTGGAACTCACTATGTAGACCAGGCTGGCCTTGAACTCACAGAGCTCCGCCTGCCTCTGCCTCCCGAGTGCTGGGATTAAAGGCATGCACTACCCTGTCTGGCTTCCTTTTATTTTTTAAATATATTCACGAGGACTACAAAACTGGCTCCGAGGTTAAGAGCACTGGCTGCTCTTGCACAAGACTGGGTTTGGATCCCAGCACCCACATGGTGGCTAACAACTGTCTGTAACTTCAGCTCCACAACACAGGTGCACTTACATACATGCAGACAATACATTCATACACCGAAAATAAAAATAATTTTAAAAAAATCAAAATAAATATATTCATGAGATGACTCAGTGGGTAAAGCTGATTGCTGTCAAGCCTGACATCCTGAGTTTGATACCCAGTACTCACATGGGGAGAGGAAAAAACCAATCCCCACAAGTTGTCCTCTGCCCCGACAGGCATGCTCCATACCTAAACATACACACAAGAGGCAGGCGGATCTCTGTGAGTTCAAAGCCAGCCTGGTCTACATAGTGAGTTCCAGGTCTATAGGGAGACCCTGTCTCAAAAAGACCAAAAAATAAATAAATCATGAAAAAATTCTAAATTATGTGTATGGCTCACTTTTTTTTTTTTTTTGGTTAGATAATGCTAGCTAGAGTTCAACTACTGGTCAATTTAATTCTCACATACAGCACTTTCCTAGTCCTTATTGTGGGGGACAGAAGCAAATATGTTATGTGCCAAATAGCCTACCAACTGTCCCACCACACTTAACCACTGAGACAGGTCACTCAACCAGCTGACAGAAACAAGCTGAGAAAAATCAGTAACCTACTTGAGGTCAACTGATTAAGACAGTCAATGAAACAACACATCTAAGGCCATGCCCTTTCCTATACTACAGTGAGTTCCTTGGGTAAAGGAAGGGAAAAGACGCTAACACATCCTCAGCTTGGGTCACAGCCCTTAATTTATCTGTTCATTGACCCCCTCCTGACAGTTGTGTCAGCCCCAGGGATCATGTGATGTAGCACAACTCACCAGGGCCTCGCTTATCCCAGCCACAGATCATGGTGCCCATGGACAGCCCCATGCCTTTGTACTGATACACCATGTTAGCAAGCAGTTTGGAGGCAGCGGCTACAGAGATGCGTTCCTTATTTCGAAGCTCATAGATTCGACACTGGCGAGCCAACAACCGCTCCCAGAAGCTGCAATCTGCTGCACCCCCAGCCATGGTGCCCAGAAGGTAAGGGTTGATCTCTATCACTTTCTTCACGGTCTGGGAGGCAATGTAAGCCCCCGCTGTTGCCCGGGAATCAGCTGCAACAATGACTCCATGGCGAAACTATTAAGATCGGGGGAAAAACACAGAATAGGCCACATAAGACCACAGATATTCCCAATACTTTTCATATTAATACAGACCCTGCAAGTCTTTTTGTATTTCACAATACAGTCCACATATTAAATGTTATTTGTGCTTGACAGCAATCTCCTGACTTGGGAAAAACCAGTATTCACTTTACAGTTGTTTGCAGGAACAAGTTCAGTGAGATAAAGACTTGACCAAGATCCGCAGCTAGTTACTGAAGCTGGAACTGTACCCTAATCGTTTGGCACCTACTACAGTAGTCCCTGGACTTCAAGCTTCCCCCTCAGGCTGGCGTGGAGGCACAGGCAGGCGGAGCTCTGAGTTCGAGGCCAGCCTGGTCTACATGGGGAGTTCCAGGCCAGCCTGAGCTACCTGTCTCAAACATAAAAACCAAAAGGCTTTTTCCCCTCAGGCCACAGAGGTTCCATTACTCGCTAGGGGACGCCCAGTTTATAAAGCTTTTGGTAACCGGCTACTAAAGCTCGCTTTCCCTCTGCCACGGTGGTGACTGCGCCTCCCTTTTCCCGGGCGGGACTCCTGAACAGGTACCAAGTGGGGGTCGCCGACGAGACAACCCACGCTGTATCGGGCTCTTTCCTCGCTGCCCCCCAAGTCTCACCGCCCCTTCTCCCGCCGGAGGGAAGAGGCCTCCTGAGACGATGAGACCGCGAAACCGCTAGGGTCGGGACGAGCGGGCCGGACCTCCTCCCGGGCCTGGTGGCCGCGGCCGCAGCGGGCTTGGATCCGGCTGGGAGGCCCGGAAGGGCGCTCGGGCCCAGGCCCGGCAGGGCGGTCAGATGCGCACCTTGAAGGCCAGGGTGGTGGTTCCGTGAAGCATTTCGATTCGTGGCTCCTCTGGGACGCCCCAGCCGGGCGCGGCCAGGCTCAGCCCATCACCGAGACTTCCCTGACCAAGGTCCTGCAGATCTGTACCTCCTCCGAGTCCGAAAAATCCGTGCCGGTTCACCAAGAGCGGCCTCGCCAACACGCTGGCCAACGCCATATCTAGTAAGGGCAACAGGAACTGACTCGACGATGCTTCGCGAACGACAGCCGGGCAATGCGTTGCCCTCACGGCTTCACTCTCTAGTGTAAACCGAAGGAGGGGCCATCTTTACTTTGGGCAGCCACGCCTACAAATACGAGAGCCAGAGCGGTTGTTCCGAGGAAGGGCGGAAATGGATGTGGCTGCTGTCTTGACTTTGGTCATTAAAGCGTACTGCACTACTGATTAACTTCAAATTCTTAGGGAGCACTTGGAAACGCCCACGTCAAGAGAACGAGGCGAGGTCGGCCATCTTTGAGAAGGGCGTGACTCATTTAGACTCTATTCTGGAGTCTTGGGTCATGAAGGTCCCGGCCGAGGTTCAGGTTACATGATGTATCTCTGTTGCTCAACACCCTGTTAACGAGACTGAGATTGTCATTTTGTTTAGGGGAAGCCCTTTCAATATTGGATAAAATGATTATCTATCTTCAAGGCATTTCCCTAGGGTATTAATTAAACCAAGTAGTTTGTGATAGAAAAAGCGCTACTTCTTCTTTGACAGCATTCATCACCACAACTCATACTGCAGCCGGGTTGGTGGTTTTGGGGGGAGATCGGTTGTTTGTAAGACAGTGTCACATGTAGCCCTGGCTGGTCTGGAACTCTCTGTTGAGGCTGACCTCGAACTCACAGAGATCCTGCCTCCGCTTCACTACTACTAGGATTAAATGAATACACCACCACTCTGGGCAGGGTTTGTTTGGTTTTTTTATGCTTTGAAGAATTTTTTTTAATTTAATTTATTTATTTATTTACACCCACTTCCCCGACAGCACCCTCCCATAGCCTCCCTCCCCCCACTAGAGCCCTTATACTCTGATATCCCTGCTACTGTCTGCTGTGTTGTCGGCACCCCCAGCCATTCCTCACTACTTGCCCTTCTGGTGAATCTAGTCAGCCTATCTAGAGGTCTTTGTTTTAGGAGGGTCAGCTGTTCCTCATCTAGCAGCAATCAGTTGTCAATATTCCTTTGGATAAGACTGGGGTCTGCTGTTCATTTTCCCAGTTCTATGCTGGGTTACTATCTGGGAGTCCCTTTGGCCACCGTGGCCAACAACTCAAAAGAAGGTATTGCCTGTCTGGCATTGTTGCTTGTTATGTAGCCTTTAGCTATACATATGGACTCTTAAAAAATTATATTGGCCCCTTCAATCTTTGGTTATACTTTCCTTTTGGGTGTTTAAGGCCATATAGTTGGCCCAGATAAACCAATTTATTTTTACTCTTAAGGTCGTTTGAGGATCTGTTCCTCAGGGGTCACATGGGCTTGGGAGGAGCCCCTGGCTCCTTTCTTTTACCAGTTCCACCTATGTGAAGATAAGTCAAAGGCCCTGCTCAACTATGGTTGGCTTTGCTTGGAAGTTTAAATGTAATTTTAAAAACGATTTTATGTGGGGAATAGAGAAATGGCATCCATTAAGAGTACTGGTTGCTCTTGCAGAGGACCCGAGTTCAGGTTCCCAGGACCCATATGTTGGCTAACACCCATCCTTAACTCCAATTCTAGGGAATTTAATGCCCTCTTCTGGTCCCTCACAGCCATCTATGTGGTGCACTCACATACAGGCAGACAAAACATAAACATAAAAATAAAATCTTTTGTTGTTGGTGGTTTTCATTTTTTCTTTTTCTTTTTTTTGAGACAGCATTGTCCTGTAGCCCCAGTTGGCCTGGAACTTGCTATGCAGGCCAGGCCAACCAGTGCTGCATAGCAAGACCCTATCGCAAACAAAACAAAACAAGTAACCAGTTTTTAAATTTTTTATTTTATGTGTATGAATGTTTTGCCTGTGTGTGTGTAGATGTATCATGTGCATGCAATGTCCTGCAGAGGCCAGAAGAGAGTGTTGGATCCCCTGGAACTGGAGTTATGGACAGTTGTGAGCCACCATGTGGATGCTGGGAATTGAACCCAGGTCCTCGGGAAGAACAGCAAGTGCTCTTAACTGCTGAGCCATCTCTCCAGCCCTGTAAGTAACCAATTTTTAAGATTCAGTAAAGATTCTCTTTATTTCCACCTTCTAGTGGAAAATTTAAGTAATGAATTGTGTGAAAGGCAAGCAGAATAAAGAAAGAAGAAAGGGAGAGGGTTTGGTTAACTGACAGACTAGATTCTCAGTTCAGGACCTGAGTATTTGAGTCAGTAATGATTTGCATTTCAGAACCTGAGGGAGGGTTGTGAGTCCATAAGATGTACCAAGAATTCTTTATGTTCAGCTTACCGAGATGAAGCTCTTCATCAAGAATGGGCCGTATTTCACAGCCTCTTCTCTCCACCCACCTTTACTTTTCAACTCTTTGGGGAACTGTAACAAGTGAGGAAGTATGAATATGTGTGAAATGTTGCCTCCTGCTTTATCTATGAAATCTGTCTAGCCTTCCTTGTTGGGTTTCATCTATCAACATCTAAATTCAACGTTCTTTTGATGTCCAGCTCAGTCCCTCTTCTCCCTCTAGCACACTCTGAATGTGCTATATTTTTTAATGCTGAAATTTGGCAGCCCTTTCCAAGCCCAACCACCAGAATGGAATGAGGTAGGAAATCTTTTGTGTCTCACACTGAGATGATGTAAAATGCAAAGTAGGGTTGGGGAGATGGCTTAGTGAGCAAGTGTCTGATCCAACCTGAGTTTGGATCCCCAGAACCATGTTAAAAGCCGGGTGTGGTCATAAACACCTGTAACTCCTGTGTTAGGGGAAAATGCAATCTACCTGTTTACTGCACCTGTGTGTTCTTTACAATCTCTCCTGCAAGGCAGATGGTCCTCCTCTGACTTCAAGTGGTTTTTTTCACTCTCCACTAATAGCATCTGTACCTAGATTAAGGCAATTTTTTGTTTGTTTGTTTGTTTTGAGACAAGGCCTCACTATGTAGCCTAGGCTGGTGATCTTGTCTCAGCTTTCCCAGTGCTGAGAGTACAGGTGTATGCTACAACGTGTGGGTTCTAGGGATTGAACTCTGGTCATCAGGCTTGACAACAAATGCCTTTTTCTTCTGAGCCATCTCACTGGCCTGGATTGTGAGCTTTTTTAAAGAAAATTTTATTTATTTGTTTTTATTTTTTGGTCTTTTTGAGAAAGGGTCTCCCTGAAGCCCCAGCTGGCCTGGAACTCACTTTGTAGACCAGGCTGGTCTTGAACTCACAGAGATCTGCCTGCCTCTGCCTCCACCACGCCCGGCTAATTTATTTTTATTTTGTGTGTATGAGTGTTCTGCCTGCATGTATGTAAGTTCACCCATGTCATGCAGTGCCCATGGAGGACAGAAGAGGACATCGGATCCCCTGGAACTGGAGTTATGGAGACAGTTGTTAGCTGCCATGTGGGTGCTGGGATTTGAACCCTGATCTGCAAGCACAGCCAGTGCTCTTAACTGCTGAGCCATCTCACCAGCCCCTGATTATGAGTTTTTAAATATTTTATTATTTTTATTTTCTGTGTGTATGAGTGTATCGCCTGCATATATGTAAGTGCACCAGTGTTGTGCAATCCCTGTTGGAGGTCAAAGAGGGCACTGGATGCCCCTGGTCCTGGAGTTACAGATGGTTGTTAGCCGCCATGTGGGTGCTAGGAATGGAACCCTGGTCCTCTGCAGGAGCAGCCAGTGTTCTTAACCATAGCGCCGTCTCTCTAGCCTCAGCCAACTGCTTTTTTTTTTTTTTAAGTTTATCTTTATTTAATGTGTATGGATGTATTGCTTGCATGTAAATAGGTGCACCCATGTCATGCAATGCCCGTGGAGGTCAGAAGAGGGTGTCAGATCCCCTGGAACTGGAGTTACAGACAGTTGTTAGCCACCATGTGGGTGCTGAGACACTAACCCAGGTCCTCTGCAAGAGCAGTCAATGATCTTAACCACTGAGCCATCTCTCTAGCCCCCAACTGTGAGCTTTTAAAGACAGGTATCTCACTACTGTATACTCAGTACACATTTGCCAGATGAACAAAACAGTAACTGGAACAGTCAGAGAGGCTGAGTCCCGGCCTGTCTCCAACAACTCCCCTTCCTGCCACATCCACTGAGCTGCCAGGTCCTGCTGAGTCTTTTCACATTTTTTTTTCACTTCAACTGATACGATCTTTGGTTTCTTTCTAGATTTAAAAATTTTATGTAGTTGCAGCCTGCTAGCCTGTCCTAATCTATGTCATTTTCCTAGCTGTCAGGGTTCATCAACCCCATTTCTGTACCACTCTTGGTTGATCTAAATGTCATAGGGTCAAGATCAGTTGTTTCTCCTGCCCTGCACCTACAAAACAGTTTTCTTGCTATTTTGAACTGTTGGCAGAAGAGAGACCTGGAGAGAGAGGGCTTGTAGATCTTCTCAGCTACCTTCAGGACTTTCTTTCTTTCCTCACATAGGTTCTGGCCATGTAGCCCAGACTGGCCTTGAATTCAAATTCCTATCTTAACCTCCTGAGTGCTGGGATTAATTATAGGCATACCTGCATATCTTCAGGATTATTATTATTTATTTTTGTTTGTTTTTATTTTTGATTTTGTTTTTGAGACATGGTCTCCCTATAGCCCCAGCTGGCTTGGAACTCACTATGTAGACCAGGCAGAGATCTGCCTGCCTCTGCCTCCCGAGTGCTGGGATTAAAGGTGTGCACCATCACACCCAGCCCTATCATATTTTTTATGATGCTAGGGCTTGGGCATGCTAGGCAAGCACTTTACCACTGAACTACATGTCTACCCAGGAATGCTATCTTTGGTATCATCTATCTATCTATCTATCTATCTATCATCTATCTATCTATCTATCTATCTATCATCTATCTATCTATCTACCTATCTATCTATCATCTATCTATCTAATCTATACACAGTGTGTTTTGATCCAGTGTAGAGTTATCTTAAGCAAAGTAAAATAGCTGCCAGAACAGTCGCTGAGGCAGCTTCTCATCTTAGAGATAAGACATCATTGTGTACTGACTGCACTGTAGTTCTGAGGCTTCACTTTGTCCTGGATCTGCATTTTCTATTGCTGTGACCTTTTATCTATCTATCTATCTATCTATCTATCTATCTATCATCTATCTACCTATCATCTATCATCTATCTATCTATCTATCTATCTATCTATCTATCATCTATCTATCTATCATCTATCATCTATCTATCTATCATCTATCATCAATCATCTATCTATCTGGTGTGAAGTGTATGAGTGTGGAGGTCAGAGGACAACTTCCAAGGGCCTGGCCTTCCACTTTGGTATAAGAGCACTGGGTTTACAGATATGTGCTATTGCATTTAGCCTTTCATATGGGTTCTCGGGATCAAACTCATGCTATCAGCCTTGTGTGGCAAACGCTTTTACCTGAGTGTCTCCCCAGCCTTTGTGTGCAGATAGAAGGTGACCTTCATCCCCAAAGCTGAAGAGAAAGAAACCTCCACATTCTGGTACCCTTACCCCTCAGTAACAGGCCTTTCTGGAAGGTATTTGAGTCTCTTTCTCCTCCCCCCACCCTTATTAAAATTCTCTTGCTCATTTCTCTTCTGTGTTTTGTTTCCCCATCTTGCTTCCTGGTCTCATACCTTTGAAGGGAGTCCCAACATCAAGGTCTCTTGCCTGGGTCCGTAGCAGTGTACTGTCAGAGCACTGAGTTGTCTTTGCTCCTCCAGGTGGAGACTAATCTCTAGCCACAGACAAGTCCTTGTTGTCTTTCATGCCTAATGTGCCATACAGCAAAAACAAGGGGGACCCAGGTCTGTTTCTTCCTCTTGCACTCACTCTTCTCTGCAGTTACACTGACCCCCCCCTACTTCTACCCACCTGTGGGTAGATAGAGGATGACAGACAGGAGACTCTGTTATGTGTCACAACAGCAGGTCTGATTGATGGGTGGTGGCGTCTTCCCAGTACAGGAGCCTCCGATGGCCCATTCTATCTCCCCTTGACAGTCCTCTAATGTGGAGGGGATGATTTACCAGCCAATCCTAAAGCCTGATTTGAGGTTGGGGGGAAATGAAGCATCAACTCAATACACCTTGCTTACTGGTTCTGGCCATAGTCCAGCTTCTCTGTAGCGTCCCCTCTTCCCCTGCTGACCCAGGCCTCAAATCCTGTCCCGCGCCTTCCAACTTCACTCAGTCTTCAGGGATGGCTCTGCAGGATGTGTGCAAGTGGCAGGCCCCTGAAACCCAGAAACCATCCCTTCATCTGCCTCAAGCTGGTGACTGTGCTGTGCCCCGAGGCTGTGACCCTCAAGCCTTCCTGCAGAGCTATGGCCCCCATCTGGCCCACGGCACCACCACCCTGGCTTTTCGCTTCCGACATGGTGTCATTGCTGCGGCTGACACTCGTTCCTCCTGTGGCAGCTATGTGGCCTGTCCAGCCTCACGCAAGGTCATCCCTGTGCATCGGCACCTCCTGGGTACTACCTCTGGCACGTCTGCTGACTGCGCCACATGGTACCGGGTGCTACAGCGGGAACTGCGGCTTCGGGCACTGAGGGATGGTCAGCTGCCCAGTGTGGCCAGTGCGGCCAAACTCTTGTCAGCCATGATGTCCCGCTACCGGGGTCTGGATCTGTGTGTGGCCACTGCCCTGTGTGGCTGGGACCACTCTGGCCCTGCCCTCTTCTATGTCTACAGCGATGGCACTCGCCTGCAGGGGGACATCTTCTCTGTGGGCTCTGGATCTCCTTATGCCTATGGTGTGCTAGATCGCAGCTACCGCTATGACATGACCATCGAGGAAGCCTATGCCCTGGCCCGCTGTGCTGTGGCCCATGCCACCCACCGTGATGCCTACTCAGGGGGCTCAGTGGACCTTTTCCATGTGCGGGAGAGTGGTTGGGAGTATGTGTCACGCAGTGATGCCTGTGTGATGTATATGGAGCTGCAGAAACTTCTGGAGCATGAGCATGAGCAGGAGAAAGAGGCAGAAGCTAGCCAGGCCCATCCTGAGCCTGTCAGTCCCCGAAGTGCTGGAGAAGATGGAAAACTCTCTGCAGACCAAGAGGGAGTGACAGCAGAAGACTCCAGGATGCTAGCAGAGGCTGAAACAAAGTGAGAAATGGCAGGACTTTGGGGGCCTAGACTGGGGATAGGTGGGGGATGGAGCTGTCCTGGCAGGGCCTGTTGGGAGCAGCCCCATGGTGTCTAGCTCTGGCCCTCTGGACTGTCTGCTTCCTTTGTTCAAGTCCCCATCTCTTCCACCTCCCAGAGATACTGATGACACTCTCCAACATGTTCTAACTGATGTCCAATGGATGGTGCCACCTCCTGTCTCCAAGCTGACTCATGGCAAATACCTACTGCATGCCTACTGCATACCAGGTCTATGCTAGGTGCTAGACCTCTTTTGTCATCCCATCCCACTCTCTCTTCCTATTTTGGTCCTTATCTATCTGAGTCTGAGTCTCTGTCTCCTCCTCCTGGTCACCTTCTCAACCTTGGTGAGCTAGGACAGCCAAGAGGAAAGCAACCTCTCTCAGGATGACTTGGGGAGAGTGACCCAGAAGGCTGCAGGGCCCAGTGCAGTGATGGTGGGGATGGGCTTGTCTCCTCTGCCCCCTCTGACATGACAGTAATGACCATGACTCCTCCTCTACTGAATGTGATAGCCCTTTGAGGCACAATCCATCTCACTTCATAGAAAAGGATCAAGTTTAGAAAGTTATGGGACTTACACTTATGGGACAACTTTGCAGACTTCTGGGGAATGATGTGGTAGAAAAACAGCTGGGCCAAATCCTTGCTGGTAGTTGGAGATGAATGTACCCCAGGGAACCCACAGGCCTGGAGGGGTAAGGTCAAGAAAACTGTCCCCTTCCTAGTTTCATCCAGTCATGCAAACCAGGGCCTGAGCCATGCTGTGTCCCAGCCCTGCTCTGCCCTCTAGACTTCTTTTTGCCTCCAGTCCCTCCATTCCAGCCTCTCCTGGTTGCTCCCTCTGGAGAGTGAAGAACAAAGAGCAGAGGGCGGTCTTCTGCCAGTGCTGCTGTCTAGCTAACACATCTCTTGATCCTCCTCACCCTCTGCTGGCTTCCCAGGGAGCCCTGACTTGGAGAGCCAGGCTGATGGTAACAGGAGAGTCACTGCCCTCCCTCCAGGTGAGGGAGGGGAAAGCAGAGCCCATCAGGAGGTGGGGTCTGAAGGACGGTTACTGAAAAATCCTTTCCTTAGCCCTCCTGAAGCTTCCAGTCCTAAGACTAACGGCCTCTTCTCCTTCCTCCTGGATATATCTGCACTGCAAGTTAAGAATTCCTTCAGGCAGGACCTGGCTTGATGGGAGACTTGACTGGACTTGGCTCTCCAGACTCTAAAGAGGAGGAAGGAATGTCAGGGATCCCCAGAAAGAACAGCAAAGGGGATAGATAGTACAGGGAAGATCTTTGGTGGGGAAGACCACAGAAAGATGCCCAGTACATGGCAACTAGCTTGCAAGCCAGGCTGGAAAAATCTGGCCAGTGGCCTCCACAGCAACCTTCATCCTCTGCCTACTCCACAGCCTTAGAAAGGAGGTGTGGGACTCTAGGAGTGATAACCAAAGGTCAGGGACACCAGGACATCCTACTATTCTAGGAGCACATGCGGAGAGGTCACTTTTGCACTGGCATGAGAGGGTTCAGATTCATGTCCATAGATGTGTGTGGGTCTTATGTCCTGTTGTAGGTGAGTGGTTCAGGATAGGTGTCTGCACTTGACTGTGACAGGTTGTGCATGTGTGGTTCTTCTGGAAGAGAAAAGAGAAACACCTGAGTAAGAGTAGCAGCGGCAGCCTGTGGGGAACAGTCCCAGGCCCTGCCCTTCCTTCGTATACATGTTGCACAGTAAAGAGGAAGTGGGGCAGGGCTTGGTGCACCAGTCCACAGGGCCCTGGGATTGACATCTGAGCCCAGCCAAGGGTTGCTGTGAAGTCTGTGCAACCTACTCCTGAGATGCTCTGTACCACTCTTCCCAAACCTGACGGAGGACAGAACCCCTGAAAGAACAGAACTGGAGGGGAGTCTCCTCTTTTCTCATCTACTTTTTCCATCTCCTCCCCTCTTCTTTCTCTTCCCTTCTCTTTCCATGGTCCTATTTACCTTTACAGCCTTTGACAGGGTCTATCCTTCTAACTGATGCTGGCAAATGAGTTTTCATATACCCTGGAAACATTTACAGGCAAAATTTCCTTCCTTTCTTTCTCTTTCTTTCTTTCTTTCTTTCTTTCTTTCTTTCTTTCTCTTTCCTTCCTTCCTCTCTCCCTCCCTCCCTCCCTCCCTTCCCTTCCTTCCTTTTTTTTTTGGTCTTTTTGAGACAGGGTCTCCCTGTAGCTCCAGCTATCCTGGAACCCCCTATGTAGACCAGGCTGCCCTTGAACTCACAGAGATACGCCTGCCTCTGCCTCCTGAGTGCTGGGATTAAGGGCGTGTGCCACCATGCCCGGCCCATCCTTCCTTTTAAATTGGTTGGTGGAGGGTCTCAGGAAGGATGGAGGGAGTACTGGACAGGTAAAGCCAAAATCTCATTTGCAGGATCCTTCTCTACCTGAGACTGGTCCGTGAGTCATTTTCTCCATTATTCCAGTAATTTCTGAAGGTTGATGCAGATACCAGGGTGAGACCAAAAGGGTAGAGATATTGCCCTGACAGCAAGACCTTGTCCTCTCTGATACCCTGCTTTGGTTGCTGCCTCCTTAGTCTCTTGGTGGGATAGACACCGGCTCTTATACAGGCCCTTGGTTCCAGCTTTTGCGGTGATTAATAACCAGCATGGAGCCAGGGCCCCTGGCCTCTCACTACCTAGATGCTCTAAATCAGCAGGCATGTGAAAGTATGCTCCCAAATGGGTTTGGTGACTCCTGCCTATAACCTGACCACTCAGGAGGTGGAGGCAGGATTGCTGAGTTCAGGGCTAGTCAGGGCTACATAGTAAGTTCCAGGTCAGCCTGAGCACAACCGTTTCTCCCATTAAAACAACTTTCTGTAATTGTCAGCATCACATTTCGCAGGGAGGGTCACAACAATCTGTTAGGACCCACCTACTCCTGGGTGTCTCTGGACTTACCTGGAGTAAGAGGCTTGTGGTTTCTGTTACTCCCCAAGCAGACACCTCCTCTGCCTCTCAGTCACCCACTCCCCCTTTATCTGTCCTCCGTGAAGACCATGGGAGTCTTTCTATGGGTTAGGGAGGGTGTGTGTGAAAGTGCAGACCCAGATTCACTGGGACTGTCCCACATGGCTTGCCCCGGAGACCGTCTACCCATCTACACTTTTACTGTGTAAACCTCCCCTTTCCCTCTTCTTGTCTGTGTTCCCCCTGTTCACGCCTTACCAATCCCACATGTTCATTTCTTGGGACAGTTTGAGAAAAATGGAACTGGAGAGTTGGCAGTGGGCATGGGGCGAGGGTGTAGTAATCTTTTCACTCTTAAATGGAATAGCCCAACTCCTCCTCTATGAGAGGGTCTTAAGGTGGACACCCCAAGGGGAAGGAATGTGCTGGGAGGGAACAGACTAAGGCCGCCTCCACCCTTCAGCACAAAGGAAGCTCTGTCCAGAAACCTGAGTGCAGAAATAGAAGCAGGCTCCTACTTTACAAAATAAAGTGTTTATTATGAAATTAGAGATGGAGGCCCCTCCCGTTCCTCCCTTTTTCCCCTTCCCCAGCTGCTTCCCCCTTTTCTCTCCCCTTCCCCTCTGGGGCCTGGGACGCACACAAGGCAATGCCCAGAGCTCGGATGCCCAGGGCAGGCCAACAGCTGGGCAGAGCTCCAGGGAGGTGGCCACATGGGGCTGAAGCTCTTGCCCTGGGAGGCAGGCTGGCTCCCTCCTTCCTTCTGCTAGGAGCCAGTGGAGCCAGGATGAGGCCATGAGTGATGGATGGAACCATGCTGGCAGGTCTGTAAGGACAAGGAGGCCTGGTTTGGCAGGAGTGGGGGAGGAGCCTTCAGGCCACCCACTATGCATCTAGGGACACTGACCTGGAGCAGAGCATCCTCTGCAGTAGGGTGGGCAGCAGTGGCTGGAAGTTTCTCTTGCTTTTGGGATGGATAACAGAAAAAAACCGAAAACCAGTCACAGGGACCCAAAGTGAAAGGAGGACATGTGGGCAGAAGACAGACACAGAGCATGTATGTGTGTGGGTAAGGGAGACAGAGTCTGTGAGCAATTAGAGTTACAGAGACAAAAACAGCCACGGGGGGGGGGTCCACAGTGACAACTGAGGTTCGGGGTCAGAGTCAGAAGACCCAGCCCCGTGGGGTGGGTGGGAGAGTCACAGACGGGGATCTCAGCAGAGACACACAGACCGACTTAGGAGAGGGAGGTAAGAGTGAGGGTGCCCTGGGCAAGGAAGGAGGGGAGCCCTGGCCGGGTTGAGGGGCAGGCTGGGGACCCGGGCTGCTGCCGCCTGCCTGGACCTGGGGGCTCGCTCAGAGGCCTGTGCTCAGGGGCCAGGGGGCTCCTTGGCCCCGTACAGCTCGGCCAGGGTGCGGAAGAGCGGGCCCCAGTCGTCCAGGGGCTCCGCGGGCCCGGAGGGTGCCCTGGGCAAGGAAGGAGGGGAGCCCTGGCCGGGTTGAGGGGCAGGCTGGGGACCCGGGCTGCTGCCGCCTGCCTGGACCTGGGGGCTCGCTCAGAGGCCTGTGCTCAGGGGCCAGGGGGCTCCTTGGCCCCGTACAGCTCGGCCAGGGTGCGGAAGAGCGGGCCCCAGTCGTCCAGGGGCTCCGCGGGCCCGGGGGCCGCCTC
>NW_008343597.1:1474530-1520984 GCF_000622305.1 Nannospalax galili | reverse complement strand
GTGCGGGGCAGCACGTCGCGGCGCCCCGGGGGGCCGGCTGCGGGCGGGGCGGCTCCGTCGGGGTTCTGCAGGGCGGCGATGTCAAAGGCCTCCGTGTCCTCCTCCCCACCACCCTCGTCGTCGTAGGTGATGATGTTCTCGCGGACGTCCTCCTCCTCTAGTACCATCAGTGCTTCCTGCTTCTGCCGTCTCAGGGCCACGAAGAGCACCACCAGGGCTGCGCAGGAGCAGGCGAGGCGCTGAGCCAGCTGGTTCCTGGCCCTGGTAGCCCCGGCCAGGTGAAACAGGGCAGGGTGGCCAGAGGCTGCAGGCCCTAGTCTGACGGTTGGCAAACCTTGCTTTGAACACTGACTTCCCCGTCACTTGCTGTGAGGGAGACCTTCTCCTTATGGTGTTGGAAAAATAAAAATCAAACAACCTATGTGATGTGTCCAGCACCACACTTGCCACAGGATGGGGATTCAATCAGTAATCTTTATGGCTAGTTACTGTCATGGATTTGCAGGTCAGAGGTATGAGGTCACAGTAGGACAATCCAGACATGCAGGGGTCATTCATAACCCATGTCCTGAGATCTAGCTCCTCCCTCCCCCAAACAGGCCCAGATATCACATCTGTGTCCACTGTGGTGTCCACTGTGGCCTGACTCACCAAGCAGGGTGCCCATACAGGTGACAATGGCAAGCAGGGCACCAGTGCTGAGACCAGTGGGTGACAGTTGAGCCTCAGGCCGACAGGATGCCACGGAGCCATCTGGGCGGCAGCGGCACACACTGACGGTCACTGTGGCAGTGCTGCTCAGAGCTGGCTGTCCCCAATCCCAAAGTTCTATAGGAACCAGATAGGGGGCCTGGCGGGGAGGCGCAGGGCGGGAAGGCAGCAGCAGGCTGGCAGAGCCATCTGTGGGAAAGGGAAGACGGTTGGTAGGCATTCCTGGTAGGCCTGGCCCAGCCCATAGAGCCAACATCCCATGGGAAGGAAAAGCAAACAAATTAAGTGTAAATGCACACCGACCTACTGTTGGGTAGAAGGTTCCACCTGTGGGGCAAAGGCAGTCAGGCTAAGCCAGGGGTGTGGGAAGGAGAGGAGGAAGGAAGGCATGGGCATGGTTGCAGGGGGCCACCCACCTCGGTTATCCTGGACTGTGAAGTTGGCATCAGGGCCCAAAGGACCTTGAAGGGAGACCCGGCTACTGTTCCCAACTTCATCTCTGTCCAGGGTTCGGATGACCTGAATCAACTAGGAGGAAGAAGAAAGGCCTTCAGTGGCGTGCTGCTAGAGGCCTTGAGATTCCACCCCACCTGCCTCAGCTGCTCACCTGGCCAGGAGCTGCAGAATCACACACAAAGGTGTCGTAGGGCTCAGCGAGCTGGGGAGCATTGTCATTTTCATCCAGGGTCTGGATGGCCACTTGTACACGGGAGGATTGTGCAGAGCTATCTGAAGCCAGAACACCAACATATACACCCCACACATGCACACACGACATACATGATGCAGAGGCATAGATGCCACACATAGCACAGCATGTACACGGAACAACATGAGACGCCATGTAACATACAAGCAGCAAACCGTGTTTTAAAGGGGATGGAACAATACCAAGTGCATATGATAGTCACACAATACCCAAGATTGTATATTATACAATATACACGCAACAAAAATACAGTACCCATGATGTGCACACATAGTAACTCATATGTGAGACAAATGCATCACGTGTATAAAGGAAGGATAAGTAGAGGGTACATACAGGTTGTGTGCAGATGTAAACCAGTGAAATATGTAAATAGTCACAGCAATATATAATACATGGATGCTGAAAACAAGTTAAACATATGAAACAGAAAATGAATCAAACATACATGAAGCAGATACGCACAGTGAGTGCAGCAGTACCTCCCACCCCTCCCCAGGCCCAGAGAATGCATTTTCATGTACAACACAAGTGGAATAGACACACACACACTCTCACACTCACAGAGAATCATCTCTATAGATATGTTTGCAGCCACAAACACATAGTACTGCCAGGTATCACACAGCTGCATATACAGAAAACAAACTCGAACATATATTGTAACCCATGTGAAAAGCAGTAAGGCGGAGGGGATAAGACTGAAACTGACTAGGTTAGATGCCTCCACCACTTATTTTCTGTGTGAGTTTGGGAAGTTACTTAACTTCTCTTTTTATGAGTTTCCTCACTTGAAAACAGGGAAATAATTATATCTCTCATAAAGCTGTGATGTTAAGTGAGCTAACACATTTTCAGTGCTTGAAATAGTGCCTGATACACAATAAACAACAAATTAATCTTCCACACATACATATATAATCACACATGCACCAATAATACAAATACAATTTTATGCAAACACTCAATTGTGAACATATATATTGTTAATATATGGTCATAAGTATGTGTGTGTTTTATTTATTCTTTGAGATAGGATCTCATATAACCCAGGCTGCCTTTGAACTCCCTTATAGCTAAAGATGACTTTGAACTCCTGATTCTGTTGCCTCAGCTTCCTGAGTGCTGGGATTACAGGTGTGTACCACATACCCAGCAATGTTTTCCACACATACCAATTATACCCACTCCTGAGTACATGCCCACACATACACATCCATCTAGCTCTTCCCTAACATGTATTAACAGCCATATCTACAGCCATAATGCTGGTATATAATTTGAAAACAGCAGGGGCATAAGATGCTACTCACAGAAGGGAGGGAGGTTTCCTTGTCTCCCAGGCCAGGGAGTGGAGGGCAGGAGGACCTGCACATGAGGCTGGCATGCTTCCACTACTTTGGTGGTGGTGGGGGGACAAGTTCCTGTAAGGCTTTTACCGGGGTTTCTTTGGGAGGGCTTGCTGGTATAGGCCTGCTTAGCTCCCAGAGAAGGCACATAGCCCCTTTCTGGCTCTGTGCTCCAGCCGGAGGCAGAGAACAGACAGAGAGAGGAACACAGGGTGGGAGGTGTGGGGTGTCACTGGAACAAGACCTACTGGTTCTGGGTTTGAGCAAGTCAGGTGAGACATAAATGTAGGGTCAAGAACAGGCAGCCTGTGCCCTTCTGTGTCCAACCTGAAAAGGTCTGCTGGGTGGTAAGCTTCTAGGCTGAAGGCCAGGAACTGAACACTGATGAGAGAGTGATGGCTGTTGCTGTCTTTCCCCACCCACACTCAGGACTCTGCCAGGAAGACGCTGCCTCCTTAGGGGCCCAGGACTCCTCACCCATTTCTGTGGCCAGCACGGTAAGGTTGTGCCAGACACGAGCCTCCCGGTCCAGGAGCACTGCTGTTCGGATAGTACCATCTTCGGGCTCGATGGAGAAGCAACGCTCTGGATCCGAGTGGGGGAGGATGGAGTATCTGGGGAAAATGGAGCCGATCTGGGAGCTGCCACCCTCCCTCCCTTTTCCCCTTCTGTTCTCCCTGCTGGGCCTCGGGGCTCATTTGGGAGAGAACCCAAGCTTCTTGAGCAGAGCCTGTCCTAGGCACTCAGAGCCTTGGAGTGTTGGGAGGACCTAAGACTTGGGGGACTGGATTTCTTGGGAGCGGCAGTAGAGATACAGAAAGAGGTAGAAAAGGAGAAACACTACCTGTCTTTCAGACTTGTAGGCTCTGTTCTGGGAACCCAAGGACCTGTGTTTCATCCCTGCTCTGCCTCAGACCAGCTCTGTGACCTTGGGGAAATCATTTGACCTTGTTTAATCAACCGCAAAATGGGAATGACACCAGCACCTCCCTCACAGAGTTATGGCAGGGATGCTGGTCAGGGAAATGGGAAGAGTGGCTGTTCCCAAGGCTGACAGGTCCAGATCTGAAGACCAGCCCTGTCACTCACAATGGGCAAATTACTTAACCACTCACAGTTGGCCTCTAAAAACAACTGGTGATGATGACACCAACTTCATAGGGATGTTGTGAGAATTAAATGTTATCGAGTGGGTAAAATGTGAAGCACTTAGGGAATGACCAATAGAGATCCATTTATCAAATGAGATTACATTTGCTTGGACTGCCACTGGGAGGCGCCACTCCAAACTACCCAAAGAGATAGGAAGAGACCAGGGCTGTGGTTAGCCAAGCCCACCAGCCCTCCTCTACACCTAGGCCTGCAGAGCAGCGAACGGGCTCAGGGAAGGAGACCTTTACTGGGAAGCATGGTTTGCAGCAAGGTAGAGTTCACATCCGAGGAATAATCCGTCTTTGGGCTCCTTAGAGGAAGCCTTGTTCCCCCTTCCCCAGCTCACACTACAGCTCACCTGATCGGGCTGGCTGGGGAGTCCAGGTCACTGGCTGAGATCTGGCCCACCAGGGTCCCAGGAGCTTTGTTCTCGGGTACTATCAGGTGATAGGTGGCCTGAGCGAAGGCAGGTGGCTCTGGGGCATCCTGCACAGTCACTCGTATGGAGGCCACATCCTTGAAGGGACCTCGCCTCAGGTAGGCTGGGTCGATGAGCGTGTTGGTGGCTTCCACACGGAAGGAGTAGGAGCGACGGGTCTCAAAGTCTAGGGGCTATGATGAGGGGAGACAAGAGTGAGTGAGGAATTTAGAAACCAGGGTGGGCCCACCTCACAGCATGCACCCAGTGCTGAGGACAGGTGGCACTGGAGAGGTGTGGCTTCAGTGGTCATGGTGGGTGACACATTTGTAACTGGTAACTCTACAGTCACCCCCAACGCCACTGTAGACTTGTTAAGTGACCCTGAGATGGTTATTTCCCCTTTCCAGTCCTCAGGGTCTTATTTCAAAGGTAAGATCACTGTGATCTCTAAGTTTCTACATAGGGGTCCTGAGTATGGTTCTAAGAGACTAGTTAGAATTATGGCCGGTGGGGCTGGAGAAAAGGCTCAGTGGTTAAGAGCACTGATTGCTCTTGCAGGGGACCAGGGTTCAAGTCCCAGCACCCACATGGCAGCTGACAATCGTCTGTAACTCCAGTTCTAGGGGATCCAACACCTTCTGACCTCTGTGAGCGCTGCACAACATGGTGCACTTACACACATGCAGGCAATACACGCATACTCATGAAACAAAAAAAACAAAACAAAACCAAAAAAGTAGTATGACCAGTGAGTAGGAAGGCGCAAGGTGTTTTTTGTTTGTTTCGTTTTTCCCCTGGTGCTGGGGATCAAACCTAGGCCTTAGTGCTTGCTAGGTGAGCTCTCTACCACTGAGCTATACTCCCAGCTGAGTCTACAGGTGGTAACAGGCAGGAGGCTAACCTTCCGGACAGTAAGGAGCCCATCTTGACCCTGGGAGTCTGTGCTGATGCTGAAGGCTTCCGACCCTTCCCCATCCAGGATGCTGTATGCCATGAGGGCGTTGTCCCCCAGGTCTGGATCCTGGGCCTGTAGGCGGCCCACTAGGGTTCCAGGCCCAGCTGTCTCCACTACAGAGAACTGATATAGACCTTAGGGAAAGAAGAAGGGAAGATGTGTTCTTAGAGATGTCCCTAGTCCTCCTTCCCTACCCCAACACTTCCTTTTCCCAGGGTCTGGCAGGGATGGAACTGGGGAGGGATTGCTTCTTCAGAGGTCTCAGGAACAGGGTAGTCAAAGGATAGTTCAGGCACAATACTGCCCTCTTACTCTGAGGGAACTTGGGAGGATTGTCGTTGACATCGCTGAGGGTGACTGTCACTGTAGTGCTGCCCGACAGCCCCCCCATGTGGCCACCCATGTCTTTGGCTTGGATCACCACCAAGAACTCCTCCTGGGTCTCCCTGTCCATGTTGGGGATGGCTGTACGCACCACTCCTAGGGAGAGACACTGGGTCAGAGGGTGTCTGTCCCTGTGGATGCCCCACAAGGCTTCCAAGTCCATTCTTACCAGTCTGGGGGTCCACAGAGAAGAAAGGTAGTCCATCCAGTACAGTGTATACCAGCTTGGCGCTGTTCCCATAGCTGGGATCATCAGCATCGTGAGCAGTCACTTGAATCACTGAGGTCCCTGTGGGAGATCCCCACACCCCATTCAGCAGGGGCAGGGCCAGAAGAAAAAGAACAGTAGATGAGGGAACCCAGATGTGAGGGAGGCTGAATTACAGAAGGTGAATTCTGGGGCAGATAGCTAGAGGAGAGGTAAAAGAGTTCCAGGAAAGCTGGGCATTCAGAGCTGGGGTGCTCACCGACGTTAGACATCTCGGGCACTGTAGCATGGTAAGGCCCAAGGGGAAACACTGGTGGATTGTCGTTGATGTCCTGCACTTTGATGATGAACTCTGATGGGGGCTCCAGGGGCCGGTTGGAGGCTCGGTCTACAGCTTGGGCCAGCAGCACATACTGTGCCTTTTCCTCCCGGTCCAGGCTCTTGGTCACATGGATATTGCCTGTGGCCTCATCAATCACAAATACAGTGCCTGCCCCCTCCCCAGTTAGCAGGTACTTGGTGCGGCCCTCACCCCGGTCAACATCTGAGTGCAGCTGTAGGAATTGGGGGGAAAAATGGCAGAGTTTCAAGTGCAGAGTAAGAGGGTTAAAGAGTCTAGGTTAGGGTGGAGTGTTAGGAAGCCTAAGGGACCAAGGTCATTGCAGAGTGATGAAGTTATAGGGCAGGGCCTAAGGGCCTGATAGAATAGTCAGAGTAGACCCGGGAGGGGTTGATCCTTACCTTGCCAATAAGGACAGGTTCTGGACCAGCATATTCCTCAATGACAAAGAACTGGTTCCAGACCCAGCTCCTTCGGGTCCGCAGTAGTGCAGGACCTGGGTGTCCCTGGGACCCTGCCCAGGCTGGGACTGGGGCTGCCAGGCGCCCCATGCAGCCCCAGCCACCTAGCCAGGCCAGCAGGAGCCTCACAAGGCCCCACATGTTTGGAATCCAGCCAGGGCTCTTGTTCACTGGGCCCGGGTGCTGAGGCTGGGCAAGGCCAGGTGGCCCATGAGCTGGCTGGGGCAGATGCGATGGGGCTACCCCATGGATCCACACCTGTAGGATAGGTAGCTGCTCAGGATCAAGGAAACTCTAAATCCTACTCTTCCCCAAACTTAGATGCTTAAGCCCAGATCTCTAAGGAACCAGAGAGCCCACTGCCCAGAACCCAGTCTAAGACAGAGTAGACAGTCTGACCCTGCCACCCAGGCTCTGCCTGCATTCACTTCCAGCCCTCCAAGCCCATAAATCTCAGGTCAGTCAACTCCGAGGAGCTGGGGAGGGAAAAAGAGAGAGGATGCTGGAAGGGTTTGGCATTCCAAATCCTGTCACTGTCCTCCCATCTTGGGCACATAGCCAGGATACTAGAGAACGTAGGCAGGGTGACAAAAAGGGCTTGAAATGAAGGGCTTGGGATTCATAGACATGTGGCCTTAAAGGTTGAAAGATGACAAGGAGTGTCACCTAAGACAGCTTGGGACTTAGGAAAGTCTCTCTCCCCCTTCTGGGCCAACCCCACATCTCCAGACCTTGTCCCTAGCCCACTCTGCCAGCGGCAGTACTTAAGGGGGATCAGTTTGGTGAAGCAGAGTGGGGCTGCAGCTGGGAGAATTGGGGAAAAGGTTGCAGGCAGGACACTGAGACAGGGAAGAGGGTAGTGGAGGCTGACCCAGGGGCCAGAGACAGCATGATTGAGGGTTGGATCAAGAATCAGGGATAGTCTGGCAGACAGGGAAGACCAGGTGAGAGCTAGGAGGACCGCAGAGAGAAGGGCAGCACCGAGAAGGAAAGAGACCAGGGAAGCAGGCTGGGTGTCTGGAAGGCAGGAAGGAGTCACCAGGCTTGGGAACTGGCGGTGGTACAGAGGCGCGCTCCACGTCCGTCCGTCCGTCCGTCCGTCCGTCCGTATGTGTGTGTGTGTGTGTGTGTGTGTGTGTGAGAGAGTGTATGTGTGTCGTGTGTGTATGTGTGTGGTGTGTGTGGTGTGTATGTATGTGTATATGTGTGTATGGTATGTGTATGTGTGTGGTGTATGTGTGTGTGTGGTGTGTGTGTGGTGTATACGTCCGTCCGTCTGTCCGTCCGTCCGTCCGTATGTGTGTGTGTGTGTGTGTGTGTGTGTGTGAGAGAGAGAGAGAGAGAGAGAGAGAGAGAGAGAGAGAGAGAGATCAGGCCTTGGGAACTTCATTCTGGTAGAGGAAGCCACCAGGAGCAGTGGCGGTAGGGAGGAGCTGCGGGAAAGGAGCTAAGAAGGGGGACCCTTCCCACTGCTTGCTCTCTTCCCGGGGCGACCGGCAGGTAGCTGTCTGCCCTTCCTCCTTCCCCTGGGCAGACTCACACCTGACACTCCGTTGCTCCCAAGAGAAGCCAAGCCAGAGGGCAGCTGGGGACCAGGGAGGGCGGCGGGACGAAGAGAAGGAAATAGAGGAGTGGGAAACAGGACAGCAGGAAGGGAAGAGGAGAGGAAGGGAGGGGAGGGTAACCGGGAGCAAAGGCGAGCGGGAAACGGAAAAGAGGAGACAGGTAGAGGAAGAAAAAGGCAAAGAGGCAGAAGAGATGGAAAAGACAGAACAAGAGAGACAGGGGTTGAGGAGAGAGAAGGCAGTGAAGAGAACCGAGAGGGGAAAGGGAGAGGTGTGAGGGAGGAAAGCAAGCGGCAGAGCGCGGGAGAAAGGAGCCGGCAGCGGCTGGCAGCTCGGAGCGCACCACTGAACCCCCGCCAGCTGCGGCCCCGCGGCCCCAATTGGTCCCCGACCCGGCTCCCGGCCAGGCGTCCTTACCTAGCAGCGCCGAGGGGCCCAGGACGCCGGGCAGCGCCCCTCCCGCCTCGGCAGCTGGCTCCCGGGGCACAGCCCGAACGGATCCGAGCCGGCGCCGCGGCTCCGCTGCAGGTCTGAGCGAGAACAAGGGAGCGAGACGGAGGGGGCGGGGGAAGGAGGCTCCGCCTGCGGAGGAGCGCCGCGGCTCTGCGCGGGAGAGGAGAGCCCAGCCTCCGACCCTCCCCGGCCAGCCGGGCCGCGGCGGGGGCGGGGAGGCGCCTCGCTCCCGCCCCCTCGGCGCTCTGGGGCTGCCGGGCGCATACAGATGCGGGGCCCCTCCCGGCCTGGCCCGCGGCGCGGCAGGACACCCGGGCGGGAGGACAGCCAGGCCCTCCCTGGAGCACGGAGGGCGCAGCCCCGCGCGAAGCCGGCATCACCTGCCTAGGGCGCAGCCGGGGGTGCGGCGTCAGGCCACTGCGGGCACCTGCCCCGAGCGCCCCGCCTGGCTCCAGGAACTGGCGTGGCTGCTGGACTGTAGCACCCCGGGAGCTTGGGCAGAGCACGGGCTGCAGCACCCCGAGAGCTTGAGCCGACCAGCACAACGGGTCCTCCGGGCTGAGCTTGGCGGAGGGGCTCTGGTACAGGCTGGGGCAGCACGACCTCGGCGGGGAGCGCAGCCTTCACAGGGAAAGCTCATGTGCCAGGACCTACAGAGCGCAGGCTCGCGCCCCCTGGCGGCAGCTGTGGGCGGCATCTTGAAGGTGGTGAGGTGACCACATGCCTCAATGTGCAGGGGACTGGGAAACCATCGACTTTGCTGCAAAAAACGTCCCATTTCCTAGGGCGATGAAGACCCATGTGGCTTTGGGAAGGCAGGGAGGGAGAGTCCTAGGAGTGCAGATGCTTGCTATCCTCTTCAGCGTGCCCTGTCACCCAAACCCTTCCCAAGGAAAGGCACTCAAGTACTAGTTAAAACTAAGTCAGATTTTAATTTTTTTTCCATAGACCACATCATTTAAAAATAAAAATAAAAAAAATAAAAATTGAACAAAAGGAAAAGGTGGGTATAAAGCAGAACCAGAGGGCAACAGGCAAAGGTGGCAGGACAGGAGAGGGAACTGCAGGGGCCCTGGGACTCAGGAGGAGACGCTGATTCAGCTCATAGGTAACCCAGTCCTGGCCCCGGCTGTTCCCAAGAGGCTGTGAGTACCCAAGGGAGGTGGAAAGCAGGATGGAGGACAAAATGAAGAGGTCTGGGGCACTTGGCTGTTCCCCACTTCTGGCCAAACCCTTTCTTCCATAACACAGTTCTCAAACTTACTGGGAAAAAAGAGGGTTAAGTCCCATTAGTTAGGTTGGGGGGTGAGGAGGGAGAATGCCACTGCTCCATTTGTTATGTGGGGACAGGTGGCAGTCATAGTTCAGCACTGAGCAATGGTGTGAGAGACCCTTGGTTCCAGGGTGGTGGTGATTATCCCTCTGTGGCCTTTAACCCCCCAGGGCAGAGTGGCAGGTACCCACAGCTCTCCTAGTGTTTTCCTGGCTAGCGGCGCCCACCCCGGTCCCGCACAGGTGTGCTCCTACTCCGGCTTCTGCTGTGGCGCTTGGTGTCTCTGCGATCCCTCTCCCGGCCTCGGTCCCGGTCCCTTTCCCTCTCCCGATCTCGGTCCCCTCTGTCCCGCTCCCTGTCCCTCTCTCTCTCCCTGTCCCTGTCCCTCTCCCTGCTGTGCTCCCGACGTTTCTCCCGCTCCAGCTGTCGGTTCCGTTCCCGCTCAGCTTCCTTCTCCCGCTCCTTCTGTTCTTCTTCCTCTTGTTCCTTTCGCCGCTTCTCCCGCTCCTTGGCCCTTTCAGCCCGCTCTGCCTCCTTCTGAACAATCTGTAGTCGGGTAAGAAGGGCAGAGACAGATGCGCATCACAGTCCTGCCTGCGCAGGTCCCACTTTGTCCATCCTGTCTCTCCTAGTTCGGGGTCACGGTCAGTTTTGCTGTTAAGCAGAAGAGGTGGGCATAGGGGAGAGAGTGGGCTCCACAACTGCACCTTTCTCAGCTCTTTGCAAACTTTACTTTTATACAGGACGAGGAGGAGCTGGCATCATGCCTGTTATTTCCTTAGCTTCCATCACTATGGGTACAAACAAATCTCCCAAGTAGCATTAAGCCTAAAATACCCTCAAGTTAAAAAAAAATTCAGGTTAAGGGGCCCAGCAAGATGACTCAGTGAGAAAAGCTCCTGCTGCAAAAGCCTGACAATCCGAGTCCATCCCCAGAACCCATGTAAAGGTTGAAGGAGAACCAACCCCAGAGCTGTCTTCTGCTTTCCCCTGCATGGTGGCATGCACTTCCCCCATACACACAAACTCTCATAAAACAGCATGAATTCTAGACATTAGGCGGTATGGAAGAGTTGATAAAACACGTATTTCTCTGCTAACAAATCAAGTTCCAAGAAGCCTAGCTTATAGTGGCTTCCCAAGAAACCCACAAACCTTAGGTTCTTGCATTCATGGTCAACTTTAGTATACTTTTAAAGGTTTATTTTTTATGTGCTTTGCCTGCATGTGAGTGCACCATGAGCACCTCTGTCCACAGAGGTCAGAAGAGGGTGTCAGATCCCTTGGAATGGTTGTTACAGATGGTTGTCAGCTGCCATGTGGGTGCTGGGAATTGAACCCCAGTCCTCTGCAAGAGCAGCCAGTGCTCTCAAACAGCTGAGCCACCTCTCCAGCCCCCGGTTTAGCTCCTTAACAGCATAATCATCAGCTGTTTCTTAACAGATTCTTTCTACGATGCTCGGTTTCTTCTCTACTACCCTAAGCCAATGCCTGGGTCTACCTAGTCTTGTAGTCTTATATATCCCTGAGTGCAACGACTGCTTCAATCAAGCCTTGTCCACTCTGAGGACAGTACTCAAAAGGACAGCACTCACCTGGATGTCTGTCAGTGGAAGCCAATAGATACAGGGAGCTGCCTTAGTCTTACGGAAAAGGTCGTCCAGCAACTTGGCAGGTGGCTCCTCCTGAGCTTTTTCTGGGGTAGGAAGGAGGATATGAAATTTGATGCATATAACCTACTTGACCCATCCCATTTGGGTGCCTGTCCCTCCATCTAGGAGACATGAGGTACCCTCAAAACTCAGTACCTTTCTTCTCACTCTTCTTTTCTTTAGATTTTGCTCGTTCTTTGCGACGGCGGTCACGGGACCGTGATCGGGAGCGGGGGCCTTCTCGAACTTTGTCCCGGTCCCATTCACGTTCTGATCGGGTTCGCTCTCGCCGCTCCATTTCCCGTTCTCGCTCTGCCCACTGCTCTCGCACAGCTCGCTCCTGCTCCCGTTGCTCTGCTCGGGGGTGGGATGGTGGCTGAACTGGGGGTGGGGGTGGGGGATGCAGGGGCCTTGGTACCCCCTGTTCCTCTGTCTTTGTTTCAGAAGGACGGTCCACCAAGAGGCCCCGATGATAGTCCAGCTGTGGGCAGAGGGACAAGGACAGTCAGGATGGAGGACTATCATTCTCATCAAAGCAGCCCAGGTATAAAGAGAGAAGAACAGGTTTGGTTAGGGTCTCAGCTGCAATCTACCAGAAAATGGCTTCCTCTGCCCATCTCCTCCTTCTTTTCCTTAGGCTTCTCACCTCATCTCGCTCAGCATAGTCAGCACAAAGGAATTTGGGATTGGATTGGGGCCACTTGACCCCATGCAGAGCTGTTCTGGTGGCTACGGCTTCCTCTACTGTTGAATACTGGTGAGAAGAAGGCAGAGGACATCTTCAGTCCGTCTCATTCACAAAGAAAATGGGTCACAAACTACAGAATCAGTTTCTTCCCCTCACCGTTACAAAGCAATGAGACTTGATCTTGTCAATCCAGAAGGCCTCTTCCACCAAGGTTCCGGTGCGCCCCAACAACTCCTTCAGTTGGCCTAACGTGAAGGGACGAACCTGCCAATGAAAATCAACTTCCAAGGTCTTGAACTATACATTCAGATTTCCCAAACTACTGTCACAGGTGCAAAGCTTCCAGGTTGGGTGAGGGCGGAGGTCCACAGCCCTCCAGGAGGAACTTGAGTGACAGTACTGAGACATGTGCCGAGCCCTCTGCCAGTCATCAAGAAGGTGGCCCTACACTAAGTTGTTTTTTGAGGAAAACAGGCTAAACTAACTCATTCAAGGCCAACTCCATCAACTCATTCAAACTGGCAGGTCTAAGAGTTGAACCTCAGGAGCTTGAATCCAAAGTGTAAACTCTTTAAGATTTATTTTTATTATTGTTATTTAAGTATGTTCATGTGCCCCTGGAGGCCAGTGGCATCCACTGAATGTGGGTCACTGAGAACCCAACCCAGAACTTGAGTCCTGTCCAAGAGCAGTATGCTGATGGCTCAAGCCATCTCTTGAGGCCCCCAAAGTGTAAATTCTTTTTTTTTTGGGGGGAGGGCTGTGTTTTTTTAGACAGGATCTCCCTGAGCCCCTTGAACTCTGAGATCTGCCTGCCTCTGCTGGGAGTAAAGGTATGTGCCACCAAGCCCGGCTTCCAAAGTGTAAACTTTTTTTTTTTTTTTTGAGACAGGGTCTCCCTGTAGCCCCAGCTGGCCTCAAACTCAGAGATCCACCTGCCTCTGCCTCTACCTCCCAAGTGCTGGGATCAAAGGTGTGCGCAGCTGCCATCACGCGTGGCCAAAGTATAAATTCGTAAACTAACAATGACTTACCAAATTGGAGATATGGACAATGTTACTGATCTTGCCCCGAGGTGGGGAGGGCACCTGGGCAGTTCGGACTGGGTCGTCAATTGTAATGGAAACTCCAGACTTCTGCTGGCTAATGGACCTCCGAGTTAAAGTGTCTCCTAAAGTTACTAGGAAAGACAGCACAGAATAGCTTTCAATAGGGAGCAGGGTCCCCCTCCCGCAGTTCCCTTCTTTTATTCTCTAGTAAGTAGCATCTTCTATCTAAATGTGCCGAGTACTCACAACATGCAAGGTGCAATGCTAGCCTAATCTCCTTACTGTGGAGACTCAAACATTACAGATACAAACACAACTCAAAACAGCCAAGTATCTAAGAAGAGAACAAGGAAAACTACTGAAATACAAGGCAGTAAACACCAAATGCCCAAAGGAATCTAAATGCAGCGCTCAGAGAATTCAGGAAGCTGTTTTTTGACTCACCTTTCTTTACTTCGTGTTCCACAGGTGGGGGCAAGGCCACCTCTACTGACACCTGGGGAAGCGCGGGGGGCTCTGCTTCAGGCTCCTTCTCTTCTTCCTCTTCTTCCCTCTGCCCATTTTCCTGGCCCTCTGCAGGCACTACCTATGAAGGCATCAGATAACAGAGATGGTCTGTCACTACACTGGCACGTCCTCTTCAGTCTCTGGCTTCCTAAAGAAGACAGTAGGGTCAACCTAGCACACTCCTTCCACTGCAGAAGGTTGTTCTCTCAGGCTCTCAACTTGTTTTAAAGAAAACGGGCTGGAATTAGAAAATTAAAAAAAAAAATTAAGTTTTTGTGTGTATGCGTATGTACGCTGTGTCACACATGCCAGAGGGCAACTTTGGACTCGGGTCTCTTTTCACCATGTAGGTCCTAGGAATCAAACTCATGTTGTCAGTAGACACCTTTACACAACTGAGCCATCTCACCCACCTGGAAGCTGTTGGCTTTGTCAGCTCTGGCTCCTGTTGCAACTTCTCAATCCTGGCACTGTAGCACAAGCTACTACAGACTAGAGTAAGTGAACCGGCATGGCTGTGTTGTAATACGTTTTTTTTGGTAACTGGCTGCTGGTTAGATTTGGTACAGTACAAAACTTCTGAATGTACCAATTAACAACTGTCTGCACAGGCCAGGGCGTCCCATTCTAGAACTTTTTACCTTAGCTTCTTGGCTGCCTGCTATGTGCCCACTGCCCCACCTGATGCTGGGGTGCAGCAGTTTTACCTGAGTGACTGTCCGGCATATTTTCAGTCCTTTGTCATGGGTCCCATCGTCGCCATTACGTTCTGTCTCATCCTCAGAGATTCGGGAGTCATCAGCATGAAGATCCACAACAGCCTCCTGCCCCGCCAGGGGTTTGATGTCGGGGATGAGGCTCTGGGACACAGACACCCCCGCTACCCTGTTACACTGGGCCCATGTCTACTCCCACCTTAACATGTCTTATCCTCCCTTCCCTGGTTCCTCCCACCTCACCTTGAGTGATTCAGTGGTGATGCTGATGGAAGGCTTCTTCTGGGTGGTGGCTGTGCTGGCTCCCCAACGTCGCTTTCGACCAGGCTGGCCCCCCTCTGTGTCACTGTTTCCAGCTTGTACCCCCTTGGTAGCTGCTGTCCCCAAGAAATAGGACCCAACAGTTAGATGGTCTCAGGCCCCTTGCTAGCTTATAATACCTATAAGTTGCCTTCAGCTGGAGTTTTAGCAAAAGGTTAACTTAAGGAAATATTTGGGGGCTGGGGAAACTATGGTTTTATTTATTTATTTTTTGTCTTTTTGAGACAGGATCTCCCTGTAGCTCCAGCTGGCCTGGAACTCACTATATAGACCAGGCTGGCCTGGTACTCACTATGTAGACCAGGCTGGCCTGGAACTCACAAAGATCTGCTGGCCTCTGCCTCCCAAGTGCTGGGATCAAAGGCATGCGCCACCATGCCCGGCGAAATCAAGGTTTTAGAACAAAAGGGATGGCGTCTCTTCCTGACAGATGGGAGCTATCAGTCTATGAAAAGGAGAAGAGAGGAGTAACTAGTTAGACGAGCACTTTATACTTTAATTAGCTTAGGGACTTCCTTAATCCCAGCACTCAGTGGGTAGAGGCAGGCAGATTTCTGAGTTCTAGGCCTGCTTGGTCTATGTGTTGAGTTTCAGGCCAGCTTGGGCTACGTAGTGAGATCCTGTCTCAAAACCAAAAATGAACCAGAGTTCCTCAAAGGGGAAAAGTTAATTTAAAGTTACTGTTTGGCCAGGGGTGGTGGTGCACTCCTTTAATCCCAGCACTTGGGAGGCAGAGGCAGGTGGATCTTTGTGAGGCCAGCCTGGTCTACATAGCCGGTTCCAGACCAGCTGGGGCCCCAGGAAGACCGTCTCAAAAAGACAAAAAAAAAGTGTTATTTTTGAGGTGTGCAGCACATTCATTTCCTCAGATATGCTCTTAGAATAAAGTACAAAATGATAAGTATTACATGGGAGTCTCTAACTACACATTCAAGGAGGTCAGATACCTGAAAGGAGAAAATTCCTCAAAGAGTTGGATGTGGTAGCACATGCCTATAATCCCAGTTATTTCCCAGCTGAGGCAGGAGGCTTCACTTTGAAGCCAGTCTGATCTACAGAGACACTGCCTCAAAAATACATTAGATGGGAATGGCTTGAGATACTGTTCTCCTTAAAAATGTGGTTGGAGCTGGGGAAACATCTTTGGTATGGTGCTTGCCTAGCATGCATAAAGCCCTGGGTCCAGTCCTCAGCAACACATACACTTGAACACCAATTTTCATGACCTTTATCAGGGATTTGGGGCTAGACTTACAGACAACGGAGATTTTCCTCTTGAATGATTTGGGCATCGCGTTCTGTATAGAGAAGATAAGGGGGAAAAACAGAGAGAGAGACACCCCACAGAGAGGGGGGAAGGAGGTTAAATGTGGCAATCTTAACATAAATGCCAAAGACACACAGAGACAGAGAAAGAGAAAGACAGACAGAGACCAAAACAGAAGCGGCAAACGGCAAAAACGAAGCAGATCAATGCAAGTTAGAGAAAAATAAAAGCAAACGTTGTAGGGAAGTCATCTACTCCATTTTATATCAGTGTATTAGCTTTACCAGAAATAAGCTGGAAGAGGAATTCAACAACCTCCGAGCTAATTAAAAAAAAAAAAAAGAATGCTTCACGAATTTGTGTGTCATCCCTGCGCAGGGCCATGCTAATCTCTGCATCGTTCCGATTTTAGTATATGTGCTGCCAAAGTGAGCTCAAGTTTTGAGTTCTGTGAGCCAGGGTCTCACTACATAGCCCAAGCTGGCTTCAAACTTGTATTGATCCTCCTGTCTCAGCCTCCCAAGTGGGATTACAGGCATGAGCCACCATGCCCAGCTCCCTCTCAACACTTGGAAGATGCTGACCGTGCACTTTTCCACTGTCTCTAGGTGATGAAAACACCAAACCAAGTAAGCTGTGGCCAGACCTGGGCTAGCAGGCCCTCCCAGGTCCTTCTTTGCCAATCTGAGGAAGACACAAGGAAAATCCAACTCTGGGATGGCAACACCCACAAGGTAGTCTTCCTATTCTCAACGCTCAGCCTGACATCCTGACAGGATCTGAGATGCTTGAGGATCACCCAGACCCCAACCACACTGTGAAAAGAACTGTACCAGGTTCACTGGAGAATGAGAGTCCTGGGCCAAGAGCAAGCAGAAAGAACTGAAAGGGGTCTCTGGTGAAAGGAAGTTTATATAAAGGGCAGGCCGGGCTGCCCCCAGGGAAAGCCTCAGAATTTCCAACCATCACCTCCAGAAGACAGCTTTGGGTCAGTTTTTCCCAAACACTCAGTGGGAACAGCACTATGGGCAGAGCAAAAAGAGGGAGACAGAAAAAGGGAATGGAGTGTTTTCAGATTTAGGTGCTTATTTCTGGAAAAACTAAGACTATCCTACTACCCTTCATCAAGGGCAGAGTCCCCTTAATGTTTCCCTTTTCCCATCCACCCCCAGCCCCGTTTATGTCGTCTAACCAAGTCTCCTTGGTCTCTGTTAAGGGCCAGCCTGACCCCTAGCCAGGCCGCTCTTGATGGGTAAGTTAGTGAGAAAAAGAAAAAAAAAAAAAAAAAAAAAAAAAAAAAGTCTTAATTAAAACAAGAAAAACACGAACCAAATAAATAAACCCAACGAAGAAATCAGAAAAATAAAGAAAAAATTAAAATAAAAAATTAAAAAAGAGGTAGAAAATAAAGAAGAAAATAAACTAGGAATATGACAAATGTTCCAGGTACCATCTCACACCTGGGATCTTCAGTTCAGCCAATCGCACCTCACTGTGTACTGTATCTAGTCAACCGCCGGTCCAATCAGAATGAGCCCTCCCTGCTAGGCGCTGTGCAATTGGTGGGGGGTTGGGTTGGCAAAAAAGGTGGGCGCACGGCGTGGTAGTCAGCACGGCACTGCCAGAGTCCTCCCAGGGGCGCAGGGGGGGCGGGAGGGAAACGTGTGGGGGAACGCTGCCCAGTTTCCAAGATGTCAAGACAGTTCACTGGCGGTGGCCAGGCTCAGCGAGGGGCAGAGGGGGGAGAGGGGACAGTCCTGGCCCTGGAGGGGCATCATCTTGCAGTCCCTGATGAGCTGGCCTGTGAGTAGCAGTAATGGTCCTTGCCTTTTATCATGAGAGGCAGGCAGGACCCTATGTCCACCAGTGGCAAGCTGCAGCAATAACACCACCCAATACTTGGAATCCAGGTGGTGACTCCAGAGTCCCTTTCTCCTCTGAATGTAACTGGGGAGGGGGTCCTTTCACCGAGTGGGATCATGGAGCCTCTGATGAAGGTAGCCTGGGGCTAGCAGTAGGTCAGTTTCCCCAGGACCTGGCACACATTCAGCAGCAAGATCAGAATGTTTCTTCTGAGCTGTGGCTGGTATCTCCTCAGGGACTCCAGCTGAGACAGTGGTTCCAGTCAGGTGGATGAGTGAGTCCCTGCCTCCAGGGATGGAGGAGAAGTTGGAGCAACAAACGTGCTGCCCTTCACCATGGACAACAGGGACCAAAGATAAGTCCATTTGATGAGCAAGTGGTGATACATGGGCTGAGCTGTCATCAGTATTAAATCCCTGGGGCAGACCCTAGACTTCTCTGCAGGGTCCCTAGTCGTCATAGCTTAAGCCGTGGGTCCCACTCAGTGTTTTACAGCAGGGCACTGTGATCACAAACATTGACTTTTACGTTTCTTGGTCCCTAGATGGGGATCTCAACAGTCTGTAGCAAACAAGGCAACCCACAATCCTTGATAGGAAAAGGGCTGGTAGGCAGGTACCCCAGCACCGGCACACTCTTCTTGGGGTGTCCCAAGTAGGGAGATGATGCAAGTCCACCCCATTCCAAATGCCTTTTGTTTTCTCAATACAAGTCTCTCCAGTACAGTGCTCTTCTTAGCCCCCTGATGTAAGCAAGACAGGGAGGCAAAAGGGGGCCCATCGCAGGAGCCCATACATATGCCCCCTCTGGCCAAGACACCTGGATAGCAGACTTGGCTCTGATTGGGCAGCTCAGTAGCAGCGGGTGGGTCCAGAGGTAGAGGCGGCATCAGCGATTGGCCAGGGTTATATTTTACGGGCGGATTACCGTACATGAGGTACTTGGACAAAGTTTTACGGGGAAGAAGGACCTTGTAATAAATAATATTCTGCACATCAAATCACTTTCACCGGCCCCCACCCCCGCAACACACACCAGAGAAAGGCTACACACACAACAGTCCCTCCCACCCTGTAATCCCACTCCTAAACCCAGCTAATTCTATTTCTTTAGGCGCCAAGAAGACTTCGCTGGCTCTGATGGGAGGAGCCTCCAGATTCGGGCATGGGGAAAAGATACTATACGTGCCAAAAAAAGGAGTAAGGGCCACAGATATGGAGAAGGGGTATTCTGGATCACCCCCAAGTGCTGGTTTCTAAGAAGCTACATCTCTATAAATACGACCACTGGGGGGCAGATGATTAACAAAAATTCCTCAGCATGGCCAATCTGGTAAGAACCACCAACGCCCACTAGGTGGCGTGGACTCCACCAAGCTTTTAAAAAGGAGGGAAAGCTCAAGGCGTTATCACAGAAGCTTTAGCAGCTAGCAGGAAAAGCCCAACAGTTTTAGGAAAAGGGCCATTAACAGGCTTCCCAGTTACTTATCAACTTCTAGGAGTCTGGACTGCACTACTTCCCATGTAGGGAAAGGAAAAATCAAAGAGCCTTGTCCCCCATCACAAGGGATCTCCCTGGTTAAAGCAGCGATTTCTCCCTTGGCCCTATCCTAATCCAAGGCCCTGCCTTATCCCCCTCTTTATGTTATCCCACTGTGTAAGAGGGATCCCCCTAGGTCCACCTTCTGCCCACCCACCCCAACAGGTGGCTTGGCTATTTACCTCTTTCTTCTCCTCATCTTCAGTACTGCCCTCTGGGCGGTCATCATTGCTGACTTGGTCTGCAACAGGTACCGGAGGCTCTGGAACCTCATTTTCAGGTCTGTTTTCACTTGTGTCCATGGTCACTTCCTCCTCCTCACTGACAAGATGGGAGAGGTTGGAGGGAAGGGCAGGAAAGAACCAGGGGGAAGAGAGAGCAAGATGTTAGCTTTGGGGCCATAAAATCCCTTTGCCTCATCACTTGGTGGGAACCGTTTTCCTTGGGGAGGAGGGGAAAGCACAGATTACAGCAATCAAGTCCACCCACTGCCCAGATGGGAGAACACTGTTCTACGTGGGACTAGGACACCAACAGATCTTAGGTAATAAGTCCAGGGTACTCGTGCATGAAACATCCTCCCTTGAAAAGTCCTTCAAAAGTAATCCTGATTTGCACACAATCCTGCAGTCTCCCTAACCATTGGCCACAGGCATCTTTACCCTGCATGAGAATCTAAGGGAAGCCTGACTTAAAACAGCAGAAAACAAGGAAAAACGGTATGGCTGTGGCAAATGATCCTGACCTTGTGTTTAATCAACTGCTTAATAAGTAAGAGCCTGATGATCCACATGATCTGGAGACACCAGGAACAGAGAAAAACGTGGGGGGTGAGGGTTGCAGGAAGAAAAGTAGGGCTGGTGATAGAGTTCAAGCTTCTCTTACCCTAGGAAAACCTAAAACTGCTGAAGAGAGTATGAAAGCTTTAAAGAACCAGGCCACCTTTACCTGCTCAGATAAGAATTGTCCTTACATCCGACTCTCACCCAGTTTCTCCCACTCCCTCTTTCCAACTTCCAAGAGATAAAGAGCAGGCTCCCAAGTCAGTACACACCCTCCCCCACACCATGCAACTCCCTCCAAACACACAGAACCCACTCTTACAAAGTTAGCATCCACTTCGGACAAAGAAACTGAGAAACTTAATTCTGATAAACTATCTTCCTACCCTTTTCTGTCATCATTCCTAAACTGTAATCCCCCACGCCCTGACACCCAAATACTAGTTTAAAAAAAATCCAATCAAGATGATCAGGGCCCCAAGTGACAGAAATGGGGAAACCAAGCCTCCCCAGACCAACAACCACTACCAGAAAACTGAGCCTTTCCCACAGGCTGTCCAGCACTCAGAGGTCAGAGAAGCCTCCCTAGGGTAAGCAGGGAAGGATGCACGAATTGAGGGGGAGGCAGAATCAGGATTGGGCCCCCAGCTAACAGGCCCCCACAGAAACACGTGATTTGATTGCTTAAATCTAGAAAAAAGGCTTATCAAAAAACAAAACAAAATAAACAACCTATTTCTCAGAGAGGGCAATTGGGGCCAATTAGAAACCGAGCAGGAAGGACAAAGGGAGAAAGCAGAATGCCTGAAAACAAACCAAAATGAAAGAGTGAAAGCCATGAGGAAGGCACGGAAGACAGGCGAGCTGGAGGGACAGGCACGGTGGAAATGTGAGGCTCTCACCCTTCTTTGCTGTCTGATAACATGATTTTTTTCTCCCCCTGGAAGTGCTGTTTATCCCTTTCTGGAATGGAAGAAATAACAAAAGCCAAACAAAAAAAAAAGACCTAAAAAAATTAAAAAAAACAAAAACAAAAACAAGCAAACCAAATAAACCACCTTCCTTGTCCGGAGATCCCACCACCTCCTCCCAGCCACCCCATCCAGAAAGAGAAAACGGAGATGCAGCAACTGGGGATCCAAAAAAATGGTAAATGGAAGGGGAGGTGGTGGTGGAGCGGGGAGGCTAAAATAGATCTGGCTCTTAAGAGATAAGCGGTTAAGTCCTCACGGCAAACCCCGAGTTCGGCTGGATGGGTCTCTCTGGAGGAAGAGGAGGAAGAGGGCCAGGCTGTTGGTAGTAGCTGGCTCTATTGTATTGGCGAAGCGGCAGCGATCAGCCGGAGACATGCAGGGGAGCCATCTTGCCACTTACCCAGCAGCCCGTGTGTGCGGATGGGGGAGGGCCCTGATGCAGCAGGGGAGGGGAAAGAGAAGAGGGAGGGAGCTGAGTGAGCAAGGTTCTTATCCTCTGGCAGGCCACCGGGAGTCAAGCTGGCTCCAGAGGCTAGGCCTTTTCCCTTCTTTTCTCAGGTTACAACAGCTACAGAGGTCTAGAGCCACAGGGCCTGGGTGCTTTCTCCTAGTCGTCCCAGGGGGCAAGGGAGTGGCCAGGTGGGGAGGACCTACAAAGTTAGAGCTGCCTGATTGGAAGATCCAAATCAAGGGAAGGGAAACAGCAGAGTTGGGAACGAAAAATGATCAAAAGAAAAAAGATAAAGTCAAAGTAGAAAAATGATTAAGGATCTAAGTTTCCATTCCCCCCTCAGAACAGAGCACAGCAATCTTCTGTGCTCTCCACTCCACACCCAGGAAGCAAGTGGGCTGGAACTGTCACTATACAATCTCACTGGGAACCTGCTGGCTTACGCTGGCAGTGACCACAAGTGTAAGCCTGCCTGTCTCCCAGGAATGGCGGAGGGAGTGGGCATGGGGTGAGAGTTCTTTTTCCAAATTACCAGTAGAGAAGAGGGTGGGTGTCTCTGAAGAGATGATGGTATAATTTGTTTCCTAGCCTTTAATAAGTCCACTTGGCCCCAGGGTAAACAGGGCAAGGAGACCTTGCATAGTTAAAGCTTGAGGGCACTTCTTGAAGCCCTAAGGAAAGGGTTCTGAAATAGACACTGGAGGCTAGAGACTGTTACCTGGGCAGGGGAGGGTGAGATCACCTGAGCAGGAAAAAAAAAGACTAGAGCCAAGCAAAAAATACTAATCATGGGCATCCCTGTAGCCCCAGCTGGCCTGGAACTCACTATGTAGACACCAGGCTGACACATTCACAAAGATCCACTTGCCTCTGTCTCCCAAGTGCTGGGATTAAAGGTGTGCACCGCTATGCCTGGCGAACAGCAAGTGTTCTTAACTGATGAACCCCCTTTCCAGCCTCTCAGTATCTCATTTTTAACATCAGAATTTTACAAGAATGAAAATTTCTCTGCTGCTTAAAATGCTAAACTCACATGCCAAATGCATGCTAAAGTGCATTTATCATGTTTATGAAAAAAAACTTTTAGGTTTATGTATTACCGAAACATCATATTTATGTATTACTTTAAAGTTCCTTTCACGGCCGGGCGTGGTAGCCCACGCCTTTAATCCCAGCACTTGGGAGGCAGAGGCAGGCGGATCTCTGTGAGTTCAAGCCCAGCCTGGTCTACACAGTGAGTTCAGGAGACTAGGGCTACAGGGAGACCCTGCCTCAATAAGACCAAAAAAAAAAAAATAATAATAATTCCTTTCACATGGTGGTCTCTGCTCAGAATATAAGGCAAGACCCTGTCTGAAACAAAGAAACCAACAAAAGTGATCTCAGGAATGAGACTGGCTAGGATCTAAACTTGGCGCTGGCCCTGGCTCTTACAAATTGAGTGATAATGGCCAAATTCAATCCTTTCTTGTGTATGTCTCTTAACCTATAAAGTACAGGTAATAACAATTTAATCACGTAGCAAGTATTAAACTCTCTATGGGGCTTAAGAGATGGCTCTGCGGTTAAGAACACTGGCTGTTCTTGCAGAGGACCTGGGTTCGATTCCCAGCACCCACATGGCAGCTAACAACAGTCCATAACTCCAGTTCCAGGGGAATCCAATGCCCTCTTCTGACCTCTGTGGGCTGTGCATAAAAGAAAGTATTAACTCCGTGAAGTCTGGCTTGGATGATACTCCATGTCTAGGTAAGAGTAAAAGTGTACGTGTCACTGTTTCATAGGATGTCTGAAGTTTTTATTGACACTCAGAGGTAAGCCATTCAGTGGTTAGGATGACAGGTTTTAACAATGCCCTTATCAGTGGGCATAATAAACATTAATTTACCAGTCACCCACCTCCACTCTGCCAAGTTCCTCAAGAGTAGGGAGTAGGTGCTTTAGCTTCTAGTTCAGTGCTTACATAAACATGCCACCATGTATTTTTTATTTATTTATTTTTGGCGGTGGGGTGCCGTGGCCAGCAACCAGACCCCTGCCTATTTTTTATTTAATTAAAAAAATTTCATGTGTATGCGTGCATTGCCTGCGTGTAGGTAAGTGCACCCATATCATGCAATACCTGCGTAGGACAGAAGAGGCTGTTGGATCCCCTGGAACTGTAATTACGGACAGTTGTTAGCTGCCATGTCGGTGCTGGGGTTCAAACCAGGGTCTTCTGCAAGAACAGTCAGTGTTCTTAACCACTGAGCCACCTCTCCAGCCCTGCCACTATTTCTTAATTACAGTGTAATGGTGGGTACCAAGTGAATACTTAATAAATTCTTGCTGACTTAAAAGGTTTCTTCCTTTTCACATTTTTTTTCACGTATGTGTGTGTGTGTGTGTATGCATGTTTGTGTACATGTACTGGTATGTGCAAGTGTGGGGGGGGCGGGGAGGGGTACGTTGGGAATCCTCCCCCTCTTCCACCTTATTCACAGAGGCAGGGCCTGTCAAACCAGAGCCTGTGGATATGGCTAGTCTTGTCAGCCAGCTTGTTCTGGTGATTCCTGCCTTCCAAGGGTAGAATTACAAGGTAGGCCACCAGACCCACCTAGACCTGGGGAATCAGACTCAGCTCCTTAGAACTCCAGTCCTCATTTTAGTGTGGCAAGCACTTTAACCACTGAGAAATCTCCTCAGCTCCTAAAAGTTTTCTTGAAAAACATTTTTACAGCTGGGTGTGATGGCACATGCCTTTAATTCCAGCCCTCAGGAGGCAGACGCAGTCAGAGCTCTGTGCGATCGAAGTCAGTCTGGTCTACATAGTGAGTTACAGGCACTACAGGGAGACCCCGTCTCAAAAAGACCAAAAAAAAAAAAAAAAAATTTTTTTTTTTTTTAACAGTATCATCTCACAAAACGTTAACTTCAAACATCCTCAAATCAATGTTCCCTGTCCATCCGTTGTCCTAAAACATGTCCAGCTGTTAAAATGCCTTTTCAGAAACAGTTGTAGGAAGACTATTCTGCTACTGGGAATTTATTATTATTTTTTTCATGCATGGTCTCACTAGATAGTTACTGGATAGATGTTGGCCTGGACACACTGACGCCCAGCCTGGTTCTGAACTCAAAGTGCTCCTCCTGCTCAGCCTCTTGAGTGCTGAGACAGCTGCCAAGAGCTGCCAGCTGTGGCCTGTTATTGGAAATCTTATATCCCCCTTAAAAATATGAATAATTCCATTTTCCCCTCAGCCTTCAAAGCACAGGAGGTTTGTGCCTTTTATTTCTCCATGATGAATTTTGTGGGACCCAATAATTTATTTTCAGAAAATGATAAGGAATCTTTGAAACTGTCATTTTTAGACAAAAAGCATGCTTCTCTCTTATTTAAAAGTTCTTGAACAAATGTTCCTGATCTGTAAAGATCCTGATCTGCAAAGATGTGATGTACTGGGAACAAAAGAGGGTCCAGGGATCCATAAAAGCAAATGCCACACAAAGCACATGGCCCGAAAGAAAAGGACTTAAACATTAACATCACACCATGATATGAATGACTAACAGAAACTAATGAAAAGGCAATTCCTATTGACAAGCAGGTTTGAAATTTTGTCATTACAAAAAACTGATGTGGAGCTAAGGATCTGATATGAAAATTTAATAATACTGAAACTTGATACTCTCAGGACATTACCAGTTTGGTTTTGCTTTTTTGAGAGTCTCCCTGTAGCCCCAATTGGCCTGGAACCCGCTATGTAGATCAGGCTGGCCTTAATCTCACAGAGATCTACCTGCCTGACTCTGAGTGCTGGCATTAAAGGAGTGTGCCAACATACCTGGCTTATTTTTTTTTCAATTTTAAAATTTTATTTATTATTTTTATTTTATGTGTATGAGTGTATGCCTATGTGTAGGTAGGTGGCACCTGTGTCATGAAATGCCTGTGGAGGTCAGAAGAGGGTGTCAGATCCCCTGAAACTGGATATCCAGTTAGCTATCCTCTGTTAGCTGTCATGGGTGCTGGGAACTGAACCTGGGTCCTCTGCAAGAACAGCCAGTGCTGGTAACCATTGAGCCAGCTCTCAATTCCCTGCATTTTTTGTCTCACTATATAGCCCCAGCTAGCCTGAAACTCCCTACATATGTAGACCAGGCTGGCATCAAACTCATAGCGATCTGCCTGCCTCTGGAGTGCTGGTATTAAAGTTGTATACCACCATACCCTGCCTCCACCTCGTTTGAGAGAGGGTCTTTCTTGTGCAAGCCGCCCATCTCTACTTCCACAGCACTGGGAGTACAAGCAGGCATCACCATGACCGGCTTTTCTTATACAGGCACTGGGGATCAATCTCATGTTCTTGTGCTTACAAGGCAAGCACTTTACCAACTGAGCAATCACTTCTGCTCCAATCCTGTTGTCTTTTTCTTTTTTTGTGACAGGGTGTCACTATGTACCTTTGCAAGCCTAGAACTTGATATGCAGACCAGGTTGGCCTGAACTCATAAAGATCTGCCTACCTCTGCCTCCCAAGTGGAGGGATTAAAGGTGTGTGTTATCACATACATACAGCCTTTCTATTTAAAAAAAAAATTTTTTTTTGGTCTTTTTGAGACAGGATCTCCCTGTAGCCCCAGCTGTCCTGGAACTCACTATGTAGACCAGGCTGGCCTTGAACTCAGAGATCCACCTGCCTCTGCTTCCCGAGTGCTGGGATTATAGGCGTGTGCCACCACACCCGGCTTCTATTTTTAAACTTTTTAAATGTATTTTTATTTCACGTATGCCTGGGATGGGCAGGAAACCAAGGTTGAGCCACCAATTATCTTTTCTATTTAGTACTTAAAAATGACTCCACTTTTAAAACTGGCAAGAGTTCTAGAAGGCTGCCAGGATAGTAAGATCGAGAATGTTGTGAATTGGTTGCTTTGGTTTTTTTTTTTTCTTCTGGTCTTTTTTGAGACAGGGTCTCCCTGTAGCCCCAGCTCTCCTGGAACTTGCTCTGTAGACCAAGTTGGCCTTGAACTCGGAGATCCACCTGTCTCTGCCTCCTGAGTGCTGGGCCTAAAGGTGTGCACCACCACATCCGGCTTGACAGTTGTAATGTAGGTAAATTCCACAAAGATTTATTTACAAACTCAACACCAGAGAAGCCCCATGAGTGTGGGCTTTTTGTTAGGTTGTTGAACAAATTGCTTCTATCAGGTACTGAGAAGGACAATGGATAGTCTCAGTATTTACCCACAGGGCCTATCACCTTGTCAGAATCAACACAACTAGATTATTTCATCCATAAAATGAAGGTCAAAGCCACATCTACCAGTGGAGAAACACTCTGTACATAAACTCCAAGCTTCACATACCCCAGAACTAAATGGGGGAAAAAACCAATAAATCCAGAAGTGAAGGCATTTCCAAGCAACAGAAAGTCTTTCTGGCCAGCTATGATGGTACATGCCTTTAATCCCAACATCCCAACATTCTGGAGGGCAGAGGTAGGCAGATCTCTGTAAGAGTGTTATCAGTCTGGTCTATACTTCGAGTTCCAAGTTAGATGGGGCTACAGGAGACTCTATCTCAAAAAAGAATAAAAAAGGGGGCTGGAGAGATAGCTTCATGGTTAAAAGCACTGGCTGCTCTTCCAGAGATCTGGGTTTGGTTCCCAGCACCCACCTACATGGTAGCTAACAACTGCAGTTCCAGAAGATCTGACACCCTCTTCTGGCCTCTGCAGGCATTGCAGGACATGGATGCACTTATATACATGCAGGCAAAACAGTCATATAACAGAAAAACAAATTTTTTTTGGTCTTCCTAAGACAGGGTTTCCTGTAGCCCCAGGTGGCCTGGAACCCACTATGTAGACCAGGCTGGCTTCAATCTCACAGAGATCCACCTGCCTCTGCCCCGAGTGCTGGGATTAAAGGTGTGCGCCTCCACGCCCAGCAACATAAAAAATCTTTTAAAAAAATGTAAAGTCTTTCTTTTGCTACAATCCTACAGAATAACTGGAACTTTGCAGTTGCTTCTCAAGGTACAGCCATAAGTTCTTCAAGCTGTGAATACCCACTTCACAACTGCTAGTGTACAGAGCTCATGCTGTACTGTCACAGAATAGGGAAGGTGGCATTATGTCTGAATGCTCGGGAAAGGAAGATTTCATCATCAGTGGTATGGCTGGGGAATTCTGAATACCTTCTAGTGTCCATTGAGTTTTCATTTTATGGTCCCAGGAGAAAAACCCTTTTCAAAAGGATCCACCTCAAAACAGAAAAAACTGCTTCAAATGAAGTGAGCCTTTGGTTTGTAAACCAAAAATACAATGACCACGAGATGGCAGCACAAGCAAGACCGGCAGAGCACAAGAGGGTCATGGAAGTCACAAGGAGATCAAGGAGATGGGCGAGCAGGCCACTTGCCCCCCACCCTCCTGAATTCAGAGTTAGAAGACAGCAGGAGGCTCTCAGCAGGGTGTAAACCATCAGACTATATTGGTGGCAGAATTAAAACAACACACAAAAATTATGGAATGACTTGAGGCCAAGTATCTACATAGGACATTTTCCAAAACAATTCAGAATTCCTGGTGTTTAAAAGCTAAGCAAGCTTATTCCCACAATGCTTCATTTTTAAATTTCCCACGAGAATTCGAGACTTTGAAGCCAGTGATTTTGAGTCAATTCTTTTTTTGTTTTTTGAGATAGGGTCTCACTAGTAGCACTTATTGGCCAGGAACTCACAGAGCTCAGCCTGCATGTGTGTTAAGTTCACCTGTGTTGTGCAATGCCTGTGGAGGTCAGAAGATGGAACTGGATCCCCTGGAACTAGAGTTATGGAAGGTTGTTAGCTGCCATGTGGGTGCTGAGAATCAAACCTAGGTCCTCTGCAAGAGCAACCAGAGCTCTTAATCACTGTATTATCTCTCCAGCCCACTTTTTTAAAAATGTAAACTCTGAGGTCTCACCTTAGCTCAGGCAGGCCAAGGATGACCTTGAATTTCTGACCCTCCTGCCTCTACCTCCACCTATGTGCCACCAAGCGTCCTCTCCCTCTCTCTCTTCTCTTCTTTTGGGGCAGCCTTTATATTTATCCCAGACTAGTTTTGAACTTTCAATTTTTCTGCCTCAGTCTCCCCAGTGCTAGGATTATTGCAGTTCTGCACCACCACTGGTTCAATAACTTAATTTATAATACAAAGTTCAGAGTAATGGGTATTCAACAACAAACTTAATTTGATACAGATTATTTCAGGAGGCAGAGGCAGGCAGACCTCTGTGAGACCAAGGCCAGCCTGGTTTACACAGTGAGTTCCAGGTCAGCTGGGGCTCAGGGAGACCTTATCTCAAAAATAAAAAAATAAGTTAACGAATGAAGGTATGAATGGTAGGTAGTGATCAGGGAAGTCCAATCCTATGCCATTATTCCTTTTTGCTTTGTTTTGTTTTCTAAGACAGGGTTTTAGCTCAGGCTGACTTCAAACTCACAATTCTCTTGCCTCAGCCTCAAAATAGTAGGATTATAGGCATGTGCCAACCATGCCCAGCTTGTGTGCCTTTAACTTTTTTTTTTTTCTGTCTTTTTGAGACAGGGTCTCCCTGTAGCCCCAGCTGGCCTGGAACTCAGAGATCTGCCTGCTTCTGAGTTCTGGGACTAAAGGTGTGCACCTTTAATGTTTTTTTTCCCCTAAGGTCTTGATATGCAGGCAGTAGCTGGCCTGGAACTTGCTATGTAGCCACTTGACCTCAAGCTTGTGGCAATTCTGTTTCTTCCTTGAATGCACTGCTGTATGCATGCATGCCCGCCCGCCCGTCTGTCCGTCCATCCATCCATCCATCCGTTTGTAAAAGGGTTTCATGTAGCTGCCCTCAAGTTTGTTATGTAGCCATCGGAGTCCTCATCCTCCAGCTTCTATCTCCCAAGTGCCAGGATTACAGGTGCACTACTATGTCTAGCTTCTAGACCCTCCTTTATTAAACTGAGTTCTTAGGCTCAAATGTAACTGGGGAATGTAGGTTAAAACAATGAGTTAGAGTGGGGCGTGGTGGCCCATGCCGTTAGGCACAGCACTGGGGAGACAGAGGCAGGTGGATCTCTGTGAGTTCAGGGTCAGCCTGGTCTAAAAAGCAGTTCCAGACCAGGGAAACCCTGTCTCAAAAAGACCAAAACAAACAAACAAACAAACAAACAAACAACATTGAATTAGGATTCCTGGTGTTTGCTATTTAAAGGAGTGGTGAGTGGCCCATTTTTGCTGGAAGGTCCTAGCTGTAACACTTCTTATGCCCTGACCACTATTTTTCAGACTACCTTAAAGTTTTGGGAGTTAAGAATTGATATTCTGTGGGCTGGTGAGTTAGTTCAGCAGTTAAGAGCACTGGCTGCTCTTGCAGAGATTGGGGGTTCAATTCCCAGCATCTACATGGTGGCTAACAATCCATAACTCCAGTTCCAGGGGAATCTGATGCCCTCTTCTGACCTCTGGGGGCAATGCACAACACAGGTGCACTTTCACATGCAGGCAGTGTGTGCGAGCGCGCACATGCGCGCGCGCACACACACACACACACACACACACACACAAAGAACTAATATTCTAGGGCTAGAGTGAAGGCTCAGTTGTTAAACACACTTGCTGCTCTTCCAGAAGACCTAAGTTTAGTTCTCAGCACCCACATCCAGTAGCTCATAACGACCAGGGAACACAATACCCTCTTCTGACCTCCAAGCACATCTTCATGTGTGGCATATACAGATAGACACACATATGCATTAATTTCTATACGTGTGTGTGTGTGTATATATGTGTGTGTGTGTGTGTGTGTGTGTATATATCCCATCTTTTAAAAAAAGGTTGAGGTCTTATTGTAAAAACACTGAAGTCTATCCAGATAAAAGTCTATGTTTATGTTTTAAAAGGAAACTAGGACTGTGTAGCCAAAGAATCAACCCTAGGGAATAAAGAACTAGCCCACAGTCATACATCCTTGTGCACTCCAACTGAGCCGTATTACTTACACAATGTGATGAATCTTTTCTGATTCTGGTAGCTGAGAGGTCGATGTTTCTGAGGTTTGTGGCTGTGTGGCAGCTGGGGGCTCTGCCTCTTCAGCTTCACACTTCTTTGGGCTCTCCTGTTAACAGACAGCCAAGACAAACACCACAAAGGATTTAAACCTGCTAGGTTCCTTTCCTTCCACTTGGAACTAGAAAAAGGCAGCATAGGACACACCTGGTACCATGTTCACACATAGCCCTCTTTTATCTTTTTTATTTTAGAATATGGAATGGAGTGTGGCTTAAGGATAGGTCCTTTAAGACTTTCTAACTGGGCCTGGTGGCTTAGGCCTGTAATCTCAGCACTCAGGAGGCTGGAGTAGGAGGAGTGCAAGCTTCAGGTCAGCCTGGGCTACATAGTAAGACCCTGTCCTAAAATAGAAAGTAGTAAAAACAGGTCTAGAGACATAGCTTAACGGTACTACTTGCCTAGTATGTGTAAGGCTGTATGTGGGTTTCATCCCTAGTGCTGGGGGAGGAGGCTTCTATGAGAGCTGAGAATGTGGCTCTGTGGTTGAGTACTTGCCTAACATGTACAAGACCCTAAGTTCCATCCCTAGCACTACAAGAGAAAGGGGGTGGGCTTTCTACGGCAGCATTCTCAGTATTTACTAGATAGGAGTGAGGATTGTGGGGATTGAGCCTGCGGTATCTTGCTTGCTCAGCACGCACTCTATCACTGAGCAGTAACCCCTAAAATTCTCTCGAACCCCCCCCCCCGCAGATTTTTTCTGCGAGAGGGTCTTGCTGTATCACCCAGGCTGGGCCCTGAATTCAAAGTAATCCTCCTGTCTCAGGCTCTTTAGTACTGAGATTATAGGCTATACCATCATGCCTGGCTCTAAAACGATTTCTCTCTTTATTAAATTGAGAAAAGGCTTCCCCTTGGGGGTAGATAAATGAAGAGTTCTGAGGAAGGACTAATCTTCTGTTATTTGGAGATGAAAACTCTGTTCAACTTTATACAGAGCTTCCACTAACCAGGAGTTGGCAATGAGTAAAGACTGCAAATGCACTGTGATGTGCATACCTCCACACAGGGACAAGTACAGGCCACACACATGCACACTCACACACAAAATAAATAAATGTTAAAAGAAACAAAAGGATTAATAGGTGTTAAAAGAAAAAAAAGGATTAATAGGTGTCCTCAACCCCCTGCATTTCTTGAGTCCTGTCCAGATTTTTTTTTTTGGGGGGGGGGTCTTTTTGAGACAGGGTCTCCCTGTAGCCCCAGCTGTCCTGGAACTAACTATGTAGACCAGGCTGGCCTTGAATTCACAGAGATCTGCCTGCCTCTGCCTCCCAAGTGTTGGGATTAAAGGTGTGCGCCACCACGCCCGGCTCTGTCCAGATTTTTTGATTCTGCAGTTAAGACAAATGGGGAGGCTGAGGTAGGAAGACCATGAGTTTGAGGGTGGCCTGTGCTACACAGCAAGACCCTATCTCAGAAACACTAAAAAACAAACAGGAAAATGATGTCTCATCCCCAGTACCCTCTAGGGAAGAGATGCAACAGCCTACCTGCTCTGGCTGTAACCTCAGGAGCACATGCTTTTCGGTTGGCTCAGGCTGGCTCAGATGCCTCACGGGGAGAGAGGATGAGGAGGTAGAGGTCCCTGCCTTTGGTTCAAGGACCTGCAGCTGTGCCACCGGTGGAACTGCAACCTCCTGAGTAGAAGAGGGATCTTTGGTTTCAGCATAGCTGGTGTTGCTATCCCTGGAGACTCCAGGACTCAAAGACTGAAGAAATGAAATGAAACAGGCAAATTACTTCATATTGTATATACTGGGGAAGAGATAATTATGAATGGATGGTATATATTCAGAAGATCAATTATATTTCCAGCTTTTTTTTTTGCAACAGGGCCTGAAGTAGCCCAAACTAGCTTTGAATTTGGTATGTAGTGAGGATGACCTTGAATTCCCAATCCTTTTGCTTCTACCTCCCAAGTACTGGAATTGAAGGCATGTGCCATCATCCCTGGCCTTCCTCTAGTTTTGTCTCTGTCTTGTTTAATGATCTCCAACTATCTAGTCAACAAATTTACTAAGATTTACACCCTCAAGAAACTTATGTGTTTAGCAGTAGAGTAAGTGGATTCAACATTCTCTGTAATAACCAAAGGGATTCAGAATGAAAAGGGACCCCAGTTAGTGATCAATGAATTGATTCTATAATGAAAGGAAAGTTAACAGTGATCTGGAGCTTAAAGGAGGCCTCTTCTATTGATGTTAAAAATGATTGCAGGGTTTTCAGGGTTTCAAAATTACTGAAGCACACACAGGATCCTTCATACTCACTTTCCTGCTGCTGCTTGATGCCGAACGGGAACGGGATCGGGAACGAGACCTGGACTCTGATGTTGACCTGGAGCCCGTCTTGGGTCTATCATGAGGGTTGGCATGAACTCGTGCTTGGGATACATCTCTCTGCTTGGATCTTGGAGATGAGTGACACTGGGAGGCTGAACTGTCAGGAGAGCGAGATCGGGATCTAGAACTAGAGGAGGATGAGGACCGGCTAGAGGATGAGTTTGCTGACCGCTTCAATCTGCGGCTTGGGAAAAGCATATGAGAAGCCCTTTGGCCTTCTTTCTGTTCCAAAGACTGATGCTTCATAGGTTCCTCAGTGATCCCTTTGGTGGGTGCTAATTCCTCTATTTTTAGAGGGAGTGGGTGAGCAGATGTTTCTGACTCAGTTTCAGGGCCCTTCTGGGTAGAGTCTTCAGTCAGCATTTTTTTCTGAACCAGAGGCAGGACACTCTCCTCTGACACTCTCCCTGTTGAAGATTCTGCTTTGGTGTCTGTAGGACTTGACAAAGGGGACAGGCCTTTCACCAACTGGATACTATGCTGAGACACTAAGAGCTCCCTGGTTTCAGCATCTGCATTAGGAGGAGATAACTGAATGAGGACAGGCGGCGCAGGGCCTTCCACAGGCTCGACTTCTTCCTCATCCTGGCGTTGTATATGAGGTGGTGGAGATGATGCTTCCTTGGTAAGTAAGGGTGGGGGAGTTTCCACCTCACTGACTGTTTGCCCTGGCTGTAGCACAGTAGAGGCCTTCTCCAAATCTTCAGTCAGCTGAGGTGGGGAAGGGGACTGTGACTTTTCCTCTAAGCCCTGTGAGGATTTTATTTCGTTTTCTTCCTGAAGGAAAGAAACTATCTCTGTCTCTTGCTGCTGTTTGGCCAGATGACTTCTTCTAGATTCTTCCTGGGATCTTGTGACTCGCCCTCCTTTCTCTAATCCTTCCTGTTCCTGGGGTCTTACGGTTTGGGGTCTCTCATCCAGTACCTCTTCTGGTTTTGCTCTGGGGACCTCTTCCCCCTCTTCATCCTCAAACTGTTTCAGGACTGGTGCCTCTCTAGATTTCTGTCCCTCATCTACATCGTCCTCCTCTTCATCATCCTCTTCCTCCTCCTCCTCTTCCTCCTCTGTTTTTAAATTTCGATCTCCTCTGATTCTCAGATTTCTAGATGGCGTTTCTTGATCTTCTTCTTCCTCAGCAGCCTGGCTGCCCTCAGAGAGTTTGGATGCTTTTGCCTGAAAAAAGAGAGACACAATGGCTTCAGGTACATTTGTTCATATTTAACAGAGGAGAAAAAAGTATCTCATAGGATACTCTTAGGAAGGAGAGTTCAATGACATACATGTTCAGCAACACAAACACATGACACAGTAATCACACTATAGTTCTTTACCCCTGAAGAATAGTGAACAAAAGGAACACAATAATGAAACTGCTCTAATTCATTTTTTAGCTTTACAGCTTTAAATTTATTTTATATTTTATTATTATTATTATTATTATTAGTCTTTTTGAAGCAGGGTCTCCCTGTAGCCCCAGCTGTCCTGGAACTCACTATGGAGACCAGGCTGGCCTTCAACTCAGAGAGATCCACCTGCCTCTGCCTCCCAAGTGCTGGGACTACAGGCATGCACTACCACGCCCGGCTTACTATTTTTTACCTTTTTTTTTTTTTTGAGACACGGTCTCTTTGTAACTCCAGCTGACCTAGAACTCACTATGTAGATCAGGCTGGTCTTGAACTTACAGAGATCTGCTTGTCTCTACCTCCTAAGTGCTGGGATTAAGCCACCACACTCAGCTATTATTTTTTATCTTATGTGTATGAGTGTATCTCCTGCATGGGTGTAAGTGTATCCATGTTGTACAATGTCCAAGGAGGTCAGAAGAGGGTGTCAGATCCCCTGGAACTGGAGTTATGGACAGTTGTTAGCTGCCATATGGATGCTGGAAATCGAACCTGGGTTCTCTGCAAGAGTACACAGTGCTCTTAACCACTGAGCCATCTCTCCAGCCCCTGCTTTATACTTTTACAATAAATATGAGCAGATCACCTAGAAAGCAGGTTTTTTTTTGGCCTATTTGAGACAGGGTCTCCTGTAGCCCCCAGCTGGCCTCGAACTCACAAAGATCTGCCTGCTTCTGCCTCCTAAGTGCTGGGATTAAAGGCATGTGCCACCACACCTGGCCTATTATTTTTTTTTAAATATATTTTATTACTTTTGTGAATTGCTTGCATGTAAGTACACCCGTGTCATGCAATGCCCAAGGAGGTCAGAAGAGGGTGTTGGATCCCCTGGAACTGGAGTTATGGACCACTGGTTGCTGCCATGTGGGTGCTGACAAACCTGCATCCTCTGCAAGAGTAGCCAATGCTCTTAGCTGCTGAGCCATTCTCCAGCCCTTGTCACTTAGTACTACTTATAACATTTTTCTTTTTTTTTCTTGTCATTTCATCTCTCTGAGTTATAATACTACACCCCGCCTCCACTCCCCCTCCACTTTCTTTTTGAGATTAGGGTCTTAAGCCCAGTCTGGCCTCAAACCCAGTGACCCTCCTATCTCTGCATCCTGAGTGCTGGGAGTTCAGGGGTGTGACACCAATACCTAGGCCTGTCATATCTTTGCATAGTCAATTACACTATACATTCACTTTTGCATTGTGCTCCCTTAACATTTCATATACTTTTTTTGTTTTTTTGAGACAGGGTCTCACTATGTAGACTAAGCTGACCCTGAACACAGAGAGATTTGCCTGTCTTTGCCTCCCAAATACTGGAATTAAAGGTGTGTACCAGCATGCCCACCTCTGTTTCATGTAGTTTTAAGGTTTTAATGGAATGATTATGTCCCATCTTGTCTTATGTGTTTTAATATAGACCAGGGGCTGGAGAGATGGCTCAGCTGTTCTTGCAGAAGACTTGGGTTTGAATCCCAGCACCCACATGATGGATAACAACAGTACATAACTTTAGTTCCAGGGGATCTATAGCCCTCTTCTGTCCTCCACAGGCACTGCATGACATGGGTGTACTTACAGACATACAGGCATAAGACTGCTACACATAAAATAAAAATAACTAAATAAAAATTAAAAAGAATATAGACCAGCCTATTTCCTTTTTTTAATTTAAAAAATTATACAATTGTGTGTGTGTGTGTGTGTGTGTGTGTGTATACTTGTGTGAGTGCCACTGCATGTATGTGAATGAACACCTTGGTTCTCTTCTTCCACCATGTGGGTCCTAGGGACTGAACTCAGGTCATCAGGCAAGTACCTTTACTCACTGAGCCATCTTGCTCTCATTATTTGCATCATATATATACATATACATATGTATGTTGACAGCATGGTAGCACATGTCTGTAACTCCAGCATTGGGAAGGTGAGGCAGCAGTCTTTTTCCAGTGAGACCCTGTCTCAAGAATTAAACAAAAGTTAAAAATATAAGTATCTATCTAGGGGCTGGAGAGATGGCTCAGCGGTTAAGAACACGGCTGTTCTTGCAGAAGACCTGGGTTCAAATCCCAGCACCCACATGGCAGCTAACAACTGTCCGTAACTTCAGTCCCAGGGGATCTGACAGCCTCTTCTAACCTCCACAGGCACTGCATGACACAGGTGCACTTATCTATATGCGGGCAATACAAGCATACATATAAAATAAAAAATAAAAATATTTTTAAAAAGTATCTGTCTAAAAGTCTGAAAACCAAAGCAGATCTAAATAACAAAACTACAAAAATAACATTAAGGGGCTAGAGAGATTGCTCGGTGGTTAAGAGAACTTACTGTTCTTGCAGAGAAACCAGGTTCAGTCCCCAGCACCACCTGGCAGCTAACAATGGTTATAACTTCAGTCCCAGGGGATCCAATACCCTCTTCTGACCTCTGAGGGCATTACATGACATGGGTGCCCTTACACACATGCAGGCAATATACTCATACACATAAAATAAAAACAAAATATTTTGGAAAAAAAAACCCACCCAAAATAACATCAAAAAGATGACAAAAATCAGAAAGAAGTGATTACATAGAAATCTAGACACTGACTCACAAACAGTCTGAGAAGGAAAAAGCAGCCAAAGCACTGGATGAAGTGTTGCATGCTCAGTAGGTCTGAGTTACCTGTCTGACCCGGGATGATCGTCTTTCTCCTTTCCTTGGTTTCTCATCATCAGATTCACCTTTCTCTTCAGAAAAAGAGGTACTCTTTCCTATCAAATAGAAGAAAACCAAGTCAGATTCATGACATAAAAGCACTCATTCATGACTTTTTTTTTTGGTTTTTTGAAACAGTCTCCCTGTAGCCCCAGCTGGCCTGAACTGACTATGTAGACCAGGCTGGCCTTGAACTCAGAGATCTGCCTGCCTCTGCCTCTCAAGTGCTGGGACTACAGGCTGGGGCCACCACGCCTGGCTAACTTTTCTAAAACCCAACCAATCATGACCTACATGTTTCTTAGTACATATCTTTATACGTTTAGTTCATATCCAAGCTTGAGACTAAGTGAGCCCTGAGGGTTCTTATTAATGACTCTTGTTGTGCAAGGTGGGAATATGCTCAATACCTCAAAGTCCAATTAACGTATTACAATTAACTCAAAAGCAAATGTGCAAGAACTTTAAGTTGTTTATCAGGGATACAGAACTAAAAGGTGTGCCTATTTGTATAGAGTGTTCTGTTATCCTGAAGCAGAACTGAAGATTGTACCATTCTGAAGTCGGGAGTGATTTTGGAAGCCAAGGCCTGAAGACTGCCAGGAGTTCTAGGCCAGCATGAGCTACATGGTGAGGTCTAGGCCAGCCTGGAACACACTGTGAGACTGACCCTTGTCTCAAAAACAAAACACAAGAAACAAACAGCAAAACAAACAAAATAGGAAAAAACAACAATCAAGTCTTTACTCCTCTGTATTCATCTTTTTTCTCCTTCCTTCCAGTACTGGGAACTGAACTTAGGCCCTTGTCTATGCTAAGTTAGCACTCTACCATTGAGTTACATCCCCAGCCCCTTCTTTGGCTTGAAAGGGTATTTACTGTAGCCCCGGCTGGCCTGGATATTTCTTCCTCAGATTCCTGAGTGCTGGGATTTACACACCTGAGCCATGCTAATTCTATTTGCTGGGTTTCATCAAAATATTATAATGTACCAATCTGTACATTATAAACTCGAGAATTAAGTACAAAAGTTGTTTTGTTGTTGTTTTTAAAGGGCAGTTAGGGATACAGCTCAGGAGTATGGAGTGCTTGGCCAGCAAGTAAAACATCCTAGGTTAAACCAATACCAAAAACTAAAAAAAGGAAAAGAAGTACACAGACAACTTTTTCAGGGTCTTAAAGTTCCTAGAAATTAATTCAAGCTAATTGGACAGGGCTTCAGGACTGGGTTATCTTAAGTATGTTTTATACACTGTAGCTCCAGTTAGACTTTTTCCCCCATGGGAAAAAAGGTATCTTGACAACTAACATCATCCAGATCATCATCCAGAATAAATTCATGTAAAACTGAAAACAGTATCACCACCATTCCATATGGACAAATCACTTAAAGTAGTTTGAGTCTCAATGTCTCAACTAAGAAAAAGAAGAGAGCCTACTGTGGTAGTGCACGCCTTTAATTCCAGCACTCAGAAGGCAGAAGTGGGTGGATCTCTCGAGTCTGAAGTCAGCCTGGTCTACACAGTGAGTTTCAGACAGCCAGAGATACAAAGTGATACCCTGCCTAAAAAAATGACTGAGTGAAAGTAATAAAGAAAGGAAAGCAACAGAGAGGAGATGAACTAGACAACTGTTTTCTACCAGTATTAGAATATTACACAGAGGGGCTGGGGTACAGCTCTGTGTGTGGCAAAGATATGCAGAATGATAATATGAGTGATGTGAACTAGTTTAGAGGACAAAGAGGCAGGGTATTATTTAGTAGTAGAATACTCGTCTAACATGCGTGAAGCTGGCTTCTGGGTTCAATGCCCAGCACTGGAAAAAAAAGTATAATTATATTCCAAATTTAATCAGCTAGATTTGGGCTCAAGTTTAATATAGCACAGGAAGTTTAAATGTAGGCTGGAGACACAGCTCAGATGTTTAGTGCCTGCCTAATAGGTACAAGGCCTTAGGTTCAACCTCAAACACCACTCCCTGAAAAAGTTTAATCAACACACACAAAACCATGTTTTACATTCATTGTATTTAAACTAGAGAAAATGATTCAGATGATATAAGTGCTAACCCAAGATCTTCTATTTTATATCTATATCCCAATAATCTAAAATGAACTAGGCTTTGCTTCTAAAATAACAAAAAAACCAAAGTAAAACTAATAAAATGAACTAGAAGACTGCACACATTAGAAAACTTTATTCAATGATCATCTGAAGGTCTAGCATTTCATATCTAGGTGAATAAAGAACTGAATTAAAGCTGTTTAGACAGGAAGAATGTGATACATAGTGACAGTCCAGACTACTGCAAACATCTGAAAGCATCTTAAGACATCAGTGACTAGATTACATAATTTCATAATTCAGTGAATGAAATAGGTCAAATTATAAAACAAAGCTGAAAGAATTTTCCATGAATTTTAAGCAAAGCTCCTTTACAGCAGAAGAGAAAGAAGTAAATGTATCCTAATTTAAGCCAAAACAAGGCCAGGCATGGTGATATATGCCTGGATTAATCACAGGACACGGGAAATGGAAAAAAAAGGGCAAGGAGTTCAAGGCTAGCCTGGGCTTCATGTTGACTTCAAGGCCACAAAAAGTGAGACAGTAAGCTCAAAAAAGCAAGGGCAGGTGGCACATACCTTTAATCCCAACACCCAGGAGACCGAGGCAGGCTGGTCTCTGTGAATTCAGGCCAGCATAGTCTACATAGCAAGTTCCAGGCCAGCTAGGGCTACGGGAAGACCCGTCTCAGAAAGACCAAAAAATGGAGCTGGAGAGACGGCTTCGGCTAAGGGAACTTGCTGCTCTTCCAGGGGATCTGAGTTCAGTTTCTAGCATCCACATTGGGTGGCTCACAACCACATGTGCTCTAGCTCCAGGGGATCCTGCACCATCTTCCAGCCTCTGTGGGCACCCACATACTCATGGCATTTACAGACTTACACTCAGATACAAATAAATAAAAGTAATAAAAATAGCCAGGCGTGATGAACATGCCTTTAATCCCAGTAGTCAGGAGGCAGAGGCAGATAGATCTCTGTGAGATCAAGGTCAGCCTGATCTACATAGCGAGTTCCAGACCAGCTGGAGCTACAGGGAGACCCTGTCTCAAAAGAGGACCCCCCCCCAAAAAAATCATTTTTTTTTTTTTTAAAAAAAAAGCAAGGGTTAGAGACATAGCGTAGCAGAACAGTGCTGGTCTACCATGGAATCAAATCACAACCAATGAAAAAAAACTGAAATGAAACAGGTGTATATAAAGTAGGTTAGAAAGGGGCTGGAGAGATGGCTCAGCAGTTAAGAACACTGGTTGTTCTTGCAGAAGACCCAGGTTCGAATCACAGTACCCACATGGCAGCTAACTACTGTCCGTAACTCCAGTCCCAGGGGATCTGACAGACTCTTCTGACCTCCTCAGTCACTGCACAACACGGGTGCACTTACCTACATGCAGGCAATACATGCATACACATAAAATAAGTAAAAATTAAGTAGGTTAGAGATACATTTCTTTATGGGCAAAAGAAAGTTTTATTGAGTTGCAATTTTAAATTAAATATACACAAGATTAACAGCTTCATCCTGCACCTACTGTAAACTGTAGGCTACTGAACTATATTTTTTGAAATATTTATTTATTTATTTATTTATTTATTTATTTACTTTTGGTCTTTTTGAGACAGGGTCTCCCTGTAGCCCCAGCTGGCCTGGAACTCACTATCTGCCTGCCTCTGCCACCTGAGTGCTCGGATTAAAGGCATGCGCCACCACACCCGGCTACTGAAATTTTTATTTATTTTTATTGATGTGTATGAGTGTATTGCCTGCATGCGTGTTAAGTGCACCCGTGTTGTGTGGTGTGTGCGGAGGACAGAAGAGGATGTCAGATCCCCTGGGACTGGAGTTATGGACAGTTGTTAGCCACCATGTGGGTCCTGGAATTTGAATTTGGGTCTCCTGCAAGAACAGCCAATGCTTTTAACCGCTGAGACACCACTCCAGCCCCTGAACTATGTTACTATTATTTTTTTTTCTTTCTTGAGACAGGGTCTCCTTGTAGCTCCCGCTATCCTAGAACACACTATGTAGACCAGGCTGACCTCGAACTCACAGAGATCTGCCTGCCTCTGCCTCCCAAGTGCTGGGACTAAAGGTGTGCACCACCACACCGGGCTGAACTATGTTATTTAAAAAAAATTTTATTGGCCAGGCGTGGTGACTCACACCTTTAATCTCAGCACTTGGGAGGCAGAGGTAGGCAGATCTTTGTGAGTTTGAGGCTAGCCTGGTCTACACAGTGAGTTCCAGGACAGCTGGGGCTACAAGGAGACCCTGTCTCAAAAAACACACACACAAAAAAAAAAATTTATTATTTTTATTTTATGTGTATGAGTGTTTTGCCTGTATGAGTGTAAATGCACCATGCTGTACAATGCTCTGAGACCAGAAGAGGGCATTGGATTCCCCTGGAACTGGAGTATGGACAGCTGTTAACTGTCATGTGGGTGCTAGGAATTGAATCCAGGTCCTCTGCAAGAGCAGCCAGTGCTCTTAACTGCTGAGCAGTTTGTTTTCTTGAGACAGGGAATTGCTATGTATCCCGAACTCTTCCTATTCTGCTGCTGGTTTCCTGAGTGCTGAGACTTTGGGAATATGCACCATACTCAGAAAAGTAGTTTCTTTATCCCAGTAAACAAGTCCCTGGTCAGAATTTATAGGACCCAAGTAAGGCAACTACAGATCACAGCCAAGACTACAAACAGGGTACCCTTAGATATGCATAAGCAGTAGCAATGAAGACACCTGGTAATAATCCAAACTTAAATAGTACTTAGTCTTCTTAGGAATTTGTTCAGCATTTCCCTAGAGTCTCACATTCCAGACTTGTGGAAAGGAGTAGAGCTAAGACAAAGGCTGGGTCAGCACACCTGTGCTTGGTATCTTGTTATAGAATCTGTGTGGACAGTGGGGAGGAAGGTCAGGGAAGAAGCCGATGTTCCAAATACACATTTCAATATGTGTTTATATTTTTCCTACTATAAGTGGGTTTTTTTGTCTTCTTGAGACAGGGTCTCTCTGTAGCTCCAGCTGACCTGGAACTCGCTATGTAGACCAGGCTGGCCTTGAACTCACAGAAATCCACCTGCCCCTGCCTTCCGAGTGCTGGGACTAAAGGTGTGCGCCACCACGCCCGGCCCTAAATGGGTTTTTAAAACAGTCTAGCAGGGCGTGGTGGCGCATGCTTTTAATCCCAGCGCTCGGGAGGCAGAGGCTGGCAGATCTCTGTGAGTTCGAGGCCGGCCTGGTCTACATAGTGAGTTCCAGGCCAGCTGGGGCTACAGGGGGACCCTGTCTCAAAAAGACCAGAAAAAAACAAAAAACAAAAAAACAAAAAACAAACAAACAAACAAAAAAACATTTAGGGCTGGCAAGATTGCTCAGTTTGTTCAGTGAGTAAAGGTACCTGTTGCTAAGGCTGACAACTTGAGTTCAATCTCTAAGCCCCACATGGTGAAAGGAAAAAAACAACCCCCAAAGTCGTCCTCTGACCTCTACACACACACAACATGTACACATACACATGTGCAAAATAAATAAAATGTAATTTTTTAAAAAGTATATCTAAAGGCAGACACCTTTAATCCTGGCACTCAGGAGGCAGAGGCAGGCGGATCTCTATGAGTAACATAGTGAGTTCCAGGCCTGTTGGAGCTACAGGGCAACCCTGTTTCAAAAAAAACAAAAACCGAAACAAAACAAAATGTAAAAAAGCACATCTAAGGGGGCGGGGGGTTGGAGAGGTGGCTCATCTGATAAGAACACTTGCTTCTCTTGCATAAGACCTGGGTTTGGTTCCCAGAAACCACATGACAATTCACAACCATCTCCAACTCCAGTTCCAGGGAATTGAGCACCCTCTGCTGGCCTCCTCGGGCACTGGTGGTGCCATACATAAATGTAGGCAAAAACACTCACATATAAATTAAAAATAAATAAATTTTAAAAATATGTAAGGGAAATAAGGATTTTTGTACATGCAGTTATGATACAGAAGGACATCTAGGCATCTTCTGCCCATAAAGGGTGGATACTGACTCCCAACATCTCAGAAAAATTTGAAGGGGCAGAGATAAAAGAAATTATGGCAGGGGCTACAGAGTATTCAGTGTTTAAGAGCACTGACTGTTCTTGCAGAGGACCCAGGTTCGATTCCCAGTATCCACAAGGCGGCTGAGAACCATCTCTAACTCCAGTTCCAGGGCATCTGACACCCTTTCTGACTTCTATGGGCATTGATAACATGGGTATATTTACACACATGCAAGCAATACATTCATATATATAAAATAATAATAGAAAAAGAAATCACAGGAAAGTCAGGGAGGATTTAAAAACCTTTGTACTGGATTTTGTTCATAATGTATAAATAAGAGATTGCTGGAATATAAGCCGAAGATCCTAATAAAATATAATTGTGAAAAACTACTCCTCCAGTCATGTATAACTTGAATTATTCAACAAAAACACTTGAAGATTTTGAAAAAAATGTAGAGTCCCAGGATTCACATTCTCTAAGATTTATAGACTAGGGTCCAGGAATCCATAGTCTTTTTTTGGAGACAGGGTCTCACTATGTAGTCCTGGTTGCCTGGAACTTGCTATGTAGACCAGGCCTGCCTTGAACTCATAGAGATCCACCTGCCTCTGCCTTTGAGCCCTTGTGACTAAAGACTAAAGGCCCGTGCACCCTACCCAGAGGAATCCATAATCTTAGACTACAAATACAAACAAAATACCTCAGGTGTCACTAGTGATTAACAAAATGTTACCAGGAAGCAGTAGTCAACCAAAATCTTATTACTAAAGAGTAAAGAGAGATATGGCACGAAATTTGGCTAAGTACCTAAATGGAGTGGTAGTTTACAGTTCCAGCAGTGCTTAGTGAGATAAGCCTTAATTCCTAGTGTTTGCTCACACTATTTCAAGTATAGAGAACGTCAGTCTTTCATGTCAATAAACTGTTAACAATGGTAGCTTCTTATTTTGAGTGTGCTTTGTTTGATTTAAGACAGGGTTTTGCTATCTAGACACTGCTGACGTGGTACTTGTGGCAATCCTCCCACATCAGTTTCTCAAGCGCTGGGATAACAGACTATGCCTGGTTTCTCTCCCTTTTTTTTTTTTTTTTTTTTTGAGGCAGGGTCTCCCTGTAGCCCCAGCTGTCCTGGAACTCACTATGTAGACCAGGCTGGCCTTGAACTCACAGAGATCCGCCTGCCTCGTTCCCTTTTTTAAAACATATTTGAGTACAGCTGTGTATGTAGGTCAGAGGGACAGTTCTCTCCTTCCACCGTCTGAGTTCTGGGGATTGAACTCAAGTCATCAGTCTTGACAACAAGTACTCTTGCCCAGTGACTGAGCCATCTCATCACCTGATCCGCCATTTATTTTGGCAGTGCTTATGTCTGATCCCAGGACCTAACGCATGCTAGTCAAGTACTCTACCACTGAGCTACATCCACAGCCCTGCACTACATCTTTTCAAAAAAATGTATAATTTTTTATTGAGTTTTGTGGATTTCATATAATAGATGTTAATCAAATTTAGACCCCCTTGACCATCTGCACCCCACCCACACATCTTCTTTAAAAAAAAAGTTCTAGTTACATTTTATTGGCCACCCTGGCCTATACAATGAGTACCAGGCCAGCCAGAGCTACAGTGAGAAACTATCCAAAATAAAATAAAATTTTAGTTATTTTATGTGTGTATGTGTGTGTGGGGCATGTGCACATCACACTGCACATGCGGTGGTCAGGTGACAATTTGTAGGAATTGATTTTCTTCTACTGCGTGGGATCCAGAGATCCAACTAAGGTTGACAGGTTTGGCAGCAGGCATCTTCACCCACTTAGCCCCTTAAGTCTTTACCTCATTTCACCCCTTTCTATTTTTATTTTATGTGTATAAGTGTATTGCCTGCATGTGTGTAAATGCACCTGTGTTGTTCAATGCCTTCAGAGGTCAGAAGAGGGCACCAGATCCCCTGAAGTTGTATTTACAGATGGTTGTTAGCTGCCGTGTGGGTGCTGGGAATTGAACCCAGGTCCTCTGCAAGAGCAGTCAGTGATCTTAACCACTGAGCCACCTCTCCAGCCCATCCCTCTTTATTTTTCATATGGGGTCTTGATAAGCTCCCCAAAAGACTACAACTCACAATCCTCCTGCCTCACCCTCTGAGTAGCTGGGATTGTATGTACGTACCACTAGGCCTGGATGCATCGTTATGTTCGGTGAGATTCACATCTCAGCCAAAATTAGAAGTAGTAAAGTTTCCAGCATAAAACATGTTTTCTAATTTACTTCCCACTGCTCTCTTTCCCCCTCTGGGTATAGCTGCAGTAGTTCTGATGATGACATAAAGTACTGAGGACTGCCTAGCCTATCTAAATCTGTGCATTTGAAACCCATTTCTTTCGGGATCCAGTCCTCATTTACATTTAAAATTTTATTTAGAACTGAAAGACTTTTTTTGGTGTGTGTTCATGTGTGTGTATACACGTGTGTGTGAGTATGGAGGCTGGAAGATATCCTCCAGTTTCCTCAAGTACCATCCACCTTGTTTTTTGAGACAAGCTCTCTCACAAGGTAGGAGCTTGTTAAACAGGCTAGGGTAGTAGTTGGTGAGTCCCAGGGATCCCATCTCTACTTCCCAGTGCTGAGATTACAAGTGTGGTATGTCACCATATCCAATACCCCACCCCCGGCCATGGGTTCTGGGGATCAATCTCAGGTACTCAAGTACTTTACTAACTGAACTAGTTCCCTAAGCCTTGGAAGAGAGCTCCCCACCTTTTAGTTTTTATTCATTTTTATTTCATGTGTATAACGGTTCTGCCTGCCTGTGTGTAAGTGCACCCATGTAGTGCAGTGCCTGTGGAGGGTAGGACAGCCGCCATGAGGTGCTGGGATTCAAACCCAGTCTTCTGCAAGAACAGCAAGTGCTCTCAACTGCTGAGTCATCTCTCCAGTTGGGAAGATCTCTTTTTGTTTTGTTTTGTTTTTTTTGGTATTTTTTGAGACAGGGTCTCCCTGTAGCTCCAGCTGTCCTGGAACTCACTATGTAGACCAGGCTGGC